>NW_024609868.1:138867571-139217570 GCF_016920785.2 Ixodes scapularis
TTAGGCGCCGGTTCACCGCCGCTTGCTACCCTCCCCTCCCCTCCCCCCCCCCCCCCCCCCCCCCCCCGCCGCGCAGCTTGATTGCCTGTGTTTATTTCTCTTCGGTTTGCTTCTCGTCTTCTGGGCTTCTGGGGCTTTTGTTTTACATATTTGTTTTATATAAATAACAGTAGAGCAACTTCAGACAAGCTGCCCTCCAATTAGGTAGAAGCCAAGGAGCACACATTTACTTTTCATACATACTTTAATATTTGCGGAGGTCTTGTACATAACATAGAAGATATATACAGATAATAAAATGTACGGAACTATAAAACGGATAACACGAGAAAAACGTAAGAGCACAATTAAAGAAATATTAATTTATAAAAGATATCGCACCACCACAATTTTGATCAGCAGAAACTTGAGTGTTTTGTGCAAACAAAGAATATATATATTTTTTGTCCTCAGCTGATAGATGACGCGGTTCACTGTTTCTGTTCTTTACTATCAGCTGCAAACCTTTCAAAATAAGGTTTTTGCAAATCTCTCCTTTTCAAAGACGTAAATGTCCCAGGTTCATAGCAGGATATCTGGAGGGACTTCAAGCCGATTGCCGGACAGAGAAGGTTCTCCGACTGCTCTGTTATGAAAGCACAAAGTTTCTTCATCACACCATCCTTGTATACCAGGCTGAGAATGCACGCCAGAAGGCACTTTTGAAGCTTGCCCACAAAGGCGAGGCGAGAGTCTGTGGGCACGAAGAGAGCACCAAAAATGCCTGTGTCGGCCTGTGAGCTTAGTACGGGGTACGGTTCGATCTGCTTGCGAATCTCATGTGCAACGTCGCTCCTACTTAAGGGAACAAAATTGAAAACAAACGTTGGCGGCAGTTTAAGTGCTGTGCTCATGGTTTTTTTTGCCGCACGAGACTGAAAATCGCAATTAGGATCGCACATCATAAAACGGGCATGAAACGAAACCGACGAAAACCGAAACTTTACCTCTCGCTTCGGAACTTCTTAAGGAATAGAAAGAACAAGACTTTCAACTTGCTGGAGTTCCCGCACCGTTTCGCAGGGCAGTAGCGCCAAGGCATCCTCTTCAGAAAGCACCTCAGCTTTCGAAGTCCAATTAACGCGGACCAAGCGGACACCGCGTTTTCCGCACTACACTCGGGGAAGACAATCCCGCCCATCGGATGTCGGCGACCGTTGCGACCGTTGCGCCGTTGCCACGGTTGCCACAGACGGTGACACCCGGCGGCAGTGTCGATCGTAACTCCATGTTTTCAGGCGGTGGAAACACGAACCCTACGCTTGAGCGCAGGAAGACCACCCCAAAGTGACAAAGATGTAAACGGCTCTACCCGTCGTAATGATCGGAGTAAATTATTAACATATTTAAGGTCATTGTGTCGTCACCCAGACTCTTGACGGCCTCTACCGATGTTTCCTTGAACGCCGCTAGCTGCGTTAGCCTGGCAATCCTATCTCGGGGAATCAGCCCTTCCAGTCTCTCCTTATTGATTGTCACGTTTGCTAATAAACGTAGAAAATAACCAATTTTGAAGCATGCACTGCATGCTAACGGGAACCGGATATTGCTGAACTTTTTCAGTCAGTTTTTACGTGAATTTTTTATAAAACTTGAACGCTAAACTG
The DNA here is from genome assembly GCF_016920785.2 of Ixodes scapularis. NCBI lineage: Eukaryota > Metazoa > Arthropoda > Arachnida > Ixodida > Ixodidae > Ixodes > Ixodes scapularis. The sequence continues at coordinate 138,869,218 of NW_024609868.1, forward strand.
TACTTCTTGGTCAGCAAAGGCGCAGCACAGCCTTTTAAAGCTACCTCACAACACAGACATCACATTTTGCTGAGCATTGTACAATAATTTCAAGCAGGCACTTTGAGTCACTACAATGCGCACATATTTGTTTATTTTCTCTCACTTGCTTCTATATATTGGATTCGAGTGTGTACAAGAACCAAACATCGGATAAATTATAGAAATCTACATTTTCTGCATATGTGACCTTGTCACAACAATCGTGCCTCAAATATATAATGGTGCAATAAAAACTATTTATTTCCAGTTTCAATGTTAGACGGGCTAGCCGGAAAAAATATTGATTCAGTGTGAAGAATTAATTGGAGATATACCGTAATGATTGTGCAGTGATCACTCAGATGTTCACAGTTCTGAGAGAAACGACATTATGAATAGAATTAATATATTTATAGGTCTCGAAGTAGAAAAAAATAAAGAAAAACAAGCTCCATTTACGTTGCTGACTTGAAAGTTTCCACATCAAAATGCAATATAAAACTGCTATCCGTTGTGCCTGATTACGTATCGTCCTGAATTGACTACCATGTAAATCTTACTTTTTTGTCTAAGAGTCGAAATCTTGTTCCAGGTAATGTGCTTGGACCTTTAAAAACAATTATACTCAAAATATGAAACCATTAGGAAACAGTTTGTTCCACATATATCTGAAAATTGATTTTTTTTAATTTATTTTATATTGTATAGTAACACCATGCTACTCAGAATTTTTATTTTGCTCACAAAGCTTATTGAACTGTAAATAGAATTCCAAACGCTAACTTTACCTTGAGCCAACCTAAATAGAAAACGCTCTTGTGATCTGTAACAGCTATTTATACGGTTTTTCTCCTCGTGTATTTTATCTAAGCCTTGCAAACGTAGTTGGATACAAACCGAGTATTTTATTTCAGCTTTTTTATCTATAATATGCTGTATAAGAAGCCTTTCTTTTTTGAGTCGCACATCGAATGCCTGATACTGTAAACCACGCACGTGGTGGGAAAGGTAAACGACACGCTGTTTACTTTAAACTAGTGCTTTCGCGAGCGAGCTTCCGTTGTGTGAATATGACGTCAAACGGAGGAGGCTTTAGACAAAAACAATACACGAATGTCACGTTTGCAGTTATAAAAACCAGAGGACCTTGAAAACTCTCTCATGGCTGTGGCAAAGGTCTTGAAATGGATGTAAAAATATTTACACTTCTTCAAATCGCAGTCTTTAGTGCCCTTGGGTAAGAACGCATAATTATATTTTGTCATTGTCAAATGCTTCTGATATAAAATTCAAAATAACATAGAATTCGCACAATTATCTCATCGGTAGATTACATATACCCTATCGCATTTTGGATTCCAAGCTCAATCTGTTATTTGCTATCAAGTGTATTATTAGAAATCACCGTGATTTTTGCTCCGCCTACTCAGTTTAGTGACAAATTATTGGTTACTGCTCACGCTGATGAATGTAGGGTATCCAAACAAAATATGGCTGTTTGGGACGCAAACATTTATTTGGGAAATCATTAACTCAAGCAGTGGGCCTGTTCACTGGCAGATCTTTCCTTCTTCCAACCGATAAATGTTAATTCGGAACAAGATGAACCACGGACACCAAAAGTCGACTCGTATGCAGCGATGTATATTCAGAAATAGGCGAACGAATTTTGTTGTTTTATTTAAAAAAATGAGTACCTTTATGCCGTATTTAGCAGATCATGTTCCTTGAGTAGTTATTGTTCTATATTTTTGTTGATTGACAATTTTAGCACGGTGAAGTTTATGCTAGGCTTTATGAAAAAGAAAATACGATTTCTACAGTGCACCGTCCAATTATATGAATTCATCTTACAATATAGTGTATCCACCTTTCATGAATTTTTTTTAAATCTTATTATTAATTTTTGTGTCCAGTACTGATTGGGATATAGGTGTCTCAGGCTAAACTTTTCTCGGCAGTGACAGGAAAGATACGTGTTTAAAATGGTATCGAGTTTCTTTGACAGTTCGTCGGAGAGTTTCATTAAATGCTGTAACATTTAAGAAAAACGTACAAAACTGTAAATGTAACCTATCAATAAATTCTATTCTTGTAAATTACAGCTCCCACCTAACATTACTTTAACAAGAATACGCGCTTGTGAATATGCATTGAAGTTTCGTATATGACGTGGAATTACTCAAATTTAAGTTGAGCAGTACTGCGTATAAACATTGGAACAACGCATTAAATTGTTATAAATATACGTGTACTAAAGCTTGATAAATATCGACGAGGTAAAGGGCCTTAGAGCTGTAAACTGGCAGCTGAAAGTGACCCCCGATTGGCCGCCGCCATGTTCCACATTTTGTTCCACTGTACACGTGGCCTTAAAGTTTTAAATCTAGGTTTTAACGAGGTACTGAGCACAGATAATGACTTATTGATCTTTAATAACAGTACAGACTAGATAATTTATGTTTTGTTTATTTTAATTCCAAAATGTGCTGTTACAACAAAAACTCGGTCGGCTCCGCAATGCCTCCGCTAGATTTCACCAGCCGGGGTGCTGTATTTTGGGGTTTTATTGAAGCCAGACACTGATTGCTGGGGCAGACAGTATTGAGAAAATAGTGTATCGTTTTTTTAGCTCAGTTTTCTGAAAAAAATGCTCCGGATTTGGTACGGTCACATGTCTAGTGGTTAAAATTGTACAAAATGTCGGCAGCTAAGTGGATGTCATTTTTTTCTGGTGAACGGGATACCAGTTTATTGATCTAAACCCCTCTATTTCTTTGATTGATGTAACATATTGTGATATCTCTCTGTAGATCACCTTCGTCGGTGGTGTTCCAGAACCAAATAAACTTGACCGATAAACGCAATATCTATGAGAGAGGATAACTAAGCTAGTTGGTATAGGTTCATATTGAAACGGTTCGAATGTGACATTAAAGGAAAAAGAAGTGGACAAAACAGAGCTTGTACCGTCGTATTCTTTCCTCCGTCCGGGTCACATTCGCACTGTTTCAAGGTAAACCAAAATATATGACTTTTGATATTTGCATGGTATACGAAAACGTGAAAAAAAAATTGGGGGAATTGTGAGATGTAAGTACCATGACGTAGAACTCCATGACCACGAAGGCATGGCGTGATATCTAGGATGGCGAGTTCATCCCGATACCACCCTTAACCATAACATTGACAAAGAGCAATGAGTTCTTTTTTAATGTTTCAAACACTAATGATATGCTAAACTGTATATATTAAACTAACTTCTGTCATTAAATACATTTCGGCGTATTATTATGTTTTATAAATGGCTCGTATTGCTCAACTTAATCTTGTGAATGGTTTAATTGTATAATATCGTATCACCATGTGCCGAGTGCTGGTGATATCGCTTCCTGCTATGCTTGTCGAATACGCCATTAAAGCCGTGGAATCTCGAGGGTTCTAAAGGTATCTATAAACCAAATTATGCGTTTCCAGCATCCATTTAATTGCTGTGGGAGAAGATACAGATGGAGCCGAAGAAAGCAATGAATATGAATTATTTACTGTCGAGTATTGCGGCACGAATGTGAGGAAATTTTCCATTAGCTCAATAAATGTATTTGGCTGTATCCTATAGGTGTGCGTGCTAAAAACACTAGCATTTAACATAGAAATTTATAAAAGAATATTAAAAAATTTGAGTGACATTTGGTTTTCGTTTTACCCTCATTATTAACTGACGCTTGAGCAATTGTTTTTATATCGGAGAGACTCGTGCTTATACAAATATTCTAAAATAAAAATGCAGTGTGTAAACCTTTTACAATAATCGTTTCCTTTCCCATTTAAAATCTCCACAGAAATCTGAAATATATATTTATTATTAACTAATATGGCAAATATTGTTGCTAGTTCTTACGAAATTACGGCTACTAAAAACTCGCCGCTATGAAGTGTTTATTCACTACGCAAAACTCAACCAAATGCTAAAATTGGTGTTTCATAACTTAATAAATGAGAACACATGCATTGACCAAATAAAGCCTGCATCGCATAACTTTTCGTTTTTACGACTGACATAAACATTTCAACCTTAAACAAAGATAACCTCCAATACGCAATACGAAAATGTGTAATCCATGAAGCGAATGTGTGAATGAGGAGGTTGCCAAATTTTACCCTTGTTTTTCGCTGGCGACCCTTCTAAAACCCCGGGCTTTAACGAAAAGATTCTTAAAAAAAATCAGCCTTCCACTCAAGAAAGTATAAATTTAACAAAAACAAATTTATTCTCTATTATCATATCATGACGAAGGCTTGTTTGTTCTGTTGAGGAATATGTTTTGGAAATATTTCGGTAATGATAATGAAAATTCGACTACATGTACCTTAAGACTTCTATATCATAATTTTAGTTTTATAGTGTGCGACAAACGAATTTATTATTTAATTAAATAAAACACAATTTCGAATCTTTGTCAAGAGTAATGCTTTTTCAAATATGCTTTTTTTGCAAATTTGAAATCTAGGTGTGCCTGCGCTTTTTCGAGCCTTCAATTCCACGAAATTTCTACCTTTCTGATATTTTGAAGCCTTTGACTGTGAATTATAATATGTACTAAAGAATTTACCCGGGACAAGAGGGCGACTGTGGTCAAGATTATAGATACATAAAATATTATGCATTAGTGGTTTTTCAAGGTACCTAAATTATGCGTAGAGACTAAACACAGAACCGGAGCCTTATTTTGCGCACACACTTAAACAGGATTCCACTCTTTCTGCGAAATACATGTATATGGTGTTCATAACGGACATTTACATAGAGCCCAACTCTGTTTGTCGCCCGAGGTTTGAGAAGGTGTTAGAGTGGATTATCTCTGGAATCGCTCAAGCGGCGCAGTACTGAATCTTATCTGAAGTAGCTCTGTTAATTTTTTCCCGCTCAATTATTGATATTTTTATTTAGAATGCAGTCGGTGTAGAAAACTTCAATTCTATTTTTTTGCGTTTTTATTGCCTTAGCCTAAAATACGCAACCTTATCTATACTTCGTAAAAAATACCAGGAGTATATGCATATGAATACATTAATTTTAATTAATACATTTATATCTTCAACGCGACACTGTTATTTTTTAATATTCACTATCAGTCATAGAGGTAGAAGCGAGAGTGCGTTGTGTGAATTGTACTGTATTTCTTCACCATGTTAGCCTATATTCAGTACCTGAAATGTCAAAAAATCTGTTAACTTATTTATTTTTTGGTTAGTTTGGAAATATCTTAGGCCAATTGATGTGTATTGTTCTACTAGTCATGTGCACAAATTATTTCTAATCTTTCTATAGAATTGATTGGTTGTAGTAAAGGTTTAACACGATTTTTAAGTTATTTCCGCCTTCCAGAAAATAAGACCTCTCCAATTACAGGGTGATTTCATTTGAATTCGACCAAACTTGTCGGGGGGGTCTTTAGATTTAATCGTAAAAAATATATATGATACCCGAATCCTTGTGATGAAAGAAACTGCCTTTGAAAAAAATTAGAATTGTAGAGTTTGAGAGAAAACAATTCTGAGGCGCTGCAGGGTAGAACACGTCAAATTCCCAATTTGATTTTATCTCGACGTTAGCCGCCATTTACAAAATATCGAATTCTTGCAGAATTATTATATTTATTACGCAATATTTACGCAGACTTGGCTATTTTTAGAGGTGAATTTCTGTCTTCTGTTATTTTAAATTAATTTTCTAAAAAATCTCAAACATGCAACCTAGAGCAAGTGTGACGCAACTTCGGACAGCTATATAAAACGAACGGTAGGGCGCAATGACGTGAGACAGATATCTGTCCGTAGCTATCAATGTAAGCTATCGATTGAAATGTATTTTCTGGTTATTGTGTTTACCGTGTTGTTTTTATTCTGCCACAAATATAGACAAAAATGAAAAATATGCAAATTTTGAAGTCAATTTTTTCAAAAAACCCATTTTTTATTTCGTTCATACTTTTTTAATTTATTGCCCAGATTCTGCTTAATAACCGGGTATAAATATTGCTTGACCTTTTTTGTTGTAGTTTTAGGACAACCAGTTGAATAAATCATTTTTATCGCGTAATACCAACCTCCGGCTCCGGTATGCGGGCTTCACCGCAACATTGATAATTGGCTCAGCAATATCAGATTTCACTGAAAACTACTTTACCCCGTTGAATTTTTACTAATATATGTTTAAAAAAATCAGTAACGTCATAAAGAAATGAGAGATGGCTGAATTGACGAAGTGATGTCTGCGAAGTCACAGCTTGCATTTTCGATCGTCGCCACGACAACGTTTTACTACTGAGGTTGCACGAAACTTATATATTTAAATTATTTGTTTGAACATTGTGCCGTGATAAACAACAACAAAAGTAAATTTAGTTAACGTCAATGTTAACTAGCCTAAGCGAGTGGAGAGATCCAAGACGTTTCATCCGTTTCGATCATGTCGGGTTGCATTCTACGGCACTATCCAGTCCAGAAAAACAATATCCCCGTTTATGCGTTTCGGACAATCTTTATTTTATACAAACATTATCGGAAAATCGGCTCGAATTTTTTTAAATTTACCGCATGGCATTCTTTCGCCTATTCTTCATTGGCCCTTAGTATTCCGAGGTACGTGAAAAAAAAATTGACTACATTTTGTCCATCCTTCGGCTTTTGGACTACTTGTTGCATACGTTTAAATTTTTTGGGCTACGCACAGCATATCGGAAGTTGCTTTTCAGCTTACAGTAATCATACTCTTTTGTTGGCAGTATGCAATAAAACATTCATAGGTAACAGTTTAACAAAATCACTCTATTTATTGAGTAATTAATTTGGGTTAACAAGGCACACCTATAGAAACACATAATTTTTCACAGAAGCGCAAATGTACAAGAAGAGGCTTTAACAACAAAACAAAACAAAGCCGTAGATCATCTGAGAGTTCCGCACGTGCACCACAGAGGTTCATGCATTAAGACGAAGATAGAACAGTTCGCTCAAGCTGCACTTCGCCCCTTTCGCGTCGCCACACGTGCGAAGCGCGGTTGCCTTTCCGAGTCGGTACGCAACTCCACTCTGTTTTCTTGATTCTGCGGAAGTCACTCACCTCCTTCTCGGTTAAGTTCATGAGAGTTACGTTTTTGACACGCCTTCCAACCTTGTCCACAAAATCTACTGATGTTCGGACGAGCTGCTCCTCCGGTGAACGGAGGTTGTGCACCGTTGCGTGGTGTTTGAGAAGCCCTCCAACCCCGTCACAAGAGTTTTTACCATGCCCAGAGGCAGAAAATATCCACTTCAATTGGGTATGGCCCACTCGTTCGAACTCATGCAGCTGAAATCTATTTTTAAAATGAGCAGGTGCCCCGTCGGATATGTACGTTAGTGAAGCATAAACTGGGATGTTCTCCTCCAGCCAGTCTTCTATAAGTCTCAGAGCCAGCAGCGCATGGAAAGTGTCATGACATAAGTCCTCACAGACAACGCCGAAGCATTTTGAGCCTTGCGACGTGGATGCCACACACGTGAAAACAGAGAGCTGACGCGTGTGCCAGTGGTACTCCTGTATCTCGTGTGGCAAAATTACCGTCCAGTTCTCCGCAAAATCGAAGTGCATGACGATGTGTCTTGAGGTCACACTAGACTTCTCAATCCGTATGGCTTCCCGTTGTGTCCTACGAATAAAATCGTGCGTGGAAAACCTTGTGGCCCATTTCTGTAGCTCATTCAAAAAGGCGCTGGAGTCGGCAGTCTTGCTTATCAAATTACCATTCTCCCATGTGAAAAATGTAATTTCCTCTTCAGGCACCATTTCCAATGATTCTAAGGAGAGTCTGTCAGTCGAGGGGCAGTCTTTGCATTCGCCTCTGAAACATTCGGACGAGGGTTCAGGGCAGAGGCACAAAGCGAGAATCTCCTCTTTTGTTATTTTTTCTTCTCGCATGCTGTTCAGGGTGGAAAAGCACAAATCGTAATTCGTTCAGCACACACATGCACAGACAGTCTGTTCAGGGTTTACCTTGACCCACTTTGGCCACAGCGAGTAAAATTTAGTCAGACCTAATTTTGAGTCCGGGTTTGCTTCCTTAAACAGCCTGTACGTCTCTCGGACAGACCTTGTCATATACCGCTTCACGACCACATGTTCTTCGCCATCCTTCAGAAGCTTAACAGCATCTTTTTTGTTTGGGCTCTGCCGAGAACAGTCGAGATCGTCGTCGGTGTAATATTGCGTGGCTGCCCGTATGGTGTCCTCGCTTATGCTTCCACCGTGATAAGGCTCCGGACGCTCCCATACGCCGAACCGTTCACGAAGCTGCTTTGATTTCTTCAGAAGGTACTTCGATGCCTCAGGAATTAGCCGTTCTACCACCCTAGTGGCTACGCCCTTGGGCACAAGCGTGAGGAGCTGACATCTCTCCTGGTAAGATGCCGCCTTCACAAAGGCCTCTCTGATGTTTGCCCACCACCCGTCGCAGTCGAGGCATGGTTGATCACTGCGAGAACTTGACCCACTTGGCTCCAAGGTATATGCAGTCGCCAACTTTTTTCGTACCTGTCGGCTGTGTGATCCTTCAATCTCCCGCTGTTTTATTTCAGCATATGCCTGACGGCTTTTCGGGTTTACTGTAGAAGGCATGCGCAAAGGAGTTGTTTCAAGCCCAGCAGCAGAAATCTCTTCGTTAAGACCTTCCACTACTTCGTGCTCTTCGATGCAGCTTGCTGGAGAGCTCGAGCATGGATCACTGACAGATGATGAAAGCTTCTCACCGGTGTACTGGAAGCAGTTCTGGCAGAGCACGTCATCGAACGCAAGAGCCGCGGCTTTCGATGGAGGCAGGATCATCTTCAAGGCGTCTACGTTGAGATCGGTGACATAACGCAAACGTCGGTTGCGGTATACCCTTCGCTTATGTCTCTCGAAGTAGTCCGCGCAACTCTTTCTTTTAAAGCTGAAAACTGCAGCCATGACTGAGTTCAAAATAACGCGTTCATTCCTCGGGAGGTTCCGGCTTTCTGCTTTCGACGGATTTCCGCAGTTCTCTTATACAAATTCATTGCTGCAAGCCCTCTTCTTATATTTTTTTTATTCTCTTATACTAGATGAGTTTGTCAAATATAGACACTGATTAGCGAATCAACCTAAGGACGCCAGAAATGTCATGGTGCGTGTTATTCGCTTACAAGTAAAAATAAATAATGGATAAGAGAAACAGACAGACCATAGCACCAGGGGCTCAAAGAGGACTACAAACATCAGTTCCGGAGAAAAGCGCTGCAACGAAGACACAAAATGATAAGCCAACCAAACCTTCCTTTTTGTTCTGATGCTCTTGCCGACACTGTGGCCATGTTTGTACTGGTGATAACTTGCCACCCTTGAAACAAATAAGTATCCGCAAAAGCTGTATGTATACAGTTACGACTCCATCGACCGGCGTGATAATGTCTAGTGTTTACTGCATTTGTTTTCTCCTTTTGACAAACTTGACCCAGCCGAGCTACAGAAACTTCGGGCACCAAAGAGTCTCAAGCTTCCGCCCATAAATTTATTGGGAGAAGGACAAGGACTGCTTCACACAGTTCCACTTCGCTGTGATGCATTGCGACAGCCTGTGACGACGCGAGTTCCACTCTAACAAGATTAGTATAACCCTCTTGCAACGGCGCACGCCGAGGTCAACTAAGAGTCGCATGGTAATCTTCATGATAACAATCGCAGCCTTTTGCTGGCGCTCGCGAAGAGGTTACTGAACCTATACTTCACCTAACAACTGGACCAGTTGCAACTGATGTAACGAACATGGCTCTTTCTTTTGATGTAAAAACAAACATAAAGAAAAGCGCCAGAAAACGTGCATACCCAGCTGGTAAGCAACACACGGGAAATCAATTAAAAAAGTTTGAAAGAGAAAAAAAAATTTGCCTACGCCACTTGCCTTCTGTCATTTTTTTGTGACATTTCTTTTTTGTAAAAAGTATATTACTAGGAATGCAACGAGGTAAAGTGGTTGTCAGTGAAATCTGATATTGCTGAGCCAATTATCAATGTTGCGGTGAAGCCCGCATACCGGAGTCGGAGGTTGGTATTACGCGATAAAAATGACTTATTCAACTGGTTGTCCTAAAACTACAACAAAAAAAGGTCAAGCAATATTTATACCCGGTTATTAAGCAGAATCTGGGCAATAAATTAAAAAAGTATGAACGAAATAAAAAAATGGCTTTTTTGAGAAAATTGACTTCAAAATTTGCATATCTTTCATTTTTGTCTATATTTGTGGCAGAATAAAAACAACAAGGTAAACACAATAACCAGAAAATACATGTCAATCGATAGCCTACATTGATAGCTACGCACAGATATCTGTCTCACGTCATTGCGCCCTACCGTTCGTTTTATATAGCTGTCCGAAGTTGCGTCACACTTGCTCTAGGTTGCATGTTTGAGATTTTTTAGAAAATTAATTTAAAATAACAGAAGACAGAAATTTGCCTCTAAAAATAGCCAAGTCTGCGTAAATATTGCGTAATAAATATAATAATTCTGCAAGAATTCGATATTTTGTAAATGGCGGCTAAAGTCGAGATAAAATCAAATTGGGAATTTGACGTGTTCTACCCTGCAGCGCCTCAGAATTTTTTTCTCTCAAACTATACAATTCTAATTTTTTTCAAAGGGAGTTTCTTTCATCACAAGGATTCGGGTATCATATATATTTTTTACGATTAAATCTAAAGACCCCCCCCGACAAGTTTGGTCGAATTCAAATGAAATCACCCAGTAAGTTTTTGTACTGGTCGTATTTACCCAAGTTTAAGACGCCTTGTAATGAAATATGAAACAGGACACAATTCATATTCCTGTAATATAAATGCAGCCTGTATTTATTTTTATAAAGTAATAAAGCAGGGTTGTTTCACAATCATATTAAAATAAATATTGAAACTAGCGCAGCGAGAGAGCAAAGAAAGGAAGAAATATGCGAGGGATTGCACATTTTATTGTGAAACTAACTACTTTATAGAATTTCAGGTGTCAAAAGCTGGTATAAGAGAACGCAGAAAGTACAAATAGGATTTTATTCAAAACGGCTTAGACAATAGTTTTTAATATATTAATAACTGTGTTTACGCCTTTTCATTTTCAGTGCACACTGCTAAAAAAAGTGGAAGCTGGACTGCTTGCTCTGGAAAAAATCGAACATGTAGATGCTATCCTGAAGGCGGTAAAGAAGTAGGTCTCTGCCTATCTGCAGAAAACACTGACTTCAGTGAATTTCCCAATCCAAATAGTTCGGAGATTCACGCTGCCACACCTCTGCCCCAAGAGAGATTCATCCAATAAAAACGCACACGGAAACATAACTATAATGAAGAGTTATTTAGAAATTTATATGCTATCTTTCACTGTACCTATCCTGTGGGAAACACAAATAAATAAAAGGGAAAGAAACAAATAAATTCTGATAAAATATGTGTCTACTTATTCGTGGGGTCGGGGACACTTTTTTGTTGGTTTATGACGATATAGATAGCATAATGTTCAACTTTCTAACTCAAACAATCTTTCAAAAATAACAATCAATATTGGTTCGTATGAAGGGTTGATTATAAACCGATATAATGCTCAATTGCTCAATTACCTTTATGAGATAAGTTATATTTTCGGTAGGCAAGTACCAAGGGTATTTATTTTAAAAGAATACAAGTGGAATAAACTCGACCACTCCGCGTTGATTCCGCACGTACAGCAAGTTCAGCCATGCCTGCAATGAACAATAAATCACAATACAATGCATGCATTCCCTAAATTGACTTGATTATTAAACTATACGCAAAAACGGCGAACATTTTAAGTGTCGTGAAAATTCATAAAGTTACATGATCGCCGACCTCTTCTTAATGGCCTGCAACCACTAGAGTTAAAAATACATTTTCTTATAGAAAGCTGCTATAAAATTGGCACTCTAAAAAAGAAATACCTTGCCAGATTTCCATATTGCCTGAATACGGGTCTAAGATTCTGCATCGCCAGGTCGCATAAGCCTGGGTAGAAGTACAGAGCAATACAGGAAACACGTTTGTTTTACATGAAAGAAACACATTAAACGGGCTAAAAGCATATTTTTTAGCAGGAATTTGAGGGCCGTTATTAAACAAACAAGCATCCCACATGGTTGAAAAAAACCACAGACTGCGGGTAAACGACAGAACACTGAAAAGTCTTTAGAGACTTTTAGTGTTCTGTCGTTTACCCGCAATCTCGGAGTTTTTTCAACCATGTTCAATGCACACCAGCTCCTAGGCGCCCTTACATTTTGTTCATAGCATTCCGACGCTTGAGAAACACGTCCCTCGATCTTCGTACTCCGGTACAGCGCAGAAACCTCGCCCCTTGATAAAAACACGAGTTTTTGCGCCCTTAATAAAATTACCGGCAGTGTGACAGTAAGTTTTTTTTAAAAAGGTCTGCAGATCTACATACTAATGCTTTTTGACAACGCAAATGGCAGTATGACCCTTAGGCCCGTTCACACACTTGAGTTTGGCTACGACCGACTTCGACACAACTGATTTTATTCTCTTGTGACTGTTCACGACCGGTGTTCTGCTGAGGAGCCGGCAGTAAGTCGTCGTGAAAGGCTTCAAAGATGTTGCTTAGCCTCTCCGTTCGTAGTTGGATGAATGCGTGTGAACGGGCCTTATTGTCAGGGTGCTAAAGCGATAGAGCTGGGCGTAAAATACGTGTTCAACAAAATCCCGCGGCAGTGGTTTTCTTGCGAGAGATCCGAGGTACTCTCCTGAATATAGCACATTAAAAAGTGGCATGCGCAAGATCTCCAATATTAATTGTGAATTCGCCACAGTGTCCCGCAAAATAAAAAAAGGACCTGGGTAGATAGCTACACAAGTTTATTTGGACTACAGTTAACGAAAACCAAAGTCGATTTGGAGTCGTCTGGAAAAAAATGAATTATAAAACTAGCTGTTGTGTGAACAAACGAAATATAAAAGAAAAACATTTGCGTCACCTTCACGCGACAATAAAGGTTATCGTACGTTTTTTTTTCTTATGTGAACTTGCAATATTGTTTAGCCTTCTCTTCATACATGCGATGAAAACGTACATGACAGTCTTGTAAATCATGTGCGACCAACCAAATATTTGGAGCAACAATAAATGTTACATCATATCCCGGGACTGAGCCACGCCTTCGCCCTCCTACTGCGATGCTTGACTGGATTAGAAAAAAAAAGAAACTAAAATATTAAGTTATACAAGAATGGAAAAATCTTAAACTCAAGAAAATGTATCACTGTGCCGTAAACGTACGAACAGAAATCTCCGACAATATGTTTTCTGACAAGCTGCTCACCAATATCGGAATGCCCCACTCTTAAGAGATACCACCTCATAATAAGAAGACCAGAAAATTATCAAACCATACAGTGCGTGACTATTACTTCAGACGAACAGGACCCAGATTCCACGGGCAGTCAAATTACAGCTAGGCTCTTTCTAAAATGCATTAAAACTCCCTGAAATAACACATCCCTGCAGTATATGGAATCAAGCACTATGGTGTCCAACATTCGGTACAAGATGAAAATTTTCGACCAAGCAACAAACAGGTCGTTGCCGTCCATCATGCTTTAAGAAGAATTCCGCTGTGTAGCTTGAAGAATAGTCTGGCGTGACGCGGGAACGACTATACACTTTACACTGTAACAACCTTCTAGAAGAGTCTTTCAAGTAGGAAGTCGTGTACATTGAAACCGGAAAGGAAAAAAAGTTTTTTTTAAACGGTTTGCCAAGCATTTTAGAAAAATTCTGCGGGTAAATTTCGAAAACAAAGAAATCGCTCAATCTAGACCGTAGAGACAACTTGTCTTAGACAGTCGTTGACAATACAGAATCCAATATTGTATTATGAAATGCCAAAATTCAGTAGCTGTTATGGCGTATGAACGGAAACATAAATGAATGCAGAGAATGTTTTTTTAGAAATAAAAAGAAGAACATCAAACCTCTTCATAATGTTTTGTTTCTTGCAGAATATTGGCACGATGGTAGAATATTGCTTTAAAGTTAAATTTATCAATTAGGATATTGAGATTATTTCAATGTTACCGTAAAACCTCATCTTGATATTGCCTAGTACCCGCTGCGAAGTCCAGGAGAACTGTTTAGACAGTTAGACAGAGAAATGTGGCTCACGAAATGGGAATTTGTAACAGGCGTACTTTCAGTTGGTAATTGAATGACTGAGAAGCAGCTCCTGTGAATAACACTCACAAATGACTATTTCAGTTCAACCTTCGAGCCGCCCCCATGACTCCATGTCAAAGCGTCTTTCTTGGGCTATCAAGGTGGCAGGTATCAATCACAGCTGAGTGGCCCGCAATGCGACGGAACTTTATGGCTGAGAGGTACCGCGTAAAATATTTCGGTTCCATCTAAAATATCTCAAGATGTTTAAAACTCTGGGGTCTAGCATGCCAGGTGACCTTTAATGGCTTAGCACATAAGACCCCAACTTTTGCACGAAAGATGCGGATGCGTTTAGGAGTCACCTTCGTCCTGAGTTTGACAACACGCAATAGACCAGGTGAGACCTGAACTGGACGGCGTCGCTTTTTGCATCGATGTCACCATTGCCACATGAAGAAAGTCGGCTGAGTACTTCAGAATCTAGCAGATTAAGAGAGTAACCGGAATTTGTTATTTATTTTCCCATATATTAAAACCGAATCATACTCAATTTTTCGCTTGAGAGATTCTTTCTTGGGTTTAAAATATGTGCGCCAACACCTCACCATTACGTGAATGACACGGGACGGAAAGACAGTGCTGCGTACTTTGAAAAACCAGGAATGCACTTCCGCTTGCAGCTCATCATCTGTACGGAACTTCATACCATCGATTCCTACTTTGAGGAGTCCGAACAAATGTAAAGCACTTGGCAGTGGGTTCGACGATTATGACGGATCCGCATCGCAGTCATAATGTAGACCTTTGATGTTTTTCAGTGTACGGCGTGGGTGTGAGGGAGCACATTGTCAGGCTGAAGCAACACAGTAAAGATAAGTAAACCAATGTGTCTCAACCGGCACCTAGGCTCCAAGTTTCTCTTGAGAATATCACAACACGATGTTATGTTGAGGATAAGTTCAATGGGCATGTAACGTTCCACTATTAGTCCTTTATATTATCACAAGACTTGAGCCCAAGATTGCGCTGATTCCGAACTGACCAAAAATGCTTTGGTCCTGCTGGAGATTATGCCCTCCCTGCCTTTCTGAATGCCCGGGCCTTAGTTAAAAATACACTAGAGAATCCTCCGGGTGTAGCACCAGATCCGGTGTGTCGACGAGACATGGTGATGTAAACAGCGCACCAGAATTGTGTGCCCAAATGAGGGACTACTGGAGACTGCAGATAGCCTGGTGGGCCCACCCGACAGTGCTAATACACACTAGGCAGTTCGTGAGCGTTCAAACGTTGTTTGTTCGACCCACCATGTCACCGCCGTTATGTGAGAACGGCCTGATGGGTCTATTAATGCCAACCATGATTAACATTTCTAGTAGGTAGTATCTCCACTGCGGGTGTATTTCCACAAAAGAAGTAATAGAAATGGAAAAACTGGTGTCTTAGGGAAGTTTCCAAAGGCCTAAATAAACAAATGCATTTTTAGGGCGTGTTCGCGGTCCCCTTTTCACGGGCACACTAACGATGCCATGAAGCGTACAGTGCAAGGGATTTGTGAAAATGCAATCTCGTCACAATGTCCCGGGATATAGCGATGTCATAATAAGGTATCACCTCACAACAATGTCATGCGACGTGAGGTCAGATCACGTCACGTGGCACTGTGATAGCAAAATGTCTCGTGACGACACCCTGTCGCGTGACGTGAGCGTGTCATGAGACATCGCCGGGACATTATGACGTCACAATGTCACGTGATGTCACCTTGTCACGGGACGTCAACTTTTCACGAGGCGTGACGCCACGATGTCAGGTCACGGCTCCTGACGTTAGCGTCAAATGACGCCGTGGTTCCGTGCAATGTCATGGTGTCGCGCGATGTCACAATGTTTCGAGGTGACATGGTGTCACGTGTCGACACAGTGCTACCTGACATCATGGTGTCACGTGATTTGGTTTTTCACTCACGTTAGGTGACGTGTCACATGAAGTAATGTGTCATGTGACGTCACAGACAACTTTTATTTTCTATGCGTTGCGTGCGACGTCGGGACGAAATGCACACGAAACTTCACGGGTCGTATACATTCAGTGCTTTAAATATATATTTTTAAGAGCAAACAAGCAATTACACGCACACTCTCAATCAGTGGTGCGGAGTTTAGATAGACTCCGTAGTTGTAATGATTCCGAAATCATTCCACACTTTCGCGACCCAGAAATATAATGGGAAATGAATTAGGTGCCTCTCGCCCATAATAGAGTGGTAATGGAGTGGGCTGTGTTTTTATGCGAGCTGTGTTGATCTTCATCCAGGGCCTATGGGCTGAAGGTGCAATTCGCTAGCGCATGGCAAGTTGCTCTTGAAATAGTATTTTTGTAGTGAAGGTGACTGACGGCTTGATTGTGGCAATGGCATATGCTCTTTCGAGGATGGAAATGATACGCCCCCAGTGAAACAACCAAACCTGAATAGTTCTAGTCAGAAAAAGGTGTCGTTTATGGAAATAAAGAGATGGGACCAATCAACTGTTGTAATTATGCGAGTTCAGCATGTAGCTTTTAAGCAGCGGGTCGAACCAAACCCAAACCAAAAAGCAAAAAAAAAAAAAAAACAGAAAAAAACGTTAGTTGCAACTTAACTGGAACAAAACTGTAACCGAAATCAAACATTTCATATTGAAACCGAAACAGAACAGATCGTTAATGTTACGTGGCGGTTACTTATTTCTTCCGTAAACGTTTCGGCGTATAATAAAGCTAGAGCTGCGCCTTCTGTGGGCGCCGGCGCGAAGTCAATGAAATGTTCGCAAAGGTGGCGTCAACGACTCAGTCTTGACTAAACAAACAGCGGTGACAGCATGGATGACAGCTGAATAATATTGAAACATATAAGTATATTTCACGTGTAGGTGCAGCACGAATTGGCGTCGGCGAGTCGGCGTTATTGTGTACACTCCTATACCTTGTTCTCCTTACGGTGGAGCACGAATGACGCTACGACCCAGCAGAGTTAATTGGTAGGTTTGAGAGTGGCACGTGCCCTTGAGGTTTGGGCGGAGCGAGGCATGGAGCGGAAAATCCCGTGACAAGCTACAAACAATGGATTTTTTCGCGTAGCTCGTAGCGTCGCTCGCAGTTCACGGGAAGGTGAAACGAAGTATATTCGACACTGGCGAGAGGTAGAAGACCTACTGGATGTCTCCATGTAACATCTTGCATGACGGTCCGGGTCACGTTTTGGTCATATATTTATGTAAATATATCTCTGAAAGTCATGTTCTTGAGACGAACATGTGACTATATCTGAACGCCTTAGATAATTCAATTTCGAAGGTATAAAATATTTAAACTCGATTGGTAGACGTTTCCGAGGTTTCGCTATGGTAATTCGCACAGCCGTCTAGTTTACACCGAAGCTTGCTGGTAGTAATTCTTCTTTATACTTATTATATGAAAGGTTTATGACAAGCACACATAACATTGAGATTGAGAATAACCAATTTCTAATCAAAATAAAAAACGAAAAAGATAACAAAATAAACTTTTTAGACGCATTCACAAATTATTTACCAAAGAACTATTGTATATAAAACGACGCAGAATATACCAAAATGGTCAGATTTAATTATATTTAGAAATATTTAAAAAAAATTTTTTTATCCATGTTTACACTTCCGGTATTATTTTATAAACGCAGCATGAAGCAGAATTGCAGAAAGGTAGCAGTTGTCAAAACGAGGATGATTAGATTATCATCGCGTTCCGTCACTGCTGCCTTTGCGCCTGCTTCACTAGTGGTAACATTGGCGCGCCCCCGAGTTTCCCACGAGCTTCAAGTCGTTCTAAAGAGTTGATTTAGTGGTTCTCGATAACGCTCAGTAAGTTCCTAATTGTAACCATCTCCTTATTTCCTCTAATTCAAAAGTTAACGAATTTTAATTAACTAGCCTACCTATCGCAAATATTATCCACCGACAAAATGTGATCGAAAAGACCATCAGAAATCTTGATGGTTTATCAAACTTTCTTGGTGGCCCGCCGGACCTTTTTGATGGCCAATCAGACTTTTTGATGAAGCATCACACCTTCTTGGCAGCCCATCACACCTTCTTGGCGAAGCATCACACTTTCTTAATGGTCCAACATACCTTATTTGATGGCCTAACAGACCCGCTTGACGGTCCATCAGACCTCTTTGATGGTCTGTGAGGCTTACTTGATGGTGTCTGACGGACCATCAAACATTTTCTCATGGTGGCTGATGGACCATTAAAGTCTTTTGCTTGTAGCTCAGAGACTGTCAATTTTTTTTCATGGTGACTGACGAACAATCGAAACGCTTTGATGTTGCCCGGGTCAAACCATCACGATATCTCGATAGACCATCATAACGCAAAAAGGCTGACGGTGCTTCTCATGACGTCTTTCGTTTGTGGGAAGAACCTGACTATACTCGGGGGGGGGGGGGGGGGGGGAGGTTCCAGCTGTGGCCGAGAGAAGGCGCCAATGATCTCACGTCCAAGCTAACAGCGGCGTGGCTTGATAACAGGGTGTTCAATCCGTAATAATCCGCCTCTATAATTGTGCTACCCTCTCAAGAAAAAGGGTATCACCTTACAGCCTTTTGTTCCATATAATGCACACCAAAACTTCAGTTCGACGCACAGCGCACTATAGTCGAAAAGACGGCCCCAAATTTTACGAGAGTCTTGATAAGTGTGCGATATAACTCATTAAATAGCTAGGATACGTATGAAAGACCTCAGAAAGAAAACACCGAGGTTTCGCAGTAAGGCTGAAAAAAACGAGTATTTCTTGTGCAGCCAGTAACAAGAATATTAGCTATTTTAATAAGTTTACCAGACGGCTTTTAAGTCTCTCGTGAAAGTTGGTACCGTCAGTTCGACGTCAGTGGACTGTACGTCGAACTGAAGTTTGGGGTGTCTTATATACACAAAGGGTGTAAGAATACACCCTTTTTTCTGACAGTGTGGGATGCTCGAAAGATAACAAAGACAGCTTCTTATCTACTCAGGTATTTTTTTTTTCAACCATAGTTTTGTTTTAAATTATTTTATTGTCCGTTGTTGAAACAATTTGTTGATCCGCTTTGTATGTCAAGTAGATCATGTTTACGATCTTAGTGGCAGATAATGTGCTAAATAACGTACTTCGCTTGATAGGAAATACATTTACAAGGCTTACGTGTACTGTGAACTAGATGCTTGAGAGGAAGAACGTTGACAAAGACGCGAATGCGGCCAATGAGGCTTACCGCCTTCTAGGGTCGACGAGGCTTAGTGTATTGCACGCTGTCGCATGACGCCGTCATGCTTAGCATGGACGTTGTGGACATAGTGTAGATAGCCCCTCAACGTACATCAATAAAGTTCCTGCGCGTACTGGAGTCTCGAAATTAGTGAGTCGATTAAGCGCATTTTCTTTTCCGTTTTGGTTTTGTGGTTTAGTAATTAAACGTTCAATTAGTTTTAGATTGAAATAATAACACGCCATAAGCAAACTGCAAAACTTTACTTTCAGGTTTCTACAAGAAATTTCGGAAGGTACCCTAACGCTTCGGGTGTTTCTTTTTAAAATAATAATGAGAACAAAATAAAGTTCCCAAGTCACTCTGATGGAATCTTTGTCTTCTGCCGGTTCATATGTTGTGAGCAGAAATTCACACCGACCGACAGACAATAAAACCTTGAGGCCATCAGATGTTCCAAAAATGCGACTCACCATCACACCATCAAACCATCAATGTAACAAAGTACGACAGATAATCAAAACATCACAAAATCACGACACCAAACCATCGAACCATCAGGCCACCGGACCCTCAATATCCCGAAATACAAAAGTCCATCAGCATGAGGAACCATCAGGATGTTTCCTGATAGGCTTTGTTTAAACAAACTTGTAAATCTTAAAAAAAGCCTGCGTATCTATCTGTCTATATATATATATATATATATATATATATATATATATATATAACTGAGAAGAAAAAACCCTTAGTGAAAACAGCAGCAACGGACGATTTAATCTTCGACGTTTCGGCCGGAGTCCGGCCTTCGTCAGGAAGGCCGGACTCCGGCCTTCCTGACTATATATATATATATATATATATATATATATATATATATATATATATATATATATATATATATATATAGATATATATATATATATATATATATATATATATATATATATATGGTGGTTTCATTTAAAATCGTGCAAGCAAAAAGGGTTGAATTTTCAATTTCGATGAACAAAATATATGTTATGGCGCCGTTTCTAAAACCGCAGTCGCCACAAACCGCAAGTTCGTCGGATTTTTTGTTCTCGACTTATAAATTTTTAAAGAGGTTGCGGCGAAAAGCAGTGTTTTTCACACCCGTCGTTAGTCGGATGTTTCGCTTGATCTGCCGCCGTGGATTTTCAGTCCACATTATATTATCTTTTTTCAGGAACTCTGTGGACACATTTAAAAGGCTCCAATACCATAAAATAATTTTAGGCGTTTTGCTTTTTTTTTCTGTAAAAATGTCAAAAACGCCCCCTTGGTCAATTGTTGACGAACTTTGACAATTGTTTACTGGCGATCTGCTTGGGTTACATCAATATTTGTTATGTCCACGGAGAGCCCAAAACACGCACTTTATAATGTTTTGAAAAATTACTCGGCTGTATAAAATATCATTTGCGGTACGTTTACGTTAATATTATGCGAAAACCAAAAGGTACCATTTTTGAAATTGATTTTCTCAAAAAGCCCATTTTTTATTTTTTTTTTTATTTTTTGTTCAAATGTAGATATGATAGTTGTCTACACGAAAATCTAGCCGAGAAAGTGTGTATTTTCTTTGTATGTTTTATATTTAGGCCTCAATATCGGAAAAATACGTCTTTGCTTTGCAAGACCTAAGTCAGACATAGCGACCCATGCGTCTCTATGAATTGTGAAAAAGTTTTCTTAAATTTTCTTCTGCATTTAGTAATCAATTATAAACGAATTTTGTGGTATTGAATATTTATTTATGTTTTGATAAGAGCGGGAACCCACGAGATACATACCTAACCAAATCAGCAGGCCTTGTAGACTTTCAATAACCAAAAGGCACAGACGTTGTATTGTTTCGATTTATAAACCTTTCACAGTAAACTAGCACGACTAGCCATTAGCTGTCATATTACTAAGACAAAGAAAGTCACCACATCGTCGATATGTTATATACAATTCTTTCCGAAACGAAACACTGGGGTTAGTTCACCGCACATCGCACAGGTCACCAGGGAATGTCTTTTCACTTCCGTAATACACAAAAGTGATGACACAGAAACGGTAAGAAACACACAGAGAGTTTGTCACGGAGAGGGGTAAGAAATAAAAATAAATAAATAGGAATTATATTGCCCAACTCCGATCTTAACGAAGATTGGGTTAAAAAATAGAGTATTTAGGTTCGAGCGGTGGCAAGGAGATGGGTCCACGCCTGGTGGAGAGTCAGACAAAGAAGTCGAAGACAGGTAAAGGTAAAACAAAAATAAAACAATAATTTAATAAAGACGGGAAAGCTCAGCCGCACATGGCAAGAACATAAACCAACTCCTCCGGGCATTCCCTAAACGGGACGCAACCAAATGTGTGCGAACACGCTCTCTACATCACCGCCAGGCCGCTACGCCATGACGAAATAAACCCAACAACTGAACAGTGCTAACAAACAGTTAGTAAGAAAACATTGAAAGAAAAAAAAAACTTTCAGAAAAAACCGCACCCGAGAAACAAAGTTCAGCGGGACGAAGAAACACACACGAGTCGGTCCCACGACACTGAAGTCTGGCAGGATGACGGCGTCTAGATGATGCTCGAATCTGTTCCTCCCTCTATTAGGCACATCCACGACGGCTGTGCGGAACAGTGGCTGTGCGAAACAAAGTGAAGAATAGATTCGAGCAGCGATGTGCGAGAAGCTAACCGAGACTATGCCTCAAGCTTCATATCGGGAGAGGAGCTTTCGAGGTAGTTTCTGCAGTTACTCAAACTTTCTCTTTCCCCTTCCCTTTTTCAAAAGAACACGTCAGCCGGCGCTAACTTTTCATCTCGGGAGAAGCCCACTCTTCACAAACGGTTATAGTTGAGAAGAGGCTGACTTCGACCCGACTAGTCTCGGGGCAAAATACAAACACAAGTATATTTACAAACAGGCTCGTATTAATGTCAGTCTCCGGGCTTTGCCGTTTCCAAAAGAGATAACCCTTTATAAGGACAGAAGGAGCGGGTTGGTGGGGATAATTAAACTTAAACACTCCCTTCTCGTTTTCTTCCTCAAGTTTAATGGATAACCCTTCGGTGCTATCGGATCTCCCCGGAGAGAGATAGAGCACGGCCGTTTCGAGGTAAGGATAGGGCGCTCGAAGCTAGGGCAAACAGGCGGTATCGTTTCACCCATGCACGGATGGCTGGTTTCAAATTTCCCCACATCGCTAACGAAACCGGCCTATCTTCGTGTGTGCGTCTGCGGGATTTGTGTCCCGCGCCGCCGGTTTTAGCGCGCACGCGGCGTTGTTTTGGCTGGCAGAACAGTTGTTGACCATCGATATTGTAAGGCCGTGGTGTCCTCATCCTTTCAGGCAACGATCCCTTTGCTTTCCTTTGTGCAATACTCTTGACTGACTCCTCCTGGGTGGCTGCCACTGTTCGCCGCGTCAACGACACATTGTACCATTTCACTCCTCGTGACACAGGGTGCGGTGCTCGCTTTACTGTCACGGGCCGTCCTATCTAACACAACAAGCGCGAAAGGTCGTGGTCATCTGCTGGCTCCGAAAGGGCGGGATGTTCATGCAGGCCAATGAGGGCCCCGAATCAATACGACGTCTGCCGACTCCTACACGTTAAAAATTTACGACACCTGCTGGTCTGTTAAGAAGTGTTGCTTTCTTTTTTGAACTCCTCCGATGTAGCTTGCCGCCTATAATAAAATTTAAATAATCAATAAATATAACAGGGTGGAACTACCATATTTGATTGTTATGTGGGAAGGTTGGAAAAGGCAAAAATATTTCCAAGTTTGTGAAGACGCCCAATTCGCCAGTTCATTACGAGCCATAAAAACACGTTTTTTGTACGATATTGATGCTTAAATATAGAACATACAAACAAAATACACACTTTCTCGACTTTATTTTCGTGTAGCAAACTATCACATCCACATTTTAACAAAAAGAAAAAAATGCATTTTTTTTAGAAAAAAATAATTTCAAATATGGTACTTTTTGGTTTTCACATAACATTAACGTAAACGTTTCGCAAAGGATATTTTATACAGCCGAGTCATTTTATAATACATATAAAGAGTGTGTTTTGGGCTCTCCATGGACATAAAAAATATCGATGTAACCCAAGTAGATCGCCAGTAATTAATTGTCAAAGTTCGTCAACAATTGACCGTGGGAGAGTTTTTGACATTTTTACAGAAAATAGCAAAACGACTAAGATTATTTTATGGTATTGGATCCTTTTCAATTTGTCCACATACTGCTTGAAAAAAGATAATATAATGTGGACTGAAAATTCCCGGCGGGAGATCAAGCGAAACATCCGACCCACGACGGGTGTTAAAAACACTGCTTCTCGCCGCGGCCTCTTTAAAAATTCACAAGTCGAGAACGAAAAATCCGACGAACTTGCGGTTTGTGGCGACTGCGTTTTTAGAAAGGGCGCCATAACATACATTTTTTGTCATCGAAACTAAAAATTCGACCCTTTTTGCCTGCACGATTTGAGATGAAAACACCCATATATATATATATATATATATATATATATATATATATATATATATATATATATATATATATATATATATATATATATATATATATATATATATATATATATATATATATATATATATATATATATATATATAAAACTGAGCAGAAAAAAACCCTTAGTGAAAAACAGCAACAACGGACGAGTTAATCTTCGACGTTTCGGCCGGAGTCCGGCCTTCGTCAGAAAGAACTTTTACAGATGAACGCGGGTGAAATCTATACAATGCTACGGTCGAGTCCAAATTTCGGAGGGGTGACGGTTGAAGCTTTCAAGAGAGGGAAGCGTAGGGCAGTTCTTATCCGGGTGAAGAAGCTTGACGGTCGGTGCTAAGTTTCAAGGACGGCGGGATGACGGTTGTAGCTTCTTGAGAGGGGGCGCAGGGTGACTTTGTGTCCGGCCCGGCAGCGGTGACCTATATATATATATATATATATACAACGGGCATTTAGGCGGGAGGCCGAAGGCGTGGGTATATAACTGAGAAGAAAAAACCCTTCGTCAGGAAGCTTCCTGACGAAGGCCGGACTCCGGCCGAAACGTCGAAGATTAAATCGTCCGTTGTTGCTGTTTTCACTAAGGGTTTTTTCTTCTCAATTATATATATATATATATATATATATATATAAATGAATATATGGAGTTAAATGAACCGTACTTTATGCAATGAACCTAAGAATCGAAGTTTTACGAACCCGTCGAAAGCCTAAAATAACGTCGGAGCCAGATTTTGAACTCTGGGCCTCCCAATGTCCGGTATAGTGTGATGACCACTACAGCACTTCACCTTGGCTTTCTAGCGTTTCCTATCTGTCTGATGCACACGAAACAAAATGTATTAATTTAGTTCGTTATTTAATTATCTGTGTATCACGGTGACATTTCCTCATCTTACATCTTTTCCAAAGAGAAAGTAATTGAAAGCATGCGTTTTGCTTTTCACCTAGACTTAACCATCAACACAAAGTTGGCATCCCAAATGCTCGCACCAATGTCTTTCACCATTCTTTCATACCGTCTACATCCTTTGACTGGAACCACCTAGCTGCACCCATAGTCTCGATCATAGATCACATCTTTTCTTAAAAAAGCCTTGGAACATATTTTTTTCTAATCTACACTGATTGTATTTCCTCTGTATCTGTGTCTGTTTTTTTTCGATATCTCATGCAACCACTTCCCCCTCTGTAGTGCTCATGCCCTGAGGGTAAAATAAATAAATATATAAATAAATTAACCGCAGTTGATCAAATGAATCAAGGCTTTACGAAACAGCCGAAGGTTAAAATACTTTTTGAGCCAGTATTTGAACACTGGGCCTTCCGCGTTCTGCGGGGGGCGGGGATGATAACTACTACACCATTCAACCTTGAATTTCTTGTGATTCTTGTCTCTCCTAACAATGTACAAGAAACAAAATTTTTACAATCAGAGGTGTTCTCGGAGGCTCGTACGCCACCGCGTGGAACGCGAAGACACTCTTGCTCTTACATCGTAGCTGCTCGTTTCATCTCCATCTTTTCGATTATTTCCTCTTTTGAGACCACGTACGATTATGAAAAGTGCCCAGGATACCCATACAATAATGTCCTAAGGCTGATTATAAGAAAACCTTGCTATGAACGTCTTTAGACTTTTGGCCCAATTACCAACATTTTTTCATGGCTGCCATTAGCATTTTCTATGCTTTCCTTCATAGTCACCTCTAGCTATATTTATGGACTTATCACTGTCCAGCCATTGCACTCTTTAGCTATTCTAATGGCTGGCTAAAGACGTTTGTATGAATTAATTTACGGCCTTTTTTAGCCGACGTGCTATAGCTGACCATAAATTTTCCTTTGGTTGATTTAGCCATATACAACTTCTTACATGTCCTGCTAAATAATGTTGGGGCATCCTATGACTCTTTTCAGCAAGCATGCGATAGCAGCTTATGACTTTCTCTATGGTTTATTTAGTCCCCTAGAGCTTCTGGTATGGTATACTATAAAGATATTTATGGTTTACCTTACGGGTCGTTCTAGCCAGCGTGCTATAGCCGCCTCTGGCTCTTCCTGTTGTTTCTTTAGCCGTATATCACTGCTTGTATGGTCCGGTATAGCTTATTTTATAGTTCGTCCTATGGTTCTCGTTACCCGCCTCTCAATAGTTGCTTAATTTGTTTATATAAAATCCTTAGCCGCCTTTGCCATCTGTATGGCCCTTTATTGCTTACCCTATAGCTCGCCCAGTGGTTCTATGTGCCCGTAGTTTTAGAGTTGCCTATAGATTTCCCAACAGTTTCCTTAGCCGCCTAGTTCCCTCTGTATATTCTGCTACAAATTTTGCTATAACTCGTCCATGTTTTTTTTATTTTTTTATATACATGTCGCTTTAGCTGCCTAAATCTTTTGTAGTTTCTTTAGCCGTCTGTTGCCTTCTGTGTCGTCTGCTTTAGGCTATTATTTAGCTCGTCTTATGGTTCCCTTTGTCATAGAACTGCAGCTGCCTATTACTTTACCTATTCACCACTATCGTGTGAAATGCGACACAAATTGTTTGTTGTCACTGTATAACCTAATACATAAAGATGCCGCCTTTGTATCTGGTAATTGCAAAAAGGCCGGCAGGCAGGCAAAATGGATTGTTTTCAATACATCTATAAGTTTATTAGACAGAGCCTCCTCCGTCCACAAGTACAAGCTTGCAGGTAATCCGCGATATGTGAAGAGGTTCAACTAAGCTGTTATTCAACTGAAAAGATTTCAAAGCAAGCGAGAACCGGGGTGACGCTTGGGTAGTGTCTATTCTCTTGGTAGTATTATTTTCCTGAAATTCTACCCGCAGTCGCCATACATTGGCTGTGCATTTACCTCATCGAACGAAGTTTCATTGAGACGCAATGTTTTATTGACAGCTCAGTTTAGCTTTCCTATACAAGCTTCTCTTTCTTTTTCAAGTAATAGGCCGGGTTGTGAGCACGCGCCTCAGGGATACATGCGGAACAAAATATCCCTACAGCGTTCATTTCATCTAAAGAGCGTCAATGAAACGTTAGTGTGAACGAAACGTGTCTATAAAACGGGTATCTTTAAAAATGTGTCCATGAAACGTGTTTTCACAAAACGCGCGGAGAATAAGTAAGTGAGTATTCCACCCCTAGTTGTCACATGATTTTTGACAGCGATTGCCAGGCGACTATCGGTAGAAATTTGGTGAAATCATTATCCCGGCTCCTAGGCGATAGAAACTGCTAATTCTAGAGGTGATCCGCAAGGGTACCGGTAGAAGAACGGTCAATTAATGTCAATGAGTAGGTTAAAGCTTACTTACGATAAAAAGCCGGTCTTGAAAGGTGTAATCCAAGATATACGTCGACGCGGGCACTGTAGAACAACCATTCAGACACCCAAACGAGAAGAAAACTTCCCGTGAAGATTCAACACGATGTGGCACAAGATGTCATTTGCCGAACTGAACACTAAGCACATAACAACAATCTATTGTCCTAATTTGAAGAAATCGCTTGTTGCCGTTGTATAGGAAGACGGGAGCAGCAGGATCGCAGCAGCACCTTCAAGGCAAAAGCGGGGGTGCGCTCGCAATGACGTATCTTCTGGGGGATTCCAACAATGAACAATACGAGAGGTTTCGTCGCTAGTATCCTCTTCAAAGTTCGACCCAAAGTTGATAGTGAAGTGAACACTATACGTTGCCTTCGACTCCACGAAGGTGCCATGTTCCGCATTATCTCTAGCTTGGAGACTGTAGTCACGCGATCCTACCAGTAGACACAATTAGCCTAATACACGCATATCATCAACTCTGCTGTCAATACCGAGCGAACATTACAGCTCCATGGAGGCTATATTTTGCACTTCTAAAAAGCTGCCAAGCCCAAAAATTTCACAAAAACGGTAAGTTTGAAAATCCTTTGTTTTACGCCGTATATCCCATATGATAATTTATAATTAAGAATAAGCCGCGACCACGTTTTCGTTCACGATGACCAAAATAAATAGATATTTATATGTGTATATTGTCACAGGTCGTGACAAAAGGAACAACAAATAAAGTGTAAGCAATAAACGTTTAATGGCGCGAACTTGTGTCCAAATCAAAATAAAAAAGTAACAGGCGTCGTAGGCGGGCGCCGATGTCGGCGCAGTAACAGGATCGGGCGCTGCCGAAGAACGGACTTCGTAGAGCCACGCGGAGCGCCTTTTGTAAACGCACTGGTTTAGCGAACATTCAAACGAAAATGTTCGGCCTTCGAACAATCCAAACGAGCAGCTACTTGGACGTTGTAGAAACTATAATTACAACACAATAATAAAAGTAGCGCGACACTCAGCAATCGAAGCGTGCGAGTCGGGCACGTGCTTCTTGGCTACATGCGCGGCGTTACCACCCCCCCCCCCCTTTTAAAGCACGCATCGTCCCGATGGAGCAGAAAAAAAAAATACAAAGAATAGAAAACGACGCCATGAGAAGTCGCAGCTCTGAGTCAGTTCGCAGCTCCATCAATCGTAATAAGGCTTGAGACTGACGGTGTGCATCACCTCGGGTCGTAGCTGGCGTCTTATAGATGGCCGCTATCCGATGGGAAGAACTTTGTAGCTGACATCTCTGAGGCGTTGAATAATTTTCTAGAGTCCGAAGTGTCGCTTTAGCAGTTTCTCTCTGAGACCGCGGAGAGACGAATTAGTGTCCGCGCCCACAATCTGTCTTCGGGCTGGAAGTCGACGTCGCGTCGCCGAAGGTTGTACCGGCGAAAGTCGACACGTTGTTTATCGAAGATCCGAAGCCGGGTAGGCTGGCATACCTCCTTTGCTATATGACTGACCAGGTGGGCATCGTCGCGGGCAGAATCCAATCGAGCGTGGTCGTCACCTTTCTGCCATGCAGCAGCTCAAATTGTGTAAACCCGGTGGTCTCTTGAACAACCGTGCTCAACTTAGCCGTACAACCGTAAGCAAACATCACGGATGTAGCTAACCAAAACCTTAGAATCATCATTCTAGTGCACACATAACGGCACACATATAGGGATGCGAAACTTTCGGAAATTACATTCGCCTACTGGAACCACTCTAGTCCAACTAAACTTTAGGAACGAGCGGAGAACCAGAAAGTGCACAGCGCACCAGCACACAGTTCGCCAAAGATCTGCCAAGGCCATTCTCGAACAGAACTTCATTTAAATAGATCCGTTTTCCCGCATCATTAGTAATCATTCTATCAATTGTTTTATTCATGAGCACATTATTTAATCACTTTTGCTAAGATCATGCCGGACTACCCCTTTTTGTATGCACTTTTTACTGAACTACAGAACAACCTGGAGGAATTGAAATAAAAAAAAAATGTAAATAAATAAATTTCCGAGAAGCTTAAAAAACCTGGTCATCTTGAGACTGCAACAGGCCGACCAGTAATTATACATTTATGTCCCTCATGTGTTGGGGGACCATCCCAGGCAGCACAAAATGAACGGCCGGGCAATGGCTGAAGCATTTTGGCCAGTCACATTTCCTCCGGCCTAAGGCTGGTCAAACTACTATGCCCGAACATGGCTGTGGGCCTTGGCCAAAGACTTGAGGGGACTGGCTGTTGGAGGCTGGCCGATGACCTGTAGCACGACACAAGCCGAAGGCTAGCAAATAAAGACCGGCCAAAGACTTTGGTATGGACAGAGGCCAAAGGTTAGCATCCGTGCACTGGCCAATGCCATGTAGCCGAAAGCAAGCCGAAGTTGCGCAACAGGACATTGGCCAATCACCTGCGATTAAAAGCTGGCCGGAGTTTAGCAAATGGAGGCCGGCCGAAGACTTGTGTCAGGACACAGGCTGAAGGTTAGCATCTGGGCACTGGCCAATGCCGTGTGGCCGAAAGCAAGCCGAAGTTTAGCAACAGGGCATCGGCCGGTGTCCTGTGATCAGAGGCAGGCCGGAGTTAAGCAACTGGGCATTAGCCGTACATTAGATGTCAGGTGCTAGGCGAAGAAGTTTGACCGGGCACAGGCCGATGACATGCAGCTGGACACAGGCCGATCCCTCGCAACTAATCATAGGCCGTACCTTTGCGATTGGGTGCTGGCCCTACAGCCGAGGTCGCACATTAGTGAGCGACTTGCAGTTAGGTGTTAGCCCTGCAATTAACTCATGGACGCACTGCAGAACAAGAGCCTGTGCCTGACATTTTGCCTGCACACTTTGCAGTAGCTGTGGATGCTGTATCAGTTAAGATCAACCACTTGAGATCAAATGTCGGGATGCACAAACTCACTGAGAACTGGTTTGTATTGTTAAAACAAAAAAGGCTGAGGATTTTCTGGGACTATTTTTATTTAACCTTTTCCATTTCTTCATCCTGCTTCTTGCTTCGCCCACCATCACGGTCGACAAATGACCACAGCCATCTCTTTGCGATATCTTGAACCGTCGCCTCGCTCAAGTCCGTATACTTCGCCTTGCTGGCAGCTGAGAAAATAAAAAGCATTGAGTTTAGACATAAAATTACAGTCAACAACGTTTATTGAACTCGCAAAAACTCTCTACCAGTCTGACATACTCAGTAATTCGATATAGACCGACACAATGTTTACCAAAAAACCCGCGTTTGCCCACACCAGGTGTGGGCACTGCGCACGCGCAGCAACCGAATTCGAGTGAACTGAGGCTTCTGCGCATGCGCAGTGCCGTCGACAGCACCACCGCAGCTGCGTGACGTCAGGGAGGCGTGTGTGTCTATAAAAGTTCTAATGATTTTGACAACAAACAAGAACGCCACATTTAGGAAAGTTGTTTGCTCTCAAAGGAGCGTCTGTATGTCACGAGGGACGCGTCACGCGGATAGTCAGTGGCAGTTTCTTCATTTTTCAAGGTCTCACCTGCTCACCCTCTCCCCACACCCTTTACAGAAGAGAATTTTTTCTTCTCTTCCGGGTGGTCGACACGGCCTCTTGAAAGAGAAAAGCCAGCTTGCTCTACAAGCTGGCTTTTTTATTTCAAGCGGCCTCATTGCCAGCAGGCGCACTGGGGGAAAGCCAGCTCTGCAAGCTGGCTTTCCCTCAAGGGCTTGTCTGCATTGAGTGAAAGCCAGCTTGCAGAGCAAAACGGCGCTCTTGGTAGTTCAATCTACACATGG
Source organism: Ixodes scapularis (assembly GCF_016920785.2). NCBI lineage: Eukaryota > Metazoa > Arthropoda > Arachnida > Ixodida > Ixodidae > Ixodes > Ixodes scapularis. Next base: position 138,900,456 of record NW_024609868.1, read on the forward strand.
GTAGCACGCGACGTCATTCAAAAAGCGCTACGATGACCACCAGGGAGGAGGGCAAGAAGAAGCTCGCCTCTCATCAGGGCCCCCTTTTGTGCCTTCCAAATCCGGTTCTACTCTACCACACACCAATTAGTCTTAGCTTCTCACTTGTGGGAATAAGATGCAGAAAATTGGTTACTAAGTAGTTGCCAGGTCATTACTCACTCAGAAATTCTAGTTTTGCAGGCACCTCCTCTCTTCTTTGCCCCCCCCCCCCCCCTAAAGCATTTTGACCTGCTTCAAATATGCTGACACATAGGCCAGCACAAAGCAGACAGACCACGAGTGCTGCATCAGCATTCGGCTGGGGCTCGTGTTCTCATTGATCAGACCAAGAACTAGAGATGAAGCAAACATTTTCCAAACCTGAGGTCCGAAGAATTCAAAGATGTTAAACCTTCTTTGGCACTAACAAATATAACACTGAACCTATCATGTCAAAAAATTCAACTATTTTAGTCATTATTTCTCTACAGATTTGTCGAACTTCGAACGCGTGAAGTCCAAAAGTTTGACGAAGCTTAAACTTTTGATCTGAGGAACTTCTAACGAAACAGGATTCAATCGGTACCTACATGTTCAGAACACATAGCAACTGCTTCAACGCTTGAACCACGCTTGAACTGTCCAGATAACAATTGCTGTCGCATGAGACTGACTCACAGCTCAAAGAGGCAAGCTAAGTGGCCGAGTGCCGACCTGCCCAGCAAATGCAGCAAGCTATCTGGTGGTAGCAACAGCTGTACCCATCTCTGTTTTCCGCAAGCTTTGTTTAAACTCAGTTAAACAGAGCTCACACATCAGAAAATTAAGAAATCACTCGAAACTAAAACTGGGACCCTCGTGCGATTTGAAGACTTCTAACTTTACAAACTTATACTTGGAACAAAACTCTTAATCTTCGAATAATTCTAACTTAAACCAAGAAATTTCAAATCTTCAAATATTTTTAGAATCAAAATTGCAAAAAAGAAAGAGGAAACTGTTGAACTCTACTTTTATCAACATCGAAAGCAACTTTGTAAATTCAAACCATGGCAATGTTCGAAAGTTGTTCACTTTGCAACCCTTTCTAACTCTACCAAGGACCCTGCCGAATGCAGATGCGGCACTCGTGTTCAATTTGTGCACTGCAGTGGCCTACCTATGCACTGTCAAATTTGAAGCATGCAGGCCTTAGAGATTTCAGATGTTGTCTAGACCCCCTGGTGGCAATCAGTTCATCAAAGAATGTCTCACCGACAAATTGCTTTGTCGATGAAGACTGTCTGTTTCAGCAACACATCTTGCCACATTTCATAGATAGCTTCCTTTTCATGACAGCCTTGAAATTGATTTTTGTTAACATGAATATCGCCAGACCTCTTTAGGATCGAAGCTCGGCCAACAGCGCCCCATATCCGCCCTTTTGATTGCTAGCATAGCTTTCTAAGAAGGCTCACTGCAAGTTCAAGCCCAAGAATAGATTTATTTTCCCCTTGCAAAGCAAGGGGTGACTGCACAAAGCGCGGCATGTTTGGAATTGTAGCTTGCTATCACGGTGCCAATCAAACATCGCAACAGTTAAGGTTGCGTAATGAGTGTTGATAAAATGTGCACTGATGAAAAAGTTGTTTATCAAACATGCATGGATAAAACGATAGCACCATGGGCATCCTGCTGAAATTGCAAGGCATTAATATGAGGTTACTAATGTTGCTTCCTCCAAGAAAAGTTGGAACTAGTAGCTAGCCACGGCTAGCATTCCGCATCGACTGCTATCTGTGGACTGGATGCCGTGAAATTACAAAATTACCTATCTTTGGTGGTGCATGCAGAGTTGCAGAAATTATTAAAAAGCAAGCAACGACATCACACTTCAGCCAATCCCGATCCTCTGTTTACGTGCTCTTTAACAAGCCAAGATGTCATAAATGTTCTCACCCCTTCGGAGAAGTTCCCTGCATCCAGGTTGTGGTAGACGCGGCTCTCTTCAGCCCTGTAGGGAGCAGAAAAAAAAGACGGCCTCAAGTAAGCAGGAGTGCACAAGAGATAAAACCAAGAGCAAAATTGAATGTGTTCTGAAAGTGGGACCAGCTATATTAGCTTGAGATATTTCATAATGAGCCCGAACTAACCTGATACATGATAAGCTGGCAGGACTGAACCTGAAGTAGAAGACATTCAAACACGAAAAAAGAGAGATGCTTAGACCGAATCAGAAAGAGTGAAACTGTTTTGTAGATACAGAAAACAATGCTACAAAAACTATAGGTATGTAAGCAGTGTTTTTTACAGTGTAGCCTTTGCAATGGCTCCCTGAAACAAAGGTAGGACTTATGAACTCTTACCCACATTTCTGACACTTCTCTGGCAATCCATTAAAAGGAATGCAGGACTGACGCTCAATTCATGCAGACTGCTTTTGTAATATCCTACCGCAAGAATGCACAACTCTGATGACAAAAATGTTTAAATTGAGGCCACATCTGTGGCCTCAGGCCTAGAGCCTAGAATAGGCCATATTGCTTAACCCAAAGCTACAGCATATCTAAGCACCATGTTCCCAACTGTTCTTGTGTTAGAGGTATGGTGAACAACTAAGGCACTTTTTTTATTTCTTATTTCAGAGTGCCATTTTCCGAGCTATCTAGAACAGCGAACAAAAAGCTCAATCGCATGGTCGTCTGAAATAAAAGCTTTCATAAATTTGTTTTTAGAGCCTTTTCAAAAGTTTGTACCAACACCCGGCCACCATTGCTTGCTCACATACTCTGAGCATGTAATGGACACGGCAGTTGCGTCAGCGTTCGGCGTGAACTTAGGTCATATTGCAAATGAGCGCTCTGTCAGAGTTCGTCGAGGACTCGGATCCAATCACAGGCTTCGTGATTGGATTCGAGTCCTCGCCGTGTCGATTGTACCACGTAAGTGTAAATAGATTATGTATATAATATTTGAAAGTATGAAAGATTGAGCCCAACAAAGTCAGAAATCAAAGACCACCAACAAGGCATTATAGACTACTGACATTTCTTGGGGACCCCATGGTCAACACCTGTTCACTTCATGGCTGAGAGAACTACCCTGGGCGCAGGCTGGGGACATTTTTGTCTGGAAGCTTCGTTGGACAGCTAGTGCACTAGTACCCAGTTACACGGGCGCTCTCAGCTGCCATTAAGTCCAACAACAGTCGAGTCCATCGCGATAAGCCAAAGTTACACGGCAGCGCCAACCGTCATTGAGCCGCTAATGACAGTTGAGTTCGACTGAGCTCCCCCACCTCAGTTCAACCGAACGGACTTCCCCAACGAAGGTAAATTGGCACCTGTTCGCGGGACCGCTGCCAGCAACCATTGTTTGTGAGGCACTTACTGTTTCGAAATGCAGGGGGAGGCGTCTAGAAAGAATCGTAGCAGCAGAATTCTCGGGAAGGAATAAATTTAGGCATCCGAGCTGTCAATAATAGCATCCCGGCTAGCCGGCAAGATTCCAAACGAGCAAAAATGGCGGAGGAACCTGCTGCATAAATAGACAAATAGTAGTGGGGCACCCATCATAGCGGGCAGTAGCTTGCACCACCTAGCCTAAATGATGTGCAACCTAGCCCTGAATCTGCTTTGGTACTCGTGTAAATGCCGCTAAAAAGCAACAAGGTATCAAACATATAGTATGATCTACTTAAAATAAATAAAACGTGTGTCTCCGAGTAAATTACTATAAAAATTAGACTGATCACACGGCACAAGAACCAGTTTCGTGCTAGCTTTAACTGGGTTCTAGAGAGTTGAGTTGAGTTCAGTCAAAGTTGAGGCTGATAAATGTCGTAGACTCAACGATAGTTGAAAGTGTACGTGTAACTAGGGTAACTAGGGGACTGGCTTGCAAGGTTTCAAGGACAAGCAATTCTAACTGATGTGGTACAGTCTGCAGCAATATGAAATACCCACTCAGAGCGCATGGCCGAGGCGGTGGCCGAAAGGGGCGCAGTCAGGGATGGGCAGTATTTCAAATACTTTGTGTATTTTGCATTTGTATTTAATTACAAATTGGGCAATGTATTTGACCTGTGTATTTAAATACTAAAACGTGGGTATTTTAAATACAATTGTAATTAAATACAATTTTGTGGGCGAAAATACATCCCTCGAATGTATTGTCACTGTCCAGAGCAGTAAGAAAACTACGCTCTGCACCGAATGCAGTGTCTCTCAATCAAGCACAAGCGTTTAGTGACTTTGTGATTACCATGCTAGACCAGGGCAAGAATAGTGATGAAATTAACGTTCACAGGCATGCGGGTAAATAAGTGCCTGTGACAACTTGTGATGCTTTCCAGCCTGATTTCCATCCATATTTTTGCCTGGAACATTCTAAATGCGCGGGTCGTCCAGATTTTCGTAACTGATGTGAGTTGCAACAATACAAAATTCTCTAGCTAGTGCTGCGCGTCTTGGTCGTCTCGGTTACTTGTTGGTCTATACCAAAATGTAATCAACAAAAAAAAGCTGCTTGAAGCTCTTGACTTTTTTCACCTATTACGTCCAAGCTGATTACATTTTTTTTGTGATTATATTTCTATTACGTTACTAGAACCTCGCACACTAACTCCCGAGTGTGCGATGCAAAATTAAAATGAGATACCCAGAAAACCGTTGCAGGTGCCCTGAAGTCGCTGACGCAAATCTTGAGGAATGTATTTGGAAAAGTATTTGGAGGAGACCAAATACATTTGGCTGTATTTCTATCTTGTATTTAAATGCTTTTTTTGAAATGTAATTAGATTTGTAATTAAATACATTTTTGACGAAGTATTTTGTATTTGTATTTCGATACATATTTGCATGTATTTTGCCCATCCCTGGGCGCAGTACATGATTCGGACAGTTCCATGTTGCTCAGAGGGGAGGCTCGCTCAAGGCTGAACCACTGTTGGTTGTTTCAGGCACTGCACAAAATTTTCCATCCAGAATTAAATGTTGCTAACTGACAGCTCTCAGCTGTCTGTATACATCTTTCGTGCTTTCATTCTTTCAATTTTAACTACTGAATTTTACAATGTGCGTGCACTAACCAGACTGACCTACACTCAGTGATAAATCAAGATCAAAGAGCGAGGAAAACGAAAGTGGGAAAGGAGAAAACAGATGGGGTGTTGAAGGTGAGAGGACAAAAACCTCTTCTACCTTCAGTCTGCTTTCTCCTATCCAGCCTTCGTTTCCATTGCCCTTTGTTACTGACCTGTTACTGACTATAAGTATTTAGCAATTTTACAATTGCATAAGGAGCTAAAGTTATTCATGCAAGTTTTGATTCACATTGAATAATAATTTATAATGAACAGCCTTATACCGGGACACACTCTTTCTCTTGAGGCATCATCCGAAGAGTCGCTGTCCATATGGCCAGCAGGCCTCCTCGCCCTTTCCTGTCTTGGGGCTACATCCGGTCTGTCAGTCCAAATTGGGTGCTCAGGCAGCTGCGACCAGATGGTCTGAAGCGTGCTGCAGTGTGGCTGCATGAGAAACGATCATCTCAATTATACGCTCAATTAAAAAAAAAATCGCCAACCTAATGTAGGAGTGAAGAATCTTCACTGGGTGATTCGACCAAGTCAGTGTAATCTGTTCTTTCTCTAAAATTGCACTGAGGACCTGCTGCTTTTGCTTGTACGGTGGCCAGTAGGAGACGACTTGCTCTAGCTTCCTCACCAGCCAACACTCCGAGACGACGTATGCGCTCCCTTCATCTAAAGTGCATGACGTGGTAGCTATAGAGAAAAAGTGTGGAATATGCATTCTACCAGAATATTAGAACCTATTTTAGACAGCTTGGGCAATGTTGGGGGCCCCGCCAGCAACCACTAACAACCACTGCCAGATTTGTTTATTTTTGGATGGAGAAATCCGCTAAACAAATTTTTAAAAAAGTTACTTACAAATGCAGGTTTCTGATACAAGCATAATGCACTAAACTCACAAAAAACTGTAGCAGAGATCCAAAATAAATACATCTAGCAAAACCGGCACGTCTAACTTTCAGCGAGACGCAAAACGTCTGCACTTGACCCGCAGCGCGTGACATCTTTTCGCCGCACAATTTGAAAAAGGAGCTTACTGTCACTCACGAGACGCGACCACAGACTGAACAGTGAATACGCTACACTTAGGAGCGAAGCAAGAGGTCTGTTTAGGGCATAGGTTCATGATGATGCTGTTCAATTGATGTTGTGATGCTTCTGCTATCTATTTCAAGCCAAAATAAGAAGTCTTTAGCCACTTTACTGTCAGCCCCTGTTAATGTTGACACAGCAAGGCTGGGGTGCAAAGACCAGGCACCTAGCCAGGGGGGGGGGGGGGACCATAGGGCCCCCCCGCAATCTTCCATTTTCTTGGGACCTCCTCCCCCCCCTCATACAGCATTTTGTCATGGGCGGGCGCGCTCCTCCTCTCCTGCTCCTCCTCCTCCCTTTCCCCTCCCCCCCCCAAAAAAAATCCTGGCTACGTGCCAAGCAAAGGCCCCTGTCGAAACTTCACTGCCCAACTACTCAGCTGCTTTGTTGTAACGCAAATGAACTTCTGAACGAGAAACACCAATCGAAAGTTAGACATGATGATTGAAAACTTGAGACTGTGGTTAAAAAATGGAAGAGATGCTCTCTGTCACTTTGTCTTTCTACTATGGTGCCCGGAACGCGTCTCCGACTGGTGTGTTTACCGTGTCCAAAAAAGTGGTCCCTCGATTTCCGCCTGATGACGTCATAAAAGTGTCATGCTGTCGCTGGTCGCGAACCTGGTGGCGTCCCAATAGTTGTGGTGTATGTGGCGACGCCTGTCCTGCTGCAGGTCGCTCTCCACTGTGACAGTCCACGGAAGCTACAGCAGCTGCAAGTTGGGACGCCGTGACGACAGCGACACTCGCGTTCGCTTGTGCTTTTCGCCAGCATTTCTATGGCCAACCGCCAGGATCGCGACAGTCAACAGCATGACACTCCGGCTTCTGTGACGTCATCTGTTGCCACTTCGGGACCACTTTTGATGTATGGGCGGGATAGGACGCTAAACACACCAGTCATAGACGCGATCCAGGCACCATACTTTCTACATCACGTTTTTCCGTTTTCCAACCACAGACTCAGGTTTTCAATCGTCATGTATAACTTACACCAGCTCGCCCGCACTTTAACCGTTTTTTCATTGAAAGTTAGAAATGAACGAACTTCTGGGCGAGATCGAAACAATCGAAAGCTAACATTTTTGTAACGAGCAGCTGCAGACTGCCGCCGAAAAGCGGCGCGAGTGCAGTGCTGGGGAGTGGGTTAAGACACGCCTCCGTTATTCACTCAAATGGCGTTGTTCGCTAAAACGTCATTCACGCATATGATATAATCAATTACCAGTAAAAAAATCAATTATAAAAAAAAACATTATCAGTAAAATATTAATTATTAAAGAAAATCAATTATCGGTTTAAATAAAAAATAAAATATATTTATTTTCAGCGATAATTGTCAAAAAGAAAATGTGTAAATATCGCAAAAAGCTATCAATTACCACTAAAAAAATCAATTATAAAAAAGAGCACTATCACTAAAACATTAAGTATAAAAAAAAATCAATTATCGGTGGAAACAAATAATAAAATATATATTCATTTTCAGCGATAATTGTCTAAAAGAAAATGTGCAAATATCGCAAAAAGCTTGACAAAAAAAAAAGGATACCCACTGGGGATCGAACCCGGAACTTCTGCGTGAGAAGCGGACACTCTACCACTGAGCTACTGCCGGCTCGGATATTTCAAATCTTACAATTCGTGTTATACAAGAAACAACATGCCAGTTCGGCGTTCGCGACAGTTTTTCTTCGTAGGTTTGTCATGACGGTTGCCGGCAAAATCCCCACTTCCCATTAACAATCACACAATCAGCAGAATCTAAAAAGTGCACAAGAGCCGCTAACATGCCGCTGACATGCCGCCGACCGCCTGATTTTGCAATGACAAGCCAGTGGCCCGAGCTTCCCCGACCTTCCGAACCAAGCGGGCTGCGACGACAGCGTCATCACGCTCGCACGAACGGACGGGGCCGCCTTTCCGAAGCACCGCTAATGCAGAGCTTGTCAACTGAGCCGTTACTACTAACCCTATGCCCATTGTGTTCCAATCACTTTGCAAAACAAAACACCGAGTAGAAAATGGACTTACTCCTTGATCAGCGTATTCATGGCCTCTTGTCTCTGGACGCCGCCGCGTGCTATCTTGGGTGGCTTGAAATGTGCACAAACCGATAACAAAGCTTCTCAAATCGTCGAACCTTGAACGCCTTGAACCGCTTGAAGTTGAACTAGGCCTGATGAGTCCACCACCAGCCAGCTGCACCGGCCATTGCACCGGCATCAGCGCGACACGATCGAGTGGATGTGTGAATAATAAAATTATAAGTTCTCTTTTTGCAATGGGAGGTAGTTCGCGCCACCTGGCGGACAACTATCACCGCGCAGGGAATCTAGTCAGATTTTCGGGGATTAGGACGAACATGAATATATTTTAATTAAAGCACCCGTCACTTCTCTTTTATGAAAGAGTCGCCAGTTTTCGTGTTCACCCTACGCAGTCGGTGTACAGGGTCGTGGGTATGCATAAACTAGTAATTTCGGAACTGGCGGAACTTGCTGGGACGAGATCACTTCCGGTTCACCTGCTTCATCTGTATGTTTGCTCGGTGAGCAGGGATAAGCAGCGCGCCTTTTCTTTTTTTTTTTTTTTTTAGTTTTTTTTGTTGGAAAATCGGAAAAGGTATGTCGAAGACCGCCTTGGACCGGACCTAAGATAGATCGGTGTATGTTTCTGGACCTTACGGAGCCAAGAAGAAGCACCGCATCTCGTTTTATTTGGCCTCCGTAGCCAAAGTTACGTAACCCTATGTGACGGGTCAGTGGAAATCTGTGTACACGTGAGACATTCAACGAAGTTAGACGCCCACAAATCAACCGAGGCATCGGCATGTGATTGTTTTGTGTTTTTCGTGCACGGGAGAGCGTTTGTGAGAACTGCATCGCATCGTCAACTGCGCGGCGTCGCGGTGAGTGTTCGAGCTGGGCAAAGCGAGACTACGCTACGCCTGTCGGACGTAGTTGAAGGAAGGTGCGCAGGATTGTGCAACTGGTGCTCGATCGTGCCGTGGAAGAAGAGGCGGTGCGTTTTCGACGACGTGTAGAGATATCGTGATCGGGACAAAGCCGTCGCACTGTGTGTACGATTGTGCCGTTCGTTCCCCTCAAAAAGCTAGCGGCGTGTTTTCGACGACGAGTGTAGGTCTCGTGATTGTGACAACGTCGGCCTACCACGGCGGGAAGTGTGATTCGTTCGATAAAGTTCTTTCGTTGTCTCGAAGAGTCGGATATGTGTTTTCCTCCATTTTTTCACCCAATATTTTTAACCATGGCTTAGTTAGGAGAGCTTTTTTTTTTGTTTGTTTGTTTTTTGCTCTGCACGCGCTGCCAATAGCCCAATGTGCTTCTTTTGTAGCCATTTGACGACGTCCTTACTGCTACCAGTCACCTTGAGGTTTCCTCAGGTGGAGGGAGACCCGACTTCTGACCGTGATTTCACCCAATATTTTGTGACTGTAGCTTATATAATTTGGTTTTTAAGTGATAGAACTTTTCTGTTATATTTGATATAGCAATAATGCCAGCCAGGTTTTGGTTATGAAATACATGTGCTTATTGTTTGTTTTCAGGTTTTCTGGTTTTATCTTGGCCAGAAATCTGTGATTAAAGAAAAGCTGTTGTTATGAAGAATTTTGTAATTGGCAAAAGAATACCAGAGAAAGCTTTTTTTCATATTCTGGTTCATTTTGGTTGTGTACAACAAGTCCAGAATTCACTGCTCTGTTAAAGGCACAGTCATTTTTTAATGTTTTCACATTTTGTACATATAATGTGTGTTCAAATAATAAAATATAATTTTTATCCAAATGAAGTTTTCTGAGCCAATTTTAAAGTATGGAACGCGCCAAGGCCTGGATTCCTCAAGTGTTAATACCTTCTCCCAGTCTTACCTGGCCTGGGCAAACATGTAGCCACCTACATGTGACCAGACTTAATATTTGCAGAACAAGCGGAAGTCATTGCTTACGAAGCCTGTGGCTTGTATACTGTATTGTAATGGGCAATGTAATGCCAGAGAGGATTGGTGGTCCTGAATAAAAGCAGCACTCGCACACCCATGTTCTATGGGACACTTTTTTTCTTTTGTTGACCAATTTGAAACAAGCCAAATAGGGTGACCATCTTTCGGATTGGTGGCCTGGGATAAAAGGAGCGGTCAGTACCCAGTCTTCTACCAGACAGTTTTTTTTTCATCATTGAATAAGTTACTGCCAGTCAACACTGGTCGGACATGTGCTGAGGATGTTTTTAGGACTGAACACTTTTTTGTCTACGTTGACCAAGTTACTGCCGGTCAACATTGGCCGGAAAGGCGCTGAGGACATTTTTAGGACTGGTGGCCGGGGATGAAAAGAGTAGTGAGTCCCAGGCCTCTACCGGACACTTTTTTGTCTTCGTTGACCAGGTTGCTGCCAGTCAACATTGACCAGACAGATGCTGAGGATGTTTTTAGGACTGGTGGCCGGGGATGAAAAGAGTAGTGAGTCCCAGGCTTCTACCGGACACTTTTTTGTCTTCGTTGACCAGGTTGCCGCCAGTCAACATTGACCGGACAGGTGCTGAGGATATTTTTAGGACCGGTGGCCGGGGATGAAAAGCGTAGTGAGTCCCAGGCTTCTACCGGACACTTTTTTGTCTTCGTTGACCAGGTTGCTGCCAGTCAACATTGACCGGACAGGTGCTGAGGATATTTTTAGGACTGGTGGCCGGGGATGAAAAGAGCGATCAGTACTCTGCCTTCTACCGGGCACTTTTTTGTCTTCATTGACCAAGTTCATGCCGGTGAACATTGGCCGGATGAGTGCTGGTCACCTTTTTGAGGCGGGTGACCAGGGAGGAAACAAAGACTTGGTGGCCAAGCCCTTCCCGAACATAATTTGGTGATTTGTTGCCAATGGAAAAACTAAGACTCTGTGGCCGGGGACTTAATAGTGATCTTTTGGGGACCTTTGGCCAGCTGCTTTCCAGTGGCCGGGCTGGCCAGGCAGGTGCCGAGCTAGTATCCTCTTCAAAGTTCGACCCAAAGTTGATAGTGAAGTGAACACTATACGTTGCCTTCGACTCCACGAAGGTGCCATGTTCCGCATTATCTCTAGCTTGGAGACTGTAGTCACGCGATCCTACCAGTAGACACAATTAGCCTAATACACGCATATCATCAACTCTGCTGTCAATACCGAGCGAACATTACAGCTCCATGGAGGCTATATTTTGCACTTCTAAAAAGCTGCCAAGCCCAAAAATTTCACAAAAACGGTAAGTTTGAAAATCCTTTGTTTTACGCCGTATATCCCATATGATAATTTATAATTAAGAATAAGCCGCGACCACGTTTTCGTTCACGATGACCAAAATAAATAGATATTTATATGTGTATATTGTCACAGGTCGTGACAAAAGGAACAACAAATAAAGTGTAAGCAATAAACGTTTAATGGCGCGAACTTGTGTCCAAATCAAAATAAAAAAGTAACAGGCGTCGTAGGCGGGCGCCGATGTCGGCGCAGTAACAGGATCGGGCGCTGCCGAAGAACGGACTTCGTAGAGCCACGCGGAGCGCCTTTTGTAAACGCACTGGTTTAGCGAACATTCAAACGAAAATGTTCGGCCTTCGAACAATCCAAACGAGCAGCTACTTGGACGTTGTAGAAACTATAATTACAACACAATAATAAAAGTAGCGCGACACTCAGCAATCGAAGCGTGCGAGTCGGGCACGTGCTTCTTGGCTACATGCGCGGCGTTACCACCCCCCCCCCCTTTTAAAGCACGCATCGTCCCGATGGAGCAGAAAAAAAAAATACAAAGAATAGAAAACGACGCCATGAGAAGTCGCAGCTCTGAGTCAGTTCGCAGCTCCATCAATCGTAATAAGGCTTGAGACTGACGGTGTGCATCACCTCGGGTCGTAGCTGGCGTCTTATAGATGGCCGCTATCCGATGGGAAGAACTTTGTAGCTGACATCTCTGAGGCGTTGAATAATTTTCTAGAGTCCGAAGTGTCGCTTTAGCAGTTTCTCTCTGAGACCGCGGAGAGACGAATTAGTGTCCGCGCCCACAATCTGTCTTCGGGCTGGAAGTCGACGTCGCGTCGCCGAAGGTTGTACCGGCGAAAGTCGACACGTTGTTTATCGAAGATCCGAAGCCGGGTAGGCTGGCATACCTCCTTTGCTATATGACTGACCAGGTGGGCATCGTCGCGGGCAGAATCCAATCAAGCGTGGTCGTCACCTTTCTGCCATGCAGCAGCTCAAATTGTGTAAACCCGGTGGTCTCTTGAACAACCGTGCTCAACTTAGCCGTACAACCGTAAGCAAACATCACGGATGTAGCTAACCAAAACCTTAGAATCATCATTCTAGTGCACACATAACGGCACACATATAGGGATGCGAAACTTTCGGAAATTACATTCGCCTACTGGAACCACTCTAGTCCAACTAAACTTTAGGAACGAGCGGAGAACCAGAAAGTGCACAGCGCACCAGCACACAGTTCGCCAAAGATCTGCCAAGGCCATTCTCGAACAGAACTTCATTTAAATAGATCCGTTTTCACGCATCATTAGTAATCATTCTATCAATTGTTTTATTCATGAGCACATTATTTAATCACTTTTGCTAAGATCATGCCGGACTACCCCTTTTTGTATGCACTTTTTACTGAACTACAGAACAACCTGGAGGAATTAAAATAAAAAAAAATGTAAATAAATAAATTTCCGAGAAGCTTAAAAAACCTGGTCATCTTGAGACTGCAACAGGCCGACCAGTAATTATACATTTATGTCCCTCATGTGTTGGGGGACCATGGGACTTCGGCCCCCTAGACTAGAAGTTAATAAAAAAAAAACTGATATGTTTCATACGTACATACAAATCTCACATATGCAAATCACAGCACATATTATGTATGTCAAATCTACTTGAAAGCGTTGTGCAAGCAAAACATATATATATATGCATAGAGAGAGAGAGAGCAAAGAACTAAAAAATATATAAAAACAATGAAACAATACAGAAGAAATTATACGTAAACCATACTCAGGTTTCGAAAAGTAGTCAGAGATAAATCATTGCTGTTCACTATATTGTAATTCAGAAGATTTAGCTGTGTCTCATTGAGCAATTCGACTACATAATTTGTATAACATACGTTCAACTTTCAGTATTCGATGTGACGGGTTATATAAGAATGACCATTTCTGGTTAATAAAAACCGGGATGTTAAATTTCAGTTGTTTCGTATCGTTTCCAATAAAAAAGCTGCGGCTCAGCCCATAAATATAGATACAAAAGATTCTGATAATCGCAAGTCGCTGAAATAAGTGCAGGGTATGAGAATCATGAGAACTACAAATGCAGCGTACTAGTTTCTTTTGGGGTATTGCAATGTTTCTACGTTTGCAGCCGCAGTAATCAAAGCGCCAAAGCGACGTCAGCTTTGATTATAGCAGTCTAGCGCTGGAGATTTTCTCGGAGGAGGATTCTTTTTCAAGACTCCTTCGCGGACGGTTCTTTTCTAACACTCCACTACGCTGTTTGAAATTCAGCCTTGCGAAATACCTCTGTGTTGCTGATGCAAGTGGATTGGTTGATCGATGAACGGGGGAGGTAAGTTTTCCGTGGACCGAACCACTCGCAAAGCGAAGATTTCCGAAAGCGAAAAAATGATAACTGGCCAGACTAAATCGGTTGAATGTCAGTAGGAAGGTATGACGGAAGGTTATAGTTGCTAAGAGAAGCGGGCCAAATCATATCGGTGCTTCTTTTTAAACATAATGTTCGCTTATTTGCAGTGGTTAGCTGATGATGACATGTTAGTGGCAATATAATGGCTTCGGGTTTGACGAAATGCACGTGTGATGTCACTAAGGTGAAAGTTTGATCGCTCCATTTATCGCAATTATATGCATGACGACAAGATACAGGAACCGTCAAGGTTGCATAACGATAATAACCCCTGAAGAAGAGGAACTAGATGTTCCTGTCCCCCAGGGATTATTATCGTTATTATTGTCTAACTCGCTTGCACCATGCATTAATTGCATTATCATCATGGCTGGATGTATGACGATGATATTATATAATTAATTTTTATGGCAGTATATATTCTGCCCTTGTTTCCGCTATTTTTTTTTTCAAACCAAAGGTCGCGCCTCGTCTGGCGCGGGACTGTTTTTACAGGTTTCGTCATTTCGGTCACGTAACATCAGTGAACGCGTCGATAGCCTACTTCACCTTACGGTGGGCCACAGCTGTCAGTAGAAATTATTGGAGTCAATCTAGTGCACTGTGAGGGTAGTGCGAATCATTGTAGGGAAGTACTTGTAGACTATACATAAACCGATACTTCAAGTAGGTTTAGAAAACGTGTACATTACTTTAAGTACATCCCTTGAACATATAATTGATCTTTATTTCAAGTATTTTGTAGTCTTTGAGGAAAGTGCAAATTCAGACTTTAAGGTACTTTCCCCAATCCTGACTTGTTATATTCGCATCACAAAACGATGCCTTTTCAGCAGATAGGTGCCTTATAAGATGATTATTTCAGATATTTAGTCAGCCAAAGTAAAACAACTGTACTGTGTGGCCAGGTTATTTCATCCAAAATTTTCCGACATTTTCAAAAAATATTTCATTAAACCCCAATTATCCTGGGGTTTACCGATAAAATGCTATATAGGAATGAAATGAAATGATGAAATATTCTGTTAATACGTACATGCACTTTACTTTGAAAGAAATTGCATCCATGGTATTTCACTTTATGTACATTGCACCTGGGGGGCTATGTTCGACAAATGTTTCGTTTCTCCTAAAAAGAAACAGAAGTGACGGAACTGACGATATCGCGTCTGATTAGCTAGAGGCTCAAATGACGATAAAGGGAACTTTCGTCATTTGAGAGTCTAACCAATCAGAAGCGATATCGCCGCTTCAGCCACTTCCGTTTCTTTTTAGGAGAAACGAAACATTTGTCGAACATAGCCCCCCTGGTTTATCAACCCACTGTTTAACTTGGAACTCATTACCTATAATTAAATTCTACTCTACTTCAAGCACTTTTTTTTAATTTACTTTATCATGCACTGGCGTGACCTGGGGTTGCAGCAAGCCGCGTATTCCCGTGATACGCTCACGATGGTTGGGACCTATGAACACGGCAGGACCTCGCGACAGGGACATCAACGCCTGCTGCGACTGGTCAACGGTGTGCAGCTAACCAATCGCTGTAGGCGGTGATATTCCGGTCTCTTGGTTTCACCTTGTTCTGCCGTGTATATTAGGGCTCTTGGATTGCCTGGTCTGGATTGTAGAGTCCGCAGCGGTACATATAAAGCTAAAACAATTATGCAGAGACTCAAACTCAAAGGAAATGAGCGGGCATCCGCTAGCCTGCTTAGAGCCCTAGCATACTGTGACGTAAAATAACACAGAAAATTAGCCTTGTAGCGAAGATCAAGAAGTAACCGGTGGAATAATTAAAAAAAAAAAGAACAATACAGGCAACAATCCTAGGAGCAAAGCGCACCATAAGAAGGGTGAAGTTAAACTTGCTCACTACGGCACGAGCGATATGCTTTGTTTTAATGCCGTAGAAAACCCTGGTTACGCCCTTCAAAGCCGTGCGGGCGAAACGGACGTGCAAAGCAGCAGGGTTGGCCACCTGCTGCTTTGCTCCTATATACAACTGGGCATATCTCAGCAGCGCGCAGGTCAACGTGTTATAAGTGGCTTGCGTAAAATTGCCTAAACGAATCAGCAAATAATTTGTTAGCCTTCTTGCCAAAATGCTGTTTCAAGTGTACGCCTTACTATCTGAAGTTTCAGTATGTGCTCTATCACAGGTCATTCTTTCTGTTTTACATATCAATGCGCGATCCATTGCTCCTAAGCAAGAACAGGTTTCCTTTATTCTTTATAAGTTCCACTTCAGATTTGACATCGTTATGCTCTCTAAAACAGGTTATAACACGTATAACCACATGTTAGTTTTAAGTGAATATAATCATTATTCTTTAAACAAACCGGGGATGCAAGAGGGTGACGTTGCAATGCATGTTACAAACAGAATGTCATGTGAGGTGCAAGAAAAGTTCACATGTATTACACTGGATTACAAAGGGCTATGTTTGCCAACCAATATTAAAATGTTCGTAGTTGCTTATTACCCGCCCTTTTGTGACCGGGAAGTTTTTTCTTTTCCATTTAATTGATGAGATGTTAGATTTCCCTTCACTTTATCAGTGCCGTTTGGTAATTGATGGTGATGGGAATATAAATATGCTCAATGATTACACGTGCGCTAAGGATCTCAGCAACATAATACAATTTTACTGTTTTTACAATGTCATCACGACACCGATTCTAGTAATAGTGAATGGAGAATCAATTTTGGACCCTTTTATTGTAAATCTAGGCACCCGTATCTTAGCCGCTGGTACTTTGAGCTATGATATAAGCGACCACAGCCCAGTCTTTTTTGCTTGTTTCCGATTTAAACAACGGAAGAAACAAAATATGTCCGACTGAAATAATGTAGAGGCGCCTGTCAAGTAGCAACATAAGACTATTTCGTACGCGAATCCCAAGTACCGATTGGTGGTCTGTTTACAATAAAAACAACGCTCGCGACGCTTACAGTGAACTTTGGTCTACATTTCTTCTCCGTTATATCGCTGTTTTTTCTTACAGAAGTGCGAAGATAAAGAAAAGCAAAAGGAAGCCCTGGGTAGTACTAGAGCATTTAAAAGTTATAAATGAAAATAATACTATTTTTAAAGTGTTTTTGCTCACAAGAGAACCGTGTAAGCTAGCGGCCATTAAGAAACATAGAAAGAAACTATAACTGAAGAGTCAAGGAAAGAAACACCTGCCTACTACAAACATTTTTTATGTGCTTAAACAACGCCCGATAAAGTATGGAAGATGATAAATGTAGTTCTAAACCAAGACAATACGAAAGGTAACGTAGCTGGATTAACGATATAAAACAGAAAACGTTCGGGACCCCTTTAGCTGAGTAGTTCAACACGCACTTCGTGCACCTGGTGGAACCATCAAATAACGTCAGTCGCCCCTCACTCGGGTGGCAGTGCAGTTATATAGTTTTTCTCCAGCCAACTAATGAAGAACAAATTTTGCCGTACTTTTGTAAGTCTAAAATATACTAACGCAACAGACGATCAAACCCGTAAAACACATTATTCACGCTATTGCACCCCGCTTGACACACATATTTAGTTTGGTTAACGAATATTTCCTATTTCCAAATGCAATAAAAAAAGCAAAAGTTTCGGTCAGTTTTAAAGGAGGTGATCAAAATAAAGTTATTAATTATAGACCGGTGTCCATAGTGCCAGTGTTTTCAAAAGAACACGAGAGTGTGATATTTTATCGAATTAACAACATTTTTATACAACACAACACACTCATAGACTGCATGGCGTTCGTTAAGTGAAGTATACTGAAACGGCCTTATTAACACAAAAGAAACTTACTATTAACAACAATGTCAGCAGCATGCTTACCTTCTGAATATTCATTGCCATTTGGTTTGGCATTTGATTACATTAACCGTGATATTCTATTAGATAAGTTGTACGCATACGGTGTCCGCGGTGTCGCCCATTCCCCATTTTTTACTTATTTAGGCGAAAGAAAACTGGGTTTCAATTGAAAGTCATCTTTCATTTTTAAAGCCAATTACTACTGGAGTACCACAAGGATGTGTTTTGAGGTCGCTTCTTAAATATTAACGTTAATTAGGTTTTTTATAAAAATAGTGATGCACTTTGGTGCTTTATGCTGGTGACATGAGTTTGTTTGTTTCTGGATGTGAAGTAGATGAAATGATGAATAAAGCTGAAAGGGAGCTTTTTTATATTTTATGACTGGTCCACTTGTCGTGTTCGTTAAGAGCTAAATCTAAAAAAATATAAAACAATTTTATTTAAGTCCACTCAAAAACAGGCCCACATTTTACAATTGTTTTTTTTAATTGATGACACCATATATTGAAATCGTTAACCTAGGATCCTTGATGCTACTCTCTCGGCAAACATGGCTTGGACGGTTCATGTTGAATCTTGATCAAAATCAATATCATCCTCCCCCGGCGCGTTATCATGGTGTCGGCAATCTGTCAGGTCAAAACAAACTACAAAATTATCATGCCCTGTTTACTTCAAACATATATAATTTTCACTTGTCTAGGTCACAACACCAATAAAAATATTCGCACCATTTTTATGTTACAAAAAAGGACACTTCCACAAATTGATAACGTAGCATGATTACATTCAACCGAACCGTTGTTCACACGTTATAATATAAGTGTAAAACATATTTATAAATATCGTTTTCACTATTCTTTTTTCATTACAAATGAGAGCTTAAAAGCTTTTTAAACATATATATATATATATATATATATATATATATATATATATATATATATATATATATATATATATATATATATATATATATATATATATATATATAAAGTAACGATACAAAAGTGACCCTCGCACTCGCAGCTGTGAGAGGCGCCTAATATTACGTCGGCGAACTAAATAGTTTTTACAATCGCTGACATATAAAGTGCTGTTTTTACTAAATAAATATAGTGAACAAAACATTATTACCAACCATTTTTCTCGCCAAGAATTTAGGAAGTTTTTTTGTCAAACACAGACAGAATTACAATTCCTTGAATTATATCATGTATACATTCTCGTCATCTGAATCCATTTAGCTATAAAACGTGTAATGAGCTAAAGTGGTTGTCTGCAATTTTATTTCTTTTTATCTTATGTGCTTTCTGAAAATATGACAAAGTGGTGCTGCTTTTTTCTAGTTTTACTTTTTTTTCGATAAAACGTTGCTGCTGCTTGTATGGGCGCCCAGACGCCCTCAAGCTGTTTTTGACAGCTTTTTTGGGGGACCCCTAACAACAAGTTTGGAAAGAAAAATAAACGAATTAAATTCCTCTCCTTACCAGATCTACGCTTTGTGCGTCTCGGCATTGTCCAGGCTGTCGAAAAGAATGGACAGACGGTGATGGATAACGAGGACCAGTGCATGTAGAGTAAAAACGCGGCATTTCTGCAAAATCGTTGTTTTTTCCGCTTTCTTATTTCTTATTTTTTTTCTGGATTCTTGATTCATTGTTTCGAATTTTTTACAGTTTTAAGGTAGAGACGCTCCTCCCCACCCGAAAATACTCGCCCTGGGTTGTTGATCAGCGACAGAGGCTGCTGTGCGCGAGCCGATGTTTCTCCTGAGCGCAGATGTTTGCCGTTCAGTCGCGTACTTATCATCAAATCTGGCTGCTGATCAAATTTTAGTGCGGCTCTTAGGGATACGCAATGTCGGATATATCTGTCAAGTATGCCGAATCCCGTCAAGGCATTATACGAATTTATTGCGGAAAGGTCATAAGCCTAGTCTACCGCCAAACTAAAGCACACCAGATGCTATGGCTAAAATACGCGAGTCCTCCTTGTTCCCAAAATCATTTGGTGCCCATTAGCTTTCATGTGCCTAATTCTTTAAAAGTAAACTTCGATTGCAGCAGCTAAGTTGTTTCTTGGAAGTCACAAGGGTCACAGCATAATTATATTTTCAGGAGAGTCATGAGAAGTAAATCACCCTCTTTTGACATTTTTATACTTACATTACCAGCTTGCAAGCGACTTGCCAAGTATCTTCAAATGTAATTAAATCACTTTTTTCAAAGTATTTATATTCTACTCAAGATATTTTGAAGGAAAAGTTATTTAACTGCTATTTTAAATACATCTTGGAATGGGTATGTAGTATTTTATCTGAAATTTTTTTGTTGAGTATTCGGCACAACACTGCCAGAGCTACGGCAGAGCTTTTTCCTTGTTTTTATGGTAGAGCTACGTTAGCACATTTGCAGTGTTGCTTATTGGTTTTTGATCAGAATACACATACCTGTGTGGGTATTGTGTAGCGGCCGCTAGATGGACATGGTAACTGTGACGTCGCGATAGAATTTGTTTTTATTATTTCTAGTTAATTCAAAACTTTACTGTCGAAACTAAAAGCTGTGGCTAGGTGACGCAAGCCAACGTCCGAATAAAAAACATTGGCCGTGTTTATCAATCCAAAACTACCTAAAAGACAAGGCCTGCGTATAAGTTCATCGTTAGTGGGTCCCTGAGCCAGCTCAAACGGCAAACGTGCAGAAGCTTGATGAGACTATATCCTAAGAAAAAGGGAGCCGTATTTCGACCTTCCGGGAACCAAACGCGCTGACACGACCATTAGTTCCCTGGGGGACTAACAGGGAGGGGAGCAACTTTTGCATCCCTCCCGTTAGTCACTCAAAATTGAAACACCTGGACTAAATTCTGCACACTTGTATTTAGCCCTACAATTCAGGACTTTTTTATATATTCCTGAAAAAAATATTTCTTCAGTCTACTGCACCGAAAGAAAATACGCGAAATATTATTTTTTAAAAAATCCGGTTTTAGTTTTAGCCTTTGAAATCAATAAACAATGCGTGTATCATATATGATACACCATGCATTTTGTGGTACTATCGGCTATGAAGCGCGTAAAAGCAATTTATTTTCTTGTTGATGCCAAGAGCGACTCCACACTTGTTGCACTTCACAAACGTGAGAGCAGAGCACTGCGGAAGTTTGCAGCCCTGTCTCGTGTCCATCCACTGACACCAGTGAGTGAGCTGGTCATGCCGAATACCTTCTGGAGCAACGTGCGTGGCAGGCCCCTTATTCTTGTTTGCTTCGATGTTGCGTTGTAGCTCTGTTGATGGTCTGCCTCGTTCGGCGACCATTTCTCTCTCTTCTGAGAGGCAGTGGGCAACCTGTGGACAGTGCCGAACTTTTCGAGGTCCACTACCCAGACGTCCGTGTCGGTGCTCAAGTCGGGAAGATTTCGCACCCTATGGTGAGAATCGAACCAGAGTTTCTGCTTCTTCCTGCGCTCTTCTTCGTATGCCCTTAGTTTCTCTTTGTCTGGGAGACCAGGAAGCAGGCTGTTTTAAGAAGTTGGAAGAGTTGTTCTGATTCTTCTACTCATTAGTAACCCCGCAGGTGAGTAACCGTTCTTGAGGGGGCTGGCCCTGTATGTAAGAGGGGTCTGGTACGGGTCTCCCGACTTTTTTAGAGATCCCTTGATTATTTTTACAGCATCTTCTGCTAGACCGTGCTTTGTGGATAGTGGGGACTTGAAGTTATTTGTCTAAACCCATATTCGTTCGCAAAGACGGCGAACGATGTATAGGGTCCTTTGAAAAACTGTGGTCCGTTGTCACTGATGACTACCTCCGGTATGCCGTGTCTTGCAAAGATGGACTTGCAGTGTGTGACGACAGCGTTGCCAGTCAAGCTAGTGAGCTTCGCTAACTCGGGAAACCTCGAGTAGTAATCTGCGACAATCAGCCACCACGACCCTCCAAAAAAGAATAGGTCCATGCCGAATTTTTGCCATGGTCTTTCCGAAAACTCCGTGGGCTTGAGTGGCATTTTCCTGTTTCCTCTGTGTTGGCGGCAAGTCCAACATGACTTCACCAAATTCTCATTATCAGCGTCGATTGTTGGCCACCAGACTGCGGTTCTTGTCCTCGCGCGGCATTTATTTATGCCAAAATGGCCTTTGTGCAGAATGTGAAGAGTTGCTTCCTGGAAATTTTTCGGGATGATAATTTTGATGCCATGCATAAGGACGTCTTCAACTTCGGTTACATGGCCTTTATGCGGCCAGAACTCCTTGTGTGAAAGAGCGGAGTTGGCGGCAGGACTCGTCTCCTTCTTCTTCCCTTTCTAGCTCTTGCAACGAAGGGGGAGAAACTGGCAGCGTTGAAAACAGCTGGTTTATCTAGCCTTCGATCTCTTTTTCCAGCTCGTTGTCCTCGATCTTCCCTTGCAGCGGAGACCTTGACAAAGCGTCAGCGGCGGTGATGTCTTTGCCTGGAGTGTACATGATTTCATAAGCGTACCGCATTAAGCGCATGCGCATCCTCTGCAGTCAAGGTGTCAGGTCGTCATTCACTTTCGACCCAAAGAGCGAGACAAGAGTTTTGTGGTCGGTTTCCAGGCAAAACTTGGTTCCGCAGACGTAGTCGTGACATTTCTCGCGGGCCCAGACGAGAGCAAGGCCTTCATTTTCAATCTGAGCGTAACGGCGTTCAGTCTCGGTTAGTACTTGGGAAGCATGGGCAATGACACCCTAGCGACCGCCGCCTTGCTGCTGACGAAGGACAGCGCCCAGGCCATACGAGGAGGCATCCCCCGTGACTTTAGTTGGTCTCTTCGGGGAGTACATAGCGAGGACTGGATCTGATGAGAGTAGTCTTTTCCAGTTTGAGAATGTTAGTTCCTGCGCGGTCTCCCAGACGAACTCTTGCTTCAATGACAACATGCTTGACAGTGGTTGTAGCAACTCTGCCATGTTAGGTACAAAACGACCTAAGAAGGTGGCCATGCCCATGAGTCGTCGGAGTTCAGTCTTGGAGGTTGGCCTCGGCATCTCAGTGACTGCTTTTATCTTGTTCTCGTCAGGTCGTACGTGGTTGTTCTCGATGATTTGCCCCAAGTACTGTATCTTAGTGACGCCAAACTGGCATTTTTCTCCGTTCAGGGTAACGCCTGCGTCTCGAACTCGCTCGAGAGTAGCGCGGAGTCGTTGTTCGTTCTGTTCCTTCGATGATCCCCAGACAAGGATATCGTCCATGTGGCAAGCAACCCCTTCAAGACCCTGGAGAATGTCACTCATGCGCCGTTGGAAGTGTTCCGGGGCAGAGCAGAGTCCAAATCGTAGGCGATTAAAGCAAAAGCGACCGAAGGGTGTGATGAAAGTGGTCAGTGCTTTACTTTTCTCGCTTAAACGAATCTGCCAAAATCCTGATGTGGCATCCATTTTTGAGAACCATGTGGCTCCTTGCTGTGTCCCAAAGGTGTGCTCCACCGCCGGAATTGGATGCCATTCACGTAGGACGAACTTGTTGAGCTCTGTGTAGTCTACACAGATCCGCAGTGCTCCTGACGGTTTGGGTACCACCACCATTGGACCACACCAAGAGGTGGGTTCTGTTATGGGGGTAATGACGCCGATTTCTTGCATCCCTAGAAGCTCCTCTTTTGTCTTCTCATAGAGGGGTAGAGGCACCCGACAAGGAGACGTGACAGCATGCGGAGTGGCTTCAGGTCGAAGCAGTATGTCACACTCTTGTTGTAACTTGCCAAGACCTTGGAAGACCTCAGGGAAGTCTTTTTCGACGTTCAACACCGAAACAGAGTTGAGAGAGCTGAACAGTCCCAAGCGATTAATGGCTGGCTTGCCGAGAAGAGCGGTGCGGAGTAGCGGAAGGATGTAAAAGGTTTCGACGCTTTCTCGGCCGTTCAACTTGAAATGGAGCTTGGCCACTCCCGAGATGCGAAGAGCTTTTCCATCAGGTCCCTGAAGTCGACGCGTTGTGGGGTTCAGATGGATATGCTTGAAATGCTGACGGTACTGTTGTTCTGGAACGACAGTCTCGTCCGCCCCTGTGTCGATCTTGAAGATCAGTCTTTTCGCTTCTACTTACGGAGCGACTTCCCAGGTTGACAAGGTACTTTCACCCACCAAACCAAGGAATGCTGGCTCTTTTTCGATTGTCTACAGCATTTGCACCGACCGGCAAACAGTCGCATAGTGACCTTTCTTTCCGCACTTTTGGCACGTGCCACATTTTGCTGAGCAGAGAGCTCGCGTGTGCCGCTCTTTAACGCACCAGCCACATGAGCGGGCTTAATTTTTCTTGTGGCCGCCTTTTGTGGGTTGATGCTGCGCCTTAGACGGTAGCTTGGCGTCGAAGTCGTGTTTAGCAGGCTTGTTCTTTCTCGCGTGTAGGGCATCCACGGCTACACTTTCTTCGGGATGGCCTTGACGGAGTTCTGCCTGTTGTAGCTGAACAGACTCGTTCTAACGCGTAACGGTGAGTGAATTCAAGAGAGTGGGGTCAGGGTCTAACTGAAGAGTTTGCGACACCTTGTGATTCTTGAGGCCTACGACTAGCCTATCTCGGATCAGTTCTTCGCGGAGTTCTCCGAAGTTTCAGGTGTCCGCTAGGGCATGGAGAGCTGTAGCAAAATCTTCGACGGACTCACTGTCCAGCTGGACTCTGGGCCGGTTTGCTCATCATGCGGCCGCGGACGCGGCCGCGGCCAAGAGGGATTTTTCTGCCACGTCACCAGCTCCACAGGGACAAGGAAGTACCTAGCATCCCTGCCTAATGACGGAGAAATCCGTATCGCTTCAAGCACAAAAGCCTAACTTCAGTCGCGGATACTGACTGCAGGGACTTTCAACTGGAGTCCAATTGGCCGCCCCTTTATACTGTAGGAGCGGCAGGTAAAGTTACGGCCAGGGAGGGTAAATATGAGCCAAAATAAAGAAAAAAAGCACGCAAGATAAACGCGGCAGCAGTATATTTATATTCTCCCGCCAGCGGCGGCGGCCCGCACCTTCTCCTCTGGCCGAGAGGTTAGAGCGCCGGCACTTGACGTCGCGGCGTGAAACTCCCGGGCTCGAGTCGCGCCAGAAACTCTTTTTTTTCTTCTTGTATTTGACTGTATTCCAACTAAGATTGTAGACAAGGCCCTATGAGTTCTATAAAATCATTCGGCGGGTAGTTCTGACTCGCCAGTTCGTTGTTCATGACCTCGGATGAGCACATACATGTCTCTGGCTTTCTTTACGAACTTCCCCCACGCCTACTGCATCTGCCGTACACTCCGCGGAAAGTTGACAATATCTTCCCATGCCCGTCTCTTAAATCGCCAGGTAACTGTGCTGCTGAATTTCTCTAGAATTTGTTGTTTCCGTTTTCCAACTGCTCTAATTCCATTTGTTGATCTAAAGTCATTTTAGGTGTTTGGGTTAGAGGTATGGTTTGCGATGTCAACGCCTGATTCATTTTTACATTCAGTTGTGATCGTCTGCTATTCTAACTAAAATCCAACAAGTAATGTTTTAATATTACAAAACGATTGCCACAGCAAAATGTAAAGAGTAAAAATATACCTTTTATCACATTCCATGCAAGTAGAAGTATGATCTCTTTTATTACTACTTTCTCAGACGTTTGACTTGCTGCCTTGCCTGTAGGATTTCGCTGAATTGATGCATCCACAGCTGCTAGTCTTTATTACTTTTTGCTTATTTTGTGGAAGTTTTTTCTTTTTATTGCCACAACTGCTGTTTCTAGTTGTACTAAATAGGAGTCTCCTGTTTTTGAAAGGAGTCGTAGTAAGAGCGTTGTATATTTAAAAACACATAAACTTATATTTGCAAGGGAAAGGATGCTTGTTACGGCTCCGTTTGTGTGAAAGCCATACCGATGCGGTTACCTTGGTTTCCTTTTAATGAACATTATGAAACGATTGTATTAGCGCGTTAGCTTGCCTTGATTTTTTTTTCCTTCCTGGTGTTTCGATTGAACAGGTGGGACTAACAGTAAAATCTGTGTAAGGCGAAGTAGTACGAGTGGATGATTCGTAAAAAGGATCACAGTAAAAAAAATGAGACACGCGCAAAATACACACGCAAAAAAAAAAAGGACTGCCTAGCGCGATTTCAACCCGGAACTTTCACGCCGCGTCGACAAGTACCGGCGCTCTAGCCTCTCGACCACAGCAGAAGGCGCGAGCCGCCAGCGCTGGCGGAGGTATATAAATATACTGCCACCGCTTTTATCTCGGGTGGTTTTTTCTTTCTTTTGGCACATATTTACCCTTTCTGGCCGTAACTTTACCTGCCGCTCCTACAGTATAAAGGGGCGGTCAATTGGACTCCAATTAACAGTTCCTCATTCAGTTTCTGCGAGCGAAATTAGGTTTTTGTGGTTGAAGCGATACGGAATTCTCCGCCATTAGGCAGGGACGCTAGGTATTTCCTTCTCCCCGTGAAGCTGGTCACGTGACGTAAAAATCCGTCTTGGCTGCAGCCGCGTCCGCGCCCGCAAGAGGAGCAAACAGGCCCTGGTGTTCAATTTCGCCCGTTCGAAGATAACGTTACTTCGAGGAATGAAGTAGTTGTCATAGCTCTTGAGCACCACGTCGGAGTTTTTCTGCTCATCAGACGTCAACTTGAACGTGTTGAAAATGTCCTCTGCCTGTGGGCCCATGAGGTACACCAGTGTGTCGACTTGACTCTCCCTTGGACGGTCGCAGAGTCCCGAAGCAGCGCGGTAGCGAAGGAACCGCTTCTTCCATTGAGGCCAGTCTGGCGGTGACGAAACCGTGAATGGGTCAGGCGGCGTAATCTCGAACGAAGTCACGTTCGCTGGCGCTTGGCTTGGACGTTCCATCCGGTTACGGGGAGTTAAGTCCGTCGGCAGTTGAAAAGCATAGGTCCGTAGTGGAGGCCGTAGAGGTTAAAACCAGGTTAAGGTTCCAGGACAAGGGCTATTAGGGTGTGCTGATGTGTCGTTGGGGAGGAGAGCAGTGGTCAGCACATCCCACTTCTGACACCATGTTTGATAGAATGTCCAGCGCAGCGCGAAGCGCGAGGCGCGTGCTCTTTAATTCCTTTTCCTCAACAAGCTATACATAGATACAACGAGACTAGCGCTATATAAGAGTCTGTGTCTCACAGTGTCCATCCACTGAGGTCAGTGGATGGATATCTTCTGGAGCAACGTGCGTGGCAGGCCCCTTATTCTTGTTGGCTTCGATCTTGCGTTGTAGCTTTGTTGATGGTCTGCCTCGGTCGGCGACCATTTCTCTCTCTTCTGAGAAACAGTGGGCAACCTCCTTTCTGAGCGTTACAAGAGGTGCTGCGGCAGAGTTGCCTATAATTTTCTTGTGGAGATCCAAGAAATCACCATGGTGATGTCAATGAGGGGATAGAACGGCTCGAAGTATCGCATCCTCGATTGCATGACAATCTTGTACCGACCACTGATATCATCAAGAAGGTCAACTCCACCGATGGGGAGGTTATACTGGACGATTATGTTGGGACATTGAACTTGGACCTTGTTTTTTGTCTTGCGATCATATCGTTCCACTTGTCCCTTGGGCTATGCTAGCAGAAACGTAGAAAAGAGCATGCCACTCTTGTCGTCTTTCCAGACGAGGGCGGTCACATCAACTTCATCAACGCTGGCGGAATTCCCACTGTTGTTCCCCTCTACTTTCATTTCAGTTTCTTTTTTTTTTTCATTGGAAGACTTGAAGTTTGGGACGCGGTTTCTCAATACGGTGGCCAAAGAAGGGATCCCTTTTTTTTTCAGGGCACATCATATTATTTGATGTAGTCTAATAATTGTCAAAATAAAGCTTGTGGTTAGCGGTCCTTGGGATCTGCCGTCTGTGCCTCACGACAACGTTTCCTGTAGCACCAAGGCATGGTATTGCTGGTCTCTGCCTCGATGGACAGTTCTCTTGACCGGTGTAGATTTCCACGTCATAAGCGTATCCCTACACGCCACTGAGCACAAGCAGCTAGTAGCCCCACTTTTGTTGGACATGTACTGCGTCAAGAAATGTAGGGCTTTAAGTGTTGCACATTTGTTCGTCGAGTGAAAGATAGTCTTTTGTGCGAACAGAAACAAATCTTCTCAAGGCTTCTAAAACTGGCCTGATTTTGAAAAGCCTGTCACGTGTTTCTTTACACGGGTGTATTTCTTCGTTGTCGCAGAAGTGTAAGAACCACCTTAAGTTTTCAAAGCTGTTTATTTATCAATACTGTAGGTCATTGAATACCCATACAGAAGATACTACTTACTGACTTTATGGAAGATACTGTCTTGTTTCCGAGCTCTGAGTTCGAATAGTCTCGAACACTTGGCAGGTGCACCAGGCACATGTAGATGCAGATTTCCAGAAACAATCTTACATCGATTGGCGTCACCTGAATTTGCTTTCAAGCATAGACTTGCACGCTGTGGAGTGAGAACTCTTCGGAGATGAACGCTCTAAGATCGTCAATAAAAAAAATGTAAAAAAAAACAAACAAACACGGTACTGTGTTTTCAGCTTCAATATCTCCGGAGGCAAAGCTGAGCTTCCTCTGAAAAGTGTGCACACTGTGTGGAAAGAAAGCGCTTTTTCTGTAATGTTTCTCCACTTCCGGCTCAAGAGCTTTCAGCGATATGACAGACATCTGGGACTTCTTCGCCGCTACTGGCAAATCTTCGTCCTGTTCACGCTGGATACTAAATCATCACTTCGTTTTCCTCGGGAAATGGGATATCTTGAATTCCTTCCTCTGAGAGGCCATTCGCCCTATTCGCACTGCGTAGTAAAAAGAACATTTATAGCGGGTGTTTGAAAAATAAAACTAAGGAACGACCGCGGTGTAGGTAGATGGTATGTTTATTATTTCAAAGTTAGAAAGGTAAGACTTGCTGAATTAAAATCAAAAATTGTTTTAAAACATATTCCATTTTTTGCTAAAGTGTACGCTAGTGTCATTTCATGGTTCCACGCGAGTTAGATTTAGCCCATGAGAAAAATGCTTTCCATTTTTATTTTTACTAGGTGAACTTATCCATTTATATTTTCACAAAAATGCATGGTAAGCGACACATCGTTGATACATTAGAACAACATTTGTTGAGAAACTGACACTAGCGGCTCCTTTAGAAGGCAATGGAATCACTGTGTGCATGCTCATATAGGCAAAAATAGGTATTTTTATTGGCTCGCAAAATCATCCCACATTTCAGATCGTTTTCCCTCTTGCAAACAAAACACTGCAGAAGCTACTGCTGCATGTATTATCGTTATAAAATAAAACGGGCCATGTCAAGCAGTAAAGCAGCAATACAAAATACGCTCCCTAAATGCTTAACGTATATCCGGCACAAAGCTACTTTAACGTACCAAACAGTCTGCTGACGACAAACACCGGAGATATACCTCTGTCCGGTGAAAAGTAAAAGTGAAGCTTTACAAAATGTTTTTTTTTTTCGTCTACCTTACCGCATACAGCCACGAGACGCTCTCTTTGTTGACGACTTCCTGTGCAAATTGGCGCGAATTCTGAAGTGGAGTATCGGAGGAACAACAGAATAGTGGCGGCACCTAGGAGAGCCTAACTGCACTAGATGGCCCGCGGCTTGAAGTCCGAGATTTTGAAACGCGCGAACGCTTCTCCGGCCGCCCCATTCCTGCGGAAAGGGCGTGATCAGAAAAAGAAAAAAAGGCGGCGTCTTCCAGCGTGGAGGCGCACTCAACCCAGGCATCGAATTCGCCGCTTCAATGGTTTCGCAGCACACCGCGAGGTAGAAGACTTCACGAAACGTCTTGTTACGTCGAATTACTGCAGTTTCTACTTACAGATTCTTTGTCTTGTGTTAGAACGATGAACAGCTGCTCTGGGAGTACCGATAGACAAGTTGTGCTGCTTATTTAATTTTAGATCTTCATCTGGACATGTTTTGGGTAGCGCTACACAAGAGCGGCTTTTGTCATATTTGACTACAATCTGTAGCGCGTATAAAACTCCAAAAAACATTTAGCGTCTGATATTAAATAGTTTGAATTTTCCTAAATAAGAGTTATCAAGCTCTACTCCTTTTAATCTGCTCACGTTGTTTTACGTAGAATTTTCAGCCCGAGCATGCGGTTAGATACTATATACCTAGTGTTCCGTGCTTTCGGATAAATGCGACAGAAACTCCGGAAAACACGTGCCAGTAAAATTTTGGCCAAATCGGATTTATCCGGTAAACTCGGAACTTATATGTGGCAATGTCACTCCCCTCCCCTCAACCCCCCCCCCCCCCCACCCCGCCCCCGCCCCTGCAAAAAAAAAAGTATACTACTTTCTTTTCTTTTTTTTTTTTACAATTTGAGCAGCGCAGGTTCAATGGTCCTGGGACAATCTCATCAAAATTGTCTTTCAAATCTTGGACCGTCGTCAAAAGGGGTCACAGCGCGTGTCTCGTCAAGTTTGATTCCGGCAACAAGACATTGTATATTCTTGGCAAAGCCACTATTTTGGTTTCTAGTTTGGGCCATGCGAGTTGCGATTTAGAGAAAGGAAAGGTATATTTTTGTAACAGGGAAAGCTATGAACCATAGAGATTGTATAAACTCGGGAAGAGGCGCAGTTGCAACTTCTCTATTACATCCATAACCACTCCAGCTCGCGCGACCGCGTGCTAGATTGATGGAATAGGATGGGATGACTACAAGCTTCCTAGACTCTACCTACGGGAGTTTATTAATTTTAAAGTATCTACGTCTATCCAAGCAACACTTGTGTGCGACTTTTGTCGTGAGATAAATTAGTATTGCCAGGGGTAATGGCAGGAACGGCAAATTCAACTGAAGAAATTTTAATTTATACAAACGCGTTTTAATTTTTTTATCTGCCGTACGTTTACATGTAGTTAACATCTATTTATTTATTTTAATGAGAGCACTGCGGAATTAGACTTCGAAGTTTGTTAAATTGGGAAGAAAACATATACAAGCTCCGATAAACTTTGAATCTTTGTAAAAAAAGTAAACTCCGAAAAACACCCTCCGAATTTGTCGAAAAATAAACACCGAAACCACAGAACCCTATATACAGTGCAATCCGTGTTGCCTTTCTTTTAATATATTCGTTTATTTTGTTATGCAATTTATGCGGGTCATATTGTAATGTTTGCTTCTATTAGAATCCCCTCTAAGCCGGAGTCACACAGTTTATATATTATACAGAAGTCAATGTGAACATATCGGTCACCACAATATCCCTGGTTGGAATGCGGCGTGCAAAGAGTCACCTTGAACTCGTTGCCGTGCGGCATTCGAAACTGAGATCTTGTTGTGACTCGCGTTCGAATTTGTTTGCAGACTTTCTTTTTTATGATGTATAAGCAGTCTGACCCCGGCATTAGGAGCAAAATATTATGGCGGTGTGATACCAACACATCGCAATGAATTGGCCTTTTTTTTAACTTGGTGATAATTGTAGGTACTGATTCAAAAGTTGAGGCGTCATCTTGTAAGCGTCTACTTCTTGGCACATGTAGCACAGACCACCGTATCCCGTTATGCACCCTGCGATTTAACTTAATTCATATGCAAACAGACAATCGGATTTCACGAAAAATAACTCTGGTTTACTTATAAATTCCACCCTTGCTGCGGCAGAGTATCGTTATTGTACTAACTGTTTTTGTTATTCATTTTCTGTTCAAACTGCCCAAAAGTGGAATGCCCTTCCGGAAGAACTGATAGCTGTTGTCAATAATGACGTTTTTATGACAGACTGCAGAGAAGCGTGGTCGAATGAAAATGAGGTACTGGATGGTTTTCGAATGCGTTACTGAAAATGTTTTTCTGAATGCGTTTTTCTTTTGTCCCCCCCCCCCCCTGCATAATGCCTAACGGCGCAGCAGGTATTTGTGTAAATAAATAAATAAACCTGGTATACTCGGCATTCCAACCTCACATATTTACAGTGTCCAAGCCTTGGATTTTAGAATTACAGTGAAGTACTCTGCGATGCTGAGGCTTCGAGCAGTTTCTTTCGATACGCTGTTCTGTCTGTCATAGTCGTCCCTATGTTGAGCAAAAATGACCTTACAAACTTCTTTATTACAAGCATAGAATGTTTCGTCTCACGGTCATCTATTGTAGCGTAAATAAAACAAAAAAAAAATTTACCTTCGTACAGAAAAAATTTTTTTTTCCATAAATAGAAACAACTATGCTGTACTTTCTTTTTACCTCCATACTTTGTTTGGCGTAGTTTTTTTCGATCCCGAGCTCAAGGTTTGATATTACAAAAGTTCAGTCCTCGTGGCATCCTTTTGTTTGTATATATACATATATTTTTATTGCGTAAATTATGCAGGTCTTATCGGTGCTTGCTTGTGCTATAAGCAAGTTTGGTGCAAAAATAATAGCGGCAAGGAACGACCACTTCCCAACGATATTGCTATTTTTGATAAACGTTGTTACATTTGTAGGTACTGGCTGAACAGGTAGGTAATTTTCCTGTAAACGTCTAGTTTTTGCCACTTGTAAAACAAACCATTACATTCCGTTATATAGCTGGCGCCTTGCGATGTAACTTGTAATGCAAAGAGACAATGAGATCTAAATAGAAATAATTTGAGTTTATTTATATATTTTGACCTCATTCCATCCTGGCTCCTCCGTCATTCAAACTTTCCATCTAGTTTATCTACAGATTCTCAACTTTAAATTCTGTAAGCATTTTACTTTTTTTGTTTTGTTGCTATTATTAGTGCGAATAATCTGCAGGCAGAGGCAGCTTGTTAAAAAAAAATTGTCCTGATCTTCCTTTCTGCGACCAAACCCGAGTGGAAAGGACATAAAAACAAAAATGACAGGCAGCAGTAGACAAAACCATGTGTCACAGTTGAAAAGAAAGAAAAAAGTAGCGACGGGTTTGGACAAAACACGGACAAAACACGGACAAAGTACTAAACAGCCCACTGCCGCTGCGTACAACCGAAAAAAAATAGAGCCCAGTCTTTTGCGGTGGTTTGCGAGAAATTATTCAGGAAAAGCACTCCTCAGGGAACCTCTTCACCCATATTGGGGATGTGCGCACTCGTGCGTGCAGATGGGATACGCCGGCGAGCATGCGCATTGTTTAATTTCGCCCTACAGGGACTTTATTACTGGTTTTTAATTTGCATCGAACCTGAGGGAACTGAACGTAGTAGACTAAGGAAACTTTTATTTTCTCGAATTTCGCTTTATCTGAAATCTTATAGGCAAATTAAAATTACAAAACAAGAAAACAAATAACCTCGTTCATGATGTCCTTGGTCGCTTGAATTGCCGTGAACCCGATGAGGGGTAGTGAGCTCAGCGAGCGCTCACGGCTGCTGCACTCCGTGTCGACGGCTCGAGAGGACGCCACTAAAGCAGGGTGTATGACGTGTGCAGCCAGGCCGGCTCGCATTGCATTTGCTGCGCGATTAAACACTAATTGAGCATGACACTTCGTTGGCCACAAACGACAGCAAACACGGGGTAAAGATCAGTTCAGACTGGGAGCCGCTTCGGGCTGCCATACCGCCAAATGGCCAAACCGTAAACCAAACCTGCCCGCCGAAGGACTTTGAAACGCTCGGAACCGGTCGGATCCCCGAGCCCGTACACGACTGTGGCGCCGCCGCGTACATCCGGGACCTTTCTACGCTCGCCGCTCCTCGGTGCCTGATGCTACTACACCTTTCTAGTATGCGCCGCCTTTTCCACCCTGTGGTGGCCGGTATGTCGACGGGTCATTTCTGGGTTTCGTACTTTCTAAACTGCATTTGTTTCTTTTCTGATCTAAAATACTCAACAAAAACTACTTTCATAAATAACTGAAATGGTTCGCGCCACTTATATTTTGTATTTCGATTAAAAAAAAAAGCTTTTAGCGGCTCTGACCAGTAGTAAGCCCACGACCAAAGACATCACATATCGCGCGCTTTCGGCACCGCGGTTCGCCCCCGTAGGTAGAGGAGGTTTGCGCGTCGTACGGTTAAAATATGACGAATTGGTAGTTAGTTACTCTTGCCGTGCCCGCTGGCTTCCCCGAAACTGAAGAGACTTCGAAACCGCAAAAATGGTAGAGGCTTAAATATGGTTGAGGGGCCTCTTCAAGCGCGCATATGCGCGTGTTGATGGGGAGAAGCAATGATATGATGGCGGCGCCTTCGGGGACGAAATGAAACTCCGCGCCGCTAGTCCTCTGGAAATGGATTTGCTGCACACACACACCGAACCGTACCAAAACATGTACGCACACACACATGCTTCAGTACCTGTTTCTTCCCCCACTGTGGTTCCTCTCCCAACCCTCGAAACAAACCTCCAAAGAACAAGTTGCAAAAAAATAAAAATAATAATGGTCAGCTTTGTCCGTTTTGGCCCGCCTTGTAGACTCCAATTCAAGGGCCGCACTCGGCCCGGGCTCTTTGTGAATGTAGCCGTGAAGCCCGAGCCCGGCCCTCGGGCCGGGGCGGCCCGTGCCAGTGGGCTGAATTGCACCAGTAAATATCTCTACCTGCAACGCTGACGGCTCGCCGCCTTGTTATGATCGGGCGGCCATCGCCACCTCGCTGCGAGCAACGGAGTTATCGCAATTACACTCGTACTGCTGGGGCGCAAGTCGAATGGGACGGCCGGAGAAATCATCGCGCGCGCGCTTCGAGATCTTGGAGGCCATGCTCGCGTACTGTACCAGATCTGTTGCATCATCCGTTCGTGTCATGTCCAACAACAGATCTGGCGATGTGGACGTATTTTTGGTTTGTATCTTGTGTGATACACCACGCATTGTAGGGTTAAGCTACTGGGACTAAATGTGGCGCCCGTACCTTATGCATTACTAGACAGTGCCCTTACACACCCCGGTGGCGGTAGTCAACGTCAAATTCAAAATTGGTAGAGCATTAATATCGCTGTGATATATCATTTTCATGCTCGTTACATTCACATTTGAAGAGCACTTATTTTACATTTGAACATGCTTTACACATTTAACATAGACAAGGAGTTAGGACACTGATGACGAACACGCACAACGCACACGCAATACACGCGAATCTAATGACCAGCACTAAAGGCAACCCATGCGGCTTCTAAACTGATTATTAGAAAAAAGTCGTTTGGTCAGTTACCATTTCGACAATGAACGATGTTACAAATATGGTGCTGCTTTCGCGCAAATACTGTTCTCCAATATATTCGCTAAACATTCCAAGGAATGTTTCTCTTACTAAGAAGTAACGGTACACACACTAATTATTTGCGACAGTCCATAAAACAGTATTCACATAGTCTCCCAGGAACCATGTTCTCACTTTCCCGCATAGCCTGCCCAACTTTCCGGATCCGTGCAACCACACCGTCTCCTTTGAACAAAAACATATATTAAAAAAAATAGATTGAACTTGTTTTGTCTTCGCAAACGTTTTTACCATGTGCTACGTGGATATTGCCATCATAGTTAAACAAAAAAGAAAATATAAACGCTTCCAAAGCACGTTCCGAAAAATTCAAATGGAAAGGACTCCAGGACAGCGGTCAAACGTATGTGCCCAGTACGTCAACAATGGCCGC
This sequence comes from Ixodes scapularis, assembly GCF_016920785.2. Lineage (NCBI taxonomy): Eukaryota > Metazoa > Arthropoda > Arachnida > Ixodida > Ixodidae > Ixodes > Ixodes scapularis. Next base: position 138,935,727 of record NW_024609868.1, read on the forward strand.
GTTCGTGGCAGCACTGGCTTCCACGACGAGCTGGAACAGAGGCGACGATCATTATAAAGTAAGCTCCAACCCTTAAATATGCCCCCGCATGTAATATTTTTTGCCACGATTGTCGTTGGATACCTCGCTCTGCGTTCCGAAACTGTACGTGCGTCGCTAAACCTGGCCGTCGGCGATGCCGTAGACGCCACCATCTTGTCCTCGCGTCTGGGTGACTAAAATATAGAGATGCACCCTGACTTAGGACAAGTAATGGCTGCTCTTGCTCGCGCAGGCCTCTCGGTTAGTTCCGGTCAAGTGGAGTTAGTACTCAGCATTTGCGCACGGTACCTATCTCCTGCCGGATGGTCTCTTCGGGGAGCAAATGGGAGTTAAGAGGACCAAATGCTGCCGTTAGTCCTTTCTTTGAGACTATACTTTTCTTAGAGTAAAGGTACTAAAAATTTCGTCGAAGGTGTATCTCGCAGATCGGTTTTATTATATAAGATTAAAAGCGTAGCTCAATATCTATAAAAAAAAAAAACTATAGTGTACGCTATAGACTCTTAAGAGCCCTTACGAGTGGGAATGCGAAAACATTCCTACACGCAGCGCACTTCTTCGAGCAGCGCACCACGCCTTCCTCAATCACGGGGCGCTCCGGTAGTGACATCAGACTCCCCCACTGCGCAGGCACGGCGAACCCAGCAGGCTCCACGGCTTCCATGACGATGCATCTGCGTTGCTGTGCTTTTCTTCGTGTTTTATTTCGGAGGCGCGTCCGCTTCGACCTTGTGGGTATATTCAAAATCATACCCGAGTAACCTGTCTCCTACGTCAGCGGGCAATACCACGTGACATCGCGAGTAAACGATCCGCGACTAGATTTTGGAACGGCCTGGATGATCGCCTGGATACTAGGCAGATTGGCTTCGTCTTGGGCTGCGGCAAAACGAAAGCATAGCAGGCTCGATTGTGGAAAATATCAGACGATCTGTTTTTATCATGGAGGAAGCACTCTAAGAGACGATGATATTAACCGCTACGAAGTGTTTCCTTGATAGTGACGACGCGGGGGAGGAGCGGGAATCCTAGAGAGTTTTACACCGAAGAAGAGGGAAGGAAACATTTCTTGATAACCTTTAAAGCGGCATCTAGCGCGTCAATCGAAAAAGTACCCAGAGCGTGCTTCATTGGCACACCTTGCAACGCCGACTTGAAGCTTATATTAGTTATTGCATACAAATAAAAGCGAAACCATTCACTCCGATGAGAGTGAATTACGTATTCACTCCCATCTTATTCAATAAGCTTCGTGGGAAGCAAAATATAGAAAGGCAACATAAAAAAAAAACATTTGGCCGTCATACGTATTTTAGTAAATTATGTTTTGCATGTGGGCTTTATTTATTTCTTTAGCTTTTGTATAATGCACTATGAACGTCCATACTAGCTACGCTTTACGTCTAAAGGAAGACTTCGGGTGGAATCCGTCCCTTAAGCGTTGTTTTTTGTTTCTACATACGCATACATTACCGACTTGTTTGTTCCGAATGAATATTGTTTTTGTGTTACCGGGCTTGCATTCTATGAATCGGCGGTCACCGGGAAAAAGAAAAGATCACAAATGGCACGTGTGTTATGCGTAGCTGGTTGATTATTGCCGGGGATGCAAACCAATGATAAATTATGTATATATTGAAGCAAATTAGACACTTGAAACGAATGCACTTGCACTTTAAAGCAAATCCTACATAATATATTTTTTTATCATTTCAGGCGCAAAGTGGCCAAGAATTTAGGGCATGCGGAAACCATTGTCCCCCGCCAGTCTCCCGTGGACTTCAAAAGTAAATTTCGGCTCCGAAGGACTTCTGTTGAGCGCCTAGTGACGTTGCTCGCCCCTCACCTGCAAGTTCCTCGCCGACGGCCGGCCATAGACGTTACCAAGCACTCGGATATTCGTTTGGAGTCTTGCCAACCTGGGGTGCTTCTTTTGACTTTGGAGGAGCGGGTTATTTTTCGATCTTGAACCAATAATGAATATCCCCAACTCGTTGTTTGTCTATGCGGAGCGCAAGTTCGTCTGCTTCTGGCACAGGGGTTGCAATGATGTCAGAACGCCGAGCTCTTCTTGGCTGATTGAAAAAATAGTGGGACCTCAAGGCATCTAGCGTTGAGATCTACCCACTATATCCTTTCATATGAAACCCAATCAGAGCTCGGCGTCGTTCTGACGTCACCGCAACTCTTACGCAAGAAGCAGACGACTTGCTCTCCGCATAGCCATGCGGAGAGCATGTCGTCTGAGCAGGATTTCCTTACTTAAAATTTCTGAAATGTCTGGTTGACTACAATAATTTCTGAAATGTCTAGCTGTTCGGCGCCAGTGAAAGGGTCTCATCGCTTTAAATTTCAGATGACAAAATAAGCGTATACTGTATATGAAAACGAACTCAAGGTGGTTCATTGTTATAGATCATTTAGATGCTGACTGTTTTTATATTTTACAGGTCTGTTGGGATACCGCTTTGGACTCTCCAAGTCTACGGTGTGCAGGGGAGTGCATCGAGTTGGTCTAGCTGTTTTGACCCACAGCCCAAACTTCGTGTCGTGACCGACGGAGAAAAAGGCACTGCATATTATATCCGGCTTCGAGGCGAAAGCAGGCTTCCCTGGAGTCCTGGAAGCAACCGACGGAAGTAATATCGTTTGCAAGGGGCTACAGGGCAAGGATGCCCAGTCGTCCATCAACCGACATGGGTTGCCATCGGTGCTCCTTCAAGCTATCTGCGACCACGAGGCGAGGTTCCTTCACTGCAGCGCGGGAGATCCCGTGTCCGTGCACGACGCACGCTTGTACAGGCGGTCCGAGCTACCGACGATCTTGACTGCGGACAAGTTCCCCTTCGACAGTCGCCTGCTCGGAGATGGCGCGTACCCGCTGCGCCAAAGCCTCCTTGTCCCCTACAGGCACAACGGCCGACTGACTGAGCAGCACAGAAAGTATAACACATAGCACGGAACAACGCGAGTGGCTATAGACCTTTCCAGCGGCAGTCTCGAACGAAGCGATTTCCAGCGCGCGTCCCTGGTTTTGAGAGGGTACGTCAGTGTTGCCCGACTGCGCTGAGCTGTAGGTTTTCTCGTCAATAGGCTACGGCAGCCTGCGTAGGAGCAATTTTGAATGCTGGTGGCGGCGAAATCGCCTCGCTTTATTTTTCCTTTTGTGTTCTATGGCGATGAGAATTTCTCGAAGTTATTAAAAACGCGTTGAACTATTTTTGGGAACGAAACCAAACAAATGAAAGCATTTTTCGGCGAGTCTGTGCAAATGCAACTGGGACGGTTGTTTCATTTTCTGCTGATACACTTAGCCGTGTCAAATAAAAGGTCTTAACTGCCTAACATATTTGACCACACCAGAGGATAGCCGAACTGCATGGGTATTGCCCGCTCACTATATGAAATTCAACGAGTCTCATCAATCGAACAACATATGTTGTACGTACCCCACGGTGCCCCGTTATCCGAACAGGGTTTGAAAAGGTCTCAAATAACACAGCATATCCAATATACAGTGCCGACGATAGTCACTTCACGGCGATCGGACGGAATCCGGCTTGTCTTGGGGTACGTCTTGAAGAGTGATGGTTCTTTTTTTTTTTTACACAGCATTGCACAGCAACGAACGTGTCTATTCAGTTCCCACACCCGGGACCCTATCAGCTACTTCTCACCAAGACTGGGAACATAGCCGGGAAGGCTTTTCGGAGATTTTCTGAACGGAAATAATCCTAGAAGAACGTCGAACGGCCCGCGTCGCGGCCTGATTGACGTTCGCTCTCTTCGCTCGCTCTCTTCTTCCGTTTCCTGCGAAGGACCAGCAGGCTACGAGCCCTGGTATTCCCTGGATCTCACAGTGGAAGATTACAAAAATACGCAAGCATCCTGAACAGGCAAATAGAGTAAACACTTTCAAGGAAAGCCGGCGAACTCCGAACACACAATGCAGGTGGGGAGTCGCGCTGACCGGGTTTCCACAGCTCAGGCGGGGGGCAGAAATTTGTGGCTGATAGGGGTCGCTCGAGACGCAAAATGGCGGCGGCCAGCGAACTGTTTCTGCAAAGGTCTGTAGAGCGGGCCTTTGGGATTCTCAAGGGGCGGTTACGACGTCTCAAGTACATTGAAGCCCGCCGCCCAGAACGCATCATCACGACGATTGTGGCAGCCTGCGTCATGCACAACGCGTGCATGGAATGGCGGGACATCTACGACGGTCCCCTACACACCGAGGACGACGGACCCGCAGGTGACGGAACGGACAGCGACTCCAGAGAGTCCGGTGGGTCCTCCTCGGACGAAGGCGACGCACCCATGGCGAGTCGCGACAAGGCCAGGGGCAAGGCAAAGAGAGACTTTACCACGCACAGCCTGTGAAGCCCCGGTATATATATGTACATATTTCATGTTTATTCACAAGAATAGGAGAGCAACCTATTTTTTTTTTATTATTTGGATATTCATCAATCTACTGTTAATAATAAAAACTTGTTGGAACTTTCACATTTCTAATAATAATAATTTGGGTTGTGGGGATATTTATACTGCGTATAGTTGGTCTGCCATTAAAATTGCGACGAGTCACACGCTGTAGATGAGCAATTTAGCCAGTGCAGTACAACCGCTAGCCTGGGGGTCTTTAACGTGCAACACGCAGTAGTGACACACGACCGCACGCCAGTACGATGCTCATCCAGAACGAAACGGGCAGGGGTGGGGCTCGAACCCAGGATCCATGGGTTCTGCAGCGCGAGCTTTTTCACATTTCTTTGTGATCTCCTGGTAACGGGAACACGTTAATCATTGTGACTTATATCTTCACACACTCACACAAAATAAATAACCTTTTAGGTGAACTCATCTTTGCAGCTTGCGATAGTTAAATTCAAGATTACGAGGTTTCAAACAACATGTTCCGGTTCTTCCGCTTTGGCTCTCTCTGCTTTCTTGAGTTTTAAAGATCTTTAAAAAAAACAATTAAAATCCTCGCGGGCCTTGACTCTCTTTCTTCTAAGCCATTTTTTTTTTTGAACAGCAATTCTTGTGCCTCCGAGAGTTTCGACTTTCTCATGCTTCCTCGGCTGCACTCCGCCTTCGGCTCCTCTCTGGTTTCCCTGACGCTCAGACCAGCTGAGGTGCTTGCAACAGACAGAGGGACCACCTCCGGCCTTCGCCCGAAGATTTCATCCATTTCCTCGAGGAATGGCCAATCCTTCCTGTGAGATCAATACAGTGCTGAAATATTTCATCAAAATCTCTCTCAAGAAATATAAAAATGGAGACTTGAAATGCGTAACTGTCGTTGCCGCTCTTGGCGTTGTGGTCCTTAACACGTTTATACGCTTTTTCCAAATTTTTCCATTTATTGCAACACTGGTCCTCAGTCACTAAGTACCCCCATTTCATTGAGGGTCTCGGCCAGCCTGAAATAAATAACCACCAACATTTTAGTGTATTTAGTTTCTTGTGGCCGGATTGTGGAAATGGACGCTCCCTGTAATAGTAGTCCGAATTGATATTCTGCCTCTTTATATTAAATCAAGCCCATCAAACCGGTGAGTTCCCTATGAGTGGCAAAAATTTTGACTTTTCTAAACATGTCTCATCTTCGGACATGCTCGTGTGAAACATTACGCGCTGTAGGTGTCTAGTCCCAGGTAAGCAAAGACATATTTTTCTTATCTTCGTTAAAAATATAAATAAAATAAAAATGCCTGCTACAAAAAAAAAAAGAAAAGAGAAGAAGAGGAAATTGCCACTACGGAGTTGTGGCACGAGCATGCATTTCCTTCATTTCACAGCGATAATACAAAATACTTGAAAATGTATCGTTTTACCCTTTCCAGAACGTCCTGGAGACAAGATTACTTTTTTTTTCATCTTGGCACAGCGTTCGATTAAGGCCAGTACGGCTGGTCGTGTCCAATACACGTACGCCTCCTTGCTTGGCGTCAATGTTTTGGAGGTGGCTCCACCGGCTCCACTTGGTCAGCTTTTTTTTTAACTGCATATTGCGATCAAAACTCATTTCAGTTAGACATCACACATTTGTTTTTACTAGTTAGCGCGATCGCTGTTATTATACTCCAGGTGCCTTATACATATGCGTTCCCGATCGATTATGATTTTCGGAAATTTAAAATCATATTCCAAACAGTGTAGTGGTACTCAGTGAAATATGTAACTTAATTACCTTCGTTTTGACGCTGAAGAACAAAAGTATATCACAGAGTGAACTTTAAAACTGAACGTCATTTTTTAGGGTGGGAAAAAAAAAGGGGGGGGGGGGTAGGGCATGTTGACTGATCATTTACATAAAATTTTCCAAGCCTTCAGTGCTTACAACCGCTATTATGCATACTCTGAAAAAAAAAATACTCTCATCTCTATAGTAAAGTAGTAAGCTCTGCGAGTTGGTAAACGTTGAACATGGTTAGAAATCGCGCACAAAGAGAGAAGGACAAACGAGGAAGGAACACAGAACACAGACGGGTATGTCTGTGTTCCACTCCTCGTTTGTTCTTGTCTCTTTGTGCGCGAATTTTAACCATGTTTATCATCTACTTCATCATCATTTCATCATCATCATCATCGACTGTGTTCGACCATTTCCAGCCTTGAACGTAAGATAAGAGGAACAGGTATACACCATTCCAATATCTACAAGTCCTCAGCCCAATAAACAGAGACCTCCTTCTCAGCTGGCTGTTTCGGAGGTCTTGCTCAGCTTTCGCATGGGCTGTGTATAGATTTAAAACAAAATTATATCTCCTAATTCAGTTCTTCGTCAGAGCTTTTTTTACCATTACGCAATCATTGTTTGTAAGTATACTGAAATTCCGTGCCCCGTAAAAGTTCAAATACACATCGGGCGAAAGGTGCGTTAGTTCCGGTGCTCCATTCCACCCGGAGAAAACTGACAGTGCAACTTTCTCACTCTAGAAAATAAGAATGTATGTCCACGGCGTTGTCGGTTGCCGTGTGACAGCCTCGTCAGCAATATCTTTGTTTTTTCTTTTCTAGCCAAGTTATACATCACCAAGGAAACGTACACTTCGTCATCGACATTAAACCCAATCCCCGGCGGAGACTTTCTTAGAATCCTGGCATATTCAAAGCACGCCAGGAAACATCAACAGATTTCTCGGTGCTTTACCATCCGCTTACGTAAACGGGCTTCGTCACACCACCGATGCAAAAAGAAAAGCACCACCCTAGACGAAGAAGAAGATGATCCAGAGCAACCTGCTCCTAAGCTTAACGGCCATTCCTGCAGTCACCCCTGAAAAAGAGCCCGATTAGGTCTCGAAACGTCGGGTCCCTGTATTTTAGGGCTTGGATGGACGTCTCTTTTTAATAACTAAGTAATCTGGTCAGTGTCGAACGCCTTCAATCTCGAAAGCATGAACAGCGAGTTCACTCCAACGCTGAGAGCGAGGATGCAGAGAAATTGCTACTGAGAAATATGTGCATACCTCTTCGCGCAAGATGTACGCTGTGAATGTGTTGCACAGCTAATTCATGAGCTAAGAAAGACATGTCGCAATAACCGCACAAAAACGACGACGTTATGTTCTCAGCCATTCTTGCCATCTGTCAACGAACGCAACAACGCAAACGAGCTTTGACGGCTGTTAGCGCAGAAAGCAGACGACGAGCAGATCACCTGGAGTATTTACTCGATTTGATCCGACTTTACCCCCCGATCGAGGAGGGTAGCGCGAGTAATTACTCCGGAGTAAACAACCCGCTTCTGAAACGCGAGTTCTGACGTCATCGAGTAAGCTCGAGTAAGTTTTGAAACGCCACGATGCGAAACCTTTACTCTGGGGTTGGATCGAGTAAATCTTGGAACACAGCCTGAGTGTCACAACGGCTTCCGTCATGGAGCATGCACATTGCTGTGCTTTCGGCCAATGGGAATCGAACTGCCGTTTTGCTGCTACAGACGGTCACAGCACCGGCTTCTTTCCAGTGGACAATCAATGCTTTCGCATTAAAGTAGGGTAAAAAAAAGTGAAAGCCGTTTACCACTCCCTGTAACGCCGAATTGGAGCGCAGCTCTTGAGGAGGAGGAGGAAAGTGTACTGAGGGCCACGGTTTCTCGGGGGTCACGTGACATAGGGGAAAGGATCACACTTGACCCCCCCCCCCGAGGGCACGTGACCTTGTTGGGGTCACGTGACCTCAGGGGAGGGGGTCCACGTGGAGGGGGAGTCACGTGCCCCCCCCCCGAGGTCACGTGACCTCGGGGAGGGGTCACGTGACCAATATTTCCCCGCTAGATTTAGCGGGGAAACTTTTCCACTAGGTTTAGCGGGGAAATTTTTTTCCGCTAGATTTAGCGGGGAAATTTTTTCCGCTAGATCTAGCGGGGAAATTTTTCCGCTAGATTTAGCGGGGAAGTTTTTCAGCTAGATTTAACGGGGAAATTTTTCCGCTAGATTTAGCGGGCAATTTTTCCGCTAGATCTAGCGGGGAAGTTTTTAGCTAGATATAGCGGGGAAATTTTTCATTTAGCGGGGAAGTTTTTCCGCTAGATTTAGCGGGGAAGTTTTTCCGCTAAATTTAGCGGGGAAATTTTTTCCGCTAAATTTATCGGGGAAATTTGTCCGCTAGATTTAGCGGGGAAAATTTTCCGCTAGATTTAGCGGGGAAATTTTTCCGCTAGATTTATCGGGGAAACTTTTTCCGCTAGATTTAGCGGGGAAAATTTTCCGCTAGATTTAGCGGGGAAATTTACCCATAATGCACCGCGCGGTTACGCCGACGCCGACGGCGACGGCGACGGCGACGCCGCTCAAGCCGGGAACGGGCGCCTAAGAGCTGCGCTCTAGAAAAAAAAAACTTGCTATGGTCAATGGCCGATGGCGACGCAGACGACCGAATTGAGTGGCGGTGAGCGTCTGGCTCACGAATAGATTGATAGCGTCGTAAGCAGCGTCGAGAGGTGTAGCGGACCAGCGAAAGAAAGCATACGACACGCTGAATATATACGTCCGCAGAAAGAGCGCCATTGGAGCCGTCGTTATGCAACACTGTTTTCTTTTATTTTTGTTAATTGAAGTTTTGCTACTATTGTTCCCATTTTGTTTTAAAGCAAAGGTAAATTACAAATCGAATATACTCATTTTAATAGAACGCGGTTGTCACGAGCAGTCTCGATAATGAGAAAGCGCCATCTCTCAATATGTGAGCCAAACGCTCCCCAATACTGTCCCCAATTATCGGTCCTACTTGTATATGTATCAGCTTAAACTTTAGAAATAAACTAGAAGACGAAGAACGGACAGGATAGAACACACAGCTGACTACCAACGATGCTTTAGTGTAAACTTCTTCCTTGCGCGTTTGCTCCTTCATTTAAAGTCCCAAGTAGAGCACGACAAACCTATTATGTAAATTACCCTATTCCACTAATAAAGATCACTACCGATATTTACAGTTATACAAAATATACAAAGCATTTACACAAAATCCACGATTTTCGAAAAAGTGCGCGCCGCCTATCGCGCAACGCCGGAAACTTCGACATTTTGGGTGCGAGGCTGGAAAGTGGTTGGAATACAACTAGGCTTCGTGATGCATGGTTGGGCTTGGTACATGTGGGGCGGAAAGTTTGTGTGTGCAGTCTGGTCCAAGCGATGCCCCAAGACCCAGATTGAATAGTGTGGAAAAGTCCCCCAGGAGCGTTCAAAAACGACGCACCCGTGACAATATGTGTGCTGCAGATCCGTCAGTGCTCGTTCGGCTGCCATGGTGAGCCGTCCGTGTTCCTTCTCTACACGACAGCTATCCAAGCCAATCTTAGCAGGATGCAGCCTGCTGCAGACAGAAATTAAAAAAAAAAAACTTGGCGTTTTTATTACTATAAAAGTAAATCGCACAACTATAAGAAAAACAATGCACCGACATGGCTTGGAAAAATAGACCAGAAAGAAAAATAGACTAATAAATCTCAATATATCTTTCACTTTTTCAATGGTGAGCGCAACGATAAATTTGTGTATTGTTTTTTGTCATCGTGTTGCTCATGCGTGGACCAGCGTAGTGTAAGGTGCAAGGCCGAGCGCATTTGGGAACGGTCGAGGGGCCACTGCAACAGGCGTTGTCTTTTGTGGAAGGTAGTCTACAAAAAAAAAGCAACCTCGATAGGGAGTACATTAAGCATTAAAATGCAATATGAACACAAACTTCAACAGCCCTAATATAAAAAGATGTATACTGAACACACTGGTTTATGACAACTCAAAACTGGTAATACACTTCATCGACATGCACAGCAAGCACATGACTGATACCCATCAATATAACACGCAAACAAAATTACAGAAGAGTCATAATATATTGCGCCATAGAATTCTAACATCTTCGCCATTGACAATGTGCACATAGTCCCCCCCCCCCCCCCCCCCAAAAATAGCTGTGGCTTAGCTCGGCTATGCCAGGATATACGTAGCGTGAGCTTATGCGCACAAAATGAGAGGCGCTATCATGCGGCTCCGGTGCAGCGTTATTAGATTACCTCAGTTGTGGAACTCCCGCGGAGTTCCACAACTACTGCGCAACGGAGGCGTCTGCCGCGGCTATATCGTCACTCCTTTGGAATGTGCAGACCGGCGAGGCGTCGCGCGGTGGCGGCGGAGCGCGCGGCGGCGTCGGCTCCAGCCAACGTCACTAGATTACCCCAGTTGTGGAACTCCCGCGGTGGTGGAGTGTGACGACAGTGTCGTCACACTCCACCACAGGAACGGCTTGGCGGTCAGGCTCGTGGTGGACTGTGCCACCAAGGACTATGGCACGTAAGGGGCTGTCCAGGAGACCGTGGGCAATTGACAGCGGTCACTCTCTACGGGAAGGCCCCAAGGACCCGCCCTATGCCGACGATGCAGCGGGCGGACACATTTAACGTCGTTACCTGGACCGTGCTAGGGGAGCACACCTCTGTAGAGCGGTATTTGTAGAATTATTCAATGAATTTATAAATGTACGATTTCTCAAATTTCATGTAATTCTGTGTTTTAAGAATAAATATAAATATTTTTTTCAGAATTTGCTGTGTGTTGTTATGCCTGATTAGTTCCAGTGATATTTGTGACCAGCCAACACTGACTATGTTCTGTTTCACCACTGATGCAGTACTGTAAATGCTATGAGCTATTCCTACCAACCAAGCACAGTAAACATGTTGCACGACTCAAAGCATTCCGTGCCGCAGGCTCTTCGCGAAGAGTTGGATGACATGCTCTAAAGCACTGGATTGACTCGAAAGACTCTTAGCATCAGCTTCAGCACACCAGAAAGTGAAAATGAGCACAGCTTTGTTTAGTCTAATTCCTCTTTTGTCCGAAGTGGCCTGATAGGGCTTTATCTCCGGTTTCAAGCCACTACAGTTAAATTCCCGGTATTGGCCAAATCCGATTTCGCTTACAATTTGACCAAGTATGGTTAGACCTCCAGACTGCTTGTTTCCGGTTTAGTTTCTGTTTTCATATGACAGACTGAAACTCCAGATTCATTCTGATTTAATTTCAAACCGTTATTCTGGAAGCGAGATATATCAGGTTTCGATTGGGTACCCCTTTAAAGGGGTACTCCGCCGATTTTTGAGCTACCTCAACTAACTATATTTTCTGACTCCCCGGCCTTTGCCCTTTCTGGTATGCTATTTGGTATCGTGAAATTCATAATAGTTATTGCGAAATCGGCAAATGAAAATGATGCAAAAACAAACATTCAAATATACCCGCCCTTTTCAGGGCCGTGACGTCACTGGAAGTTTAGCTTGCCAGTCGCGCGAGCAGTCTAAAAAATAGAATATGCCAATCATTTGTTCCGTGCTGGAGCGCGGGAACTGGAGCGAGCTACCAAAGCATTCATTTGACACCATGAAACTGCTTCGAATCAGTTGGGAACAAATTCTACAGTCCAAAGAGTGAACACCTGCACTTCCAATGACGTCACTTTTTCATTGTTGCCAGTAGAGACTTTCAGTTTGAAAAACACGGTGAGGACTAACATTGTAAATTCAATAACTTCGTGAAAAAAAATTATTTTGACCTAATATTTGGGATACCATTTTGGCGATGTTGTCTGGCGAGTTTAGCAAAATTTCAAGCAAATCGGGGACCATGAAGAAATCGGCGGAGTACCCCTTTAACTCAACATTTCACCTGGATATTATGTTAACATCACCTATATGACATGTTCATAATTTGTGTTTAAAGACATGAAGTTCAGTGATTAAATTCCGAAAACAAACTACTAGCAGTGGTGCTTGGCCAAAGTTCCCAGGGTTCCTTGAATACAAATTAGGTCTACTAAAATAAAATCATAAAACCGTTTCAATAGCTGAAGAACCAGCTTGGTCAGTCCTGGTCAAGATCTGTCTTGGTTATATTAACACGTAAGCATGATTGCGTCTCGAGGAGCGTACCTTCTTTGCGGGCATTCGTGTGACCATCGGCTACAGCGCTACGCACACATCAGACTCAGGTGAAGTAAAATTATTTTAAGTTGCCCGAACGTATGATCATGGTGTCCGAAGAAACGTAATAAATGAACTGTTTTTACGGAACACGATACACTGAGATTGTGTCGTGAAGTTCTTCGCACCCAATACAGGTGCATGCAAATGACCTTGCTTGGACGTTCATCTGTTTTGCGTGCGTATCTACGGAGTGTGAGAATATTCCGAACAAGATTGGTGCTCAGTGAGCTCATACATCAAGGCTACGTCTCGGCAAAACACGTTTAGAAAAAATAACACAAGAATACATCGAAAAATATTGCCCCTTGAAAATCTCAGCAGGGGTCTTCTGACTTACAGGTTCGCCGGTTTCATCCAAAGTTCGCTTGTTTTTATTCGTTTGTTTCCTCCAGGCAATCGCTTTCTAGAGCACGAGAGCTCACCCAGGCTCAAAGTATTTCTTCCGCTTAACACCCGACTGTACAGATGGAAACAGCTCCACAAAAAGCACGCACGAAAAGCTCGTGAAACCGACCAGATCCGGCCGAATCGAAAACCGACCTTCCTATGAATTGATTGATGTCAATGTCTACACGTCCAAACCTTTTGTATCGCCCGGTAGCTTTGCCACCTTTCACAACAACGTAATGTGGTCATAACACATCCGGTGCGTTTCTTCACCAATTCATCCCCATTTTTTATAATAATACTTTATTTGTCCTAGTGGAGGAATTACTCAGGCGTTCAGGGTCACAAAACGCAATGCTACCCCTACCAGGCTGGATTAGGTAGCCAACCTGGGGCCCGTAAGTGCATACATATGCATCAAAGATAAGTATTATAGGAAGGGGAAAAAGTGCAAGGACCGAAAGCCGTAGCCTGTGACGTTACATGACGCAACAAATGCCCCGCTAAATTTTAAAGGAAAATTGACGAAACGTGACCTCAACTCCAATTCAGTTTCCACGCTAAATTCACCATGGAAAATGGCGTCACGTGACTTCGTATCGTCACCTATAAAAATATTCAGTTTCTCCAATAGATTTAGCGAGACAATTGACGTCGAATGACCAGAACACGAGCTTAGTTTCCAACTTAAATTTAGCGGGGAAAGTGATGTCATATGAACTTCATGTCACGTGACTTATATACAAAGCCGCTTTCTCCGCGAAATTTAGCTTGGAAACTTAATTGATGTTGAGATCATGTAAGTCAGCTTTGCCCCTGAATTCAACAGGGAAAATGAATGAGCAGTGCGGCTTTATGGGACATGGAGGACCTACGCACAAATTCAGTTTGTTCGCTAAATTTAAAGGAGAACAAAATTGGTGCATAGGCCCGTGATGTGCCATGAGGGAAAGCGCGCGGTTGTGCCGACGGCGACGGCGACGGGCGACGCCGACGCCGTCGTCCGTCGCCGTCGACGAGGAAAGCGGCGCATAAGAGCAGCACTCGAAAAAAGGGGGAGAGATCTTGGGCGGGGCGAGAGCCGTATATCGAGAGTTTCCATGGCCATTCGTTGGGAAGTATAGGAGGGAAATGAGGAGACACGATTGGCCGAAGCCGGACTGGGCGTGTTCCAGGGCGTCTTCACACATCCGTAAGTGGCCATCCTGTTGACGGAAATAATACCTTGGTGGTGGTTGCGAGAAATGAAATTGATAAGTGCGTTGGAGTAACTTTCTGTGACTCAAAATGTGGTGCACGCCATGTTTCAATCATGGTCATCAAAATCACGGAGGAGAGCGCAACTAGCGGAACGATCGACATAATCCGTACGCCAGGTGCCGAGGGCCGGGACTCTGCCGTCTGAGCGGTCACATTCACTCCGAACAAAACAGAGTTGAGCTCCGAACAAAACAGAGGTGGGCGGCACATTCGTTTGTTACATCTTTTTGCATGGTAATGATCGAAACATCCCGTCCAATCTATTTGCAGCCATTAAGGTTTACTGCATTTAATACCCATGCCACTCGGCCAACTCGAATGGCTTTTACAACGAATTACATTTGAGCGGACGGCCAATCAGCGCGCGACACTCCGGGTGTAGCGCATTTCACGCGCAACAGATTGCGAGCTGATTGGCCGTCCGCTCAAATGTCATTCGTTGTAATCGCATTTACTTGCCCGTGTGGCACGGGTATAACTCTCACGCTCTTTTTAAAAGATGTACCCATGATTACAACTGTTTCTCGCTACCACCGCTAGGAGATTCTTTTCGGCTTTTAGTTGCCCAAGAGAGTATGTCAAGCCCTCTTTCGGAGTCTGGTGCAAGCCCTGGCTCTAACCGCCCCTCTCATTGACCAAACTTGCTCCATCCCCGGATCTTGGAGGGTAGGAGGGGTAGTCAGGCTTTACATAATCTCCCCCCTGACGGGGGGGATTATGTAGAGCCTGACTACCCCCCATACCCCCCCATACCCCCCCCCATACCCCCCCCATACCCCCCCCTACCCCCCCCCCCCCCCAAGACCCCGGCCGACACGGGGACTTTTTCGCCTGTATTCTACCAGTTTTAAATAGAAATCAATAACTTTTTTAGCACATTCGTTGTTTGATATCCATTCACGCCGCATCGAACTACATTCAATAATTGGAAAGAGATCTGCAAATCTTATAGTAATGTTTTTTTTTTTTTATATACTCTAATTTGTTCTTGCAAGAAGTTCCACAAAATAAACGCATGTACAACAGCTTACAAAAATGACTTAGATGGGACTGCATTATTTTATTTGTGGGAGCGCAGTTAACCCCATCACTGCCCCCGGACCGATACTATTATGCAATAAATAGGAGAGTCCTTCACCATGATCGAGATACTGGCAAATTTTTAGGAACCACCACACATGTTTTTGTCCACTGGAACCAGCAAAAAAAAAAAAAAAAAGTGATAAGGCTTAAGTTTTTTTTTACTGTAGCTTTGCTTGTTGACAATAAACGCAATTTGAGGAGAAATAAGAGGGACTAATTTGCTAAGCTACTTTTTTCATCATATTCAACGTTTTCCTCACTCGCGAAACTTGAATCTAAAATCGATCTGTAGGCTTACTAGGACTAGGGAGCGGTCGATAACTCCGGGTTTTAAATGATCACGTGAGCACGCCGTTCTTCCGAGCGCCTGGTACCTAAACATTTTTTAATTAGTGCTGTGTAATTTAAAACAGACGATGACGGGTGAGTGCCTGATTGTGGAACGGGCGCTGGGGTCTGGTGCGGAGATTGCACGCTTGGTTGCGCAGACTGTATAACAGGGCTCTGGAGATCGCACGCTGCGACATCTGGATGTAAAAAACATTTAGTTTCATTTCTTTTGATTTTATTCACCTCAAAGGCATCCGAAGACGCATTACATGAAGGGGATTGAAAAAAAAGAGGAAAACAAGAAATTGAACAAAAACAAGAATAAAATAAACAAACTCCGAGGGTGAAAATCACGAAATTAATTATTAGCAACATGTCGTTGTGATGCAGTTTTACAAATCAAGGTTCACACTTACACAAATTCATACAGTTGTTTTAAATGCAAGGAGATTGTGCTCAGTTAAAATATTGTGGGTAATTAGTTCCAGTCAGTGTTGCCAAGTACTAAGCGACAAAAGAGAAGCGTGTTAGACACAGAAATGGTTGAATCTTTCAGGAATGATCTCATCTGGATGATGCGAAACTGAAAGCCCGGCAGTAAGTACATTTAAAGTAGGAATATACAACCTAAAAAAAAGAAGAAAATATGGGGCTCATTATTTCTTTTTTTTCTAGAGGGGATATAGTTATGTTCGTTTTTTTTTTTTTAAATGGAGACACTAGTTTCGTGTGAATAAGAACTCCATATAAATTAGGACGCTTTGTTCTGAATAGATTCGAGCATTGAGATTACGTGATCTTGGAGAAGATTCGAAATGATGCTTGCGTATTTTGATTTTTGGGAGGATTATAATGTTTCATACGCAAGTACTTTTTTTTCAATGGGAGCAAGAAATAATGTTAATCTAGTGAAACTAAGTGTTTCAGTGCGGTATTTGTTATTTTCTCGATGTTCTCGTTTCATGGTATGACCTGCAAATTACACGCCCAAATACTTGTACGATGATAGGTGCTCTGGTGGTTTCAAAAGTAATGAATACTAGGCTAGTGTTTAAGTGGAGAAATTAGTTACGGACATTTGTTTGTATTTAGGAGTGTTGATATTCGCGTGCCATAAGAAACATCTTAACGATATCGTTTTTTAAATCACTTGAAAAATAGTGCCATCATTAGGTGTATTAATTTTTCTGTAAATACGGCAATCATTAGCGAATAGCCTAAATGTCGATTTATTTGATAATGATTGGTCGTCAATATATAATATAAAAACTATAGAGGCCCGAGTACACTACCCCCACCCAAACAGTCAACAGGTGTTGACTGTTTTATTCGTAGAGGACGGTGTCTTCAATTTCCAACAAGCGCAACCGCGAACTCCAAACGAGCAGATGCGCTTCGCAATTTTTTCAAGTAGTTTGTCCGCAGAAGGAGCTCCCTTCGCCCAAGAAAACGAATTGCAAGATCAACATGGCCATATTAGGACACGGTGGAGTCTTTTTTAAGTTGTTCGCGTGCAATTGATTGCTTAATGGACTTTTTTTAAACTGGCGAAGCGGCTCGGCAGCTGCGCCATTCACGCTACCCCTACTGAAAACGGCAAGGATGGTGGTTTTAGAGCTCAGATCCCCAGAAGCACATTTCGTCCTAATGCAAAGTGCGATCTTCAATATGGGATTTTCAAGACCATGGATATTCTGTCGGCAGCTCCTACACACTGGTGATCCTTCTTTGTTGTGGGCATGCATGTGACCACAAGCTTCGACGGACTGAAGAGACGAACGGCGGATCACCTTCTGTTCCATGTGAGTGACAAGTAGAGGACCTCTTGCACATTGGGGACCGGTGTACTTGCAACGCAATGTACGTTTTGTCACTATCCGATGAAGTTCGATCACGTTTATCTCTGGGCCAGGAATCTCCGACGAGTACGGCGTGTAATCCAAAGTGATCGGACCGAACGGCCCTGTAAAGCGCTATTAGAGCGCAGCTCTTAGGGGCCCGTTTCCGGCTTGAGCGGCGTCGGCGTCGCCGTCGGCGTAACCAAGGTCACCCCAAGGTCACGTGACCCCCAGGACACGTGACCCCCAATGGCCACGTGACCTCCCAATGTCACGTGACCCCTCTCAAGGTCAGCCCAAGGTCACGTGACTCCCGAGGTCACGTGACCCCTCCCAAGGTCACCCCAAGGTCACGTGACCTCCCAGGTCACGTGACCCCCAGGTCACGTGACCCCCAAGTCACGTGACTCCACCGGTCACGTGACCCCCAAGGTCTCGTGACCCCCCGACATCACGTGCCCCCCAGGACACGTGACCCCCAAGGTCTCGTGACCCCCAAGGTCACGTGATCCTCCCAAGGTCACGTGACCCCAAGGTCTCGTGACCCCCCGAGATCACGTGGCCCCCCAGGTCACGTGGCCACCCAGGTCACGTGGTCCCCTCCCCGAGGTCACGTGACTCCCTCCCCTCGAGGTCAGGTGACCCCCCGGAGCATATTAAAGAATGAGGGGAGGAGGAGGAGAAGGAGGAGGAGGAGGAGGAGGTGTCTACCCTCCCTTCAGTACCCTTCCCTCCTCCTCCTCAAGAGCTGCGCTCCAATTCGGCGTTACAGGGAGTTGTAAACGGCTTTCACTTCTTGTAAGTTCTTTTGTTTGTAATAGACCGTGAGAGACATTATAATTGCTCATTTTGGTGTTCTAAGTCATTTGTATTTTTTTTCTTGTTAAATAATGACTGTCTTCTTGGCAGGTGATGTGTGCTCTAGTGTAGTCCTCCCAACATGTCCAAAGTTTAATACCACAGAAGCTTTGAGTAGTTCTTATTGGCAAGTGTTGGCTTGTTGCGTGGGAGCTGAGTGTCAGTTATGTCACCGCGCTATGTGGGTGTATTTACCAGCAATGGTCTCCCCTCGACAAGCTTTTTTTATTTTTGTTATTTATTTTAAATTTTTGAATAATTCAAACGACACGTTCGGTTCACTATTATGTTATTTTCGTATAAAAGTCTATATATTGGATTGTTATTTTCTTAGTACATTTGACACGGCTGAGCTGAGAGGGAGGTCAGCCCTATGATTTATTGCTTGTAAATAATATGGGAGCAATATAAGGTCATTTATAACTACATGTAGCTGTTCCTCAAATACTGTATTTTGAAATCATTTTTTTATCGAGGTAAGAAATTGATGTGAACGTAAATGACAGTATTGTAATAAACAGGTCTTCAGGGTACATGAAGGATTGAGGGACCCTATGATGCTGCAACATTGGGGCTAAGCATGTTATAGGTTATCATTGCTACTATTTGATTGATTTCTTTAATCACTATCACTAGATTAGTCTAGATCGGGCGAGCTCTGAGTTAGGACACGTCAGGCGAACAAAACAACAGCAGATGCCTGGGACGGCTTTCTAGAACCAGGGTCTCAGCTGAAACTGGGGGGAAGAAAGCACTGTCAAAACAAGTGCACCAAGCTGAGCGGGTCTCAAACCTCGTCTGAAGGCGCTCGTGCGCCCCATCCTTTGCAGTGCTTCCTTTCACGCAGTCTTACCTGAGACGCTGATTACAGCAAGCCTGCCCAGGTGTCTTACCTGCGCATCTACTTATTTTCAAGGCAGTAGTGTTATGCCCTAGAATACTCGAGTGTGTTATACACAAAATTACTGAAAAATAATTCGCTAGAGAAGAAAGCTTCTATTATAGAAATCTAAATATGAAAAAAAAAGTCAGAAGGCCATTCTGCGACTTTATACTGGGAGAGAAACTCAACCGCTTAATCGAAAAGTTAATTAGAGTGCGACACATAATGAACCTATATTTTATTTTGATATTCATTACTCAAGAACGTAAGCGAGAACTAAGAGTGTCTGGAGGCAAAAGGTAAAGGAAAATTCTATATTACAGGGATATCAGGTTGTCTATTGGGAACTGGTAGAGATGTGACCTCTGAAACCCTTCACTTGAATCCAGGCTCCCGCTTCTGTTTCTTTCGGAACCAAGTGCCCTGATCCCCGTGGGATCCCATCAAGTTCCTACCCGGTTCACAGCTCGCAGTGAGGGATCCTGACACTCATTTTTGTTTTATTCTCTCTTCAATCGAAATTATGAATATAAGGTATTGATGGTGAACTTTGCATTGCATACGTTTATATTTATCTGCATGTAATATTGGCTTAAGGTTTTTCCCCAGTAAATGTGAGTTGTCTTCTGCAGCTTCTTTTTCAGATGCATATGATGTGTACTAGTGAACACTATAAATACATCTCCTGGGTAATCATGCTTTCTTTTTCTTTCTTGTTAACACTAAGTAATGAAAATTTGATGTACCCCTTATGTAAGCCTCACGAGAGGTCCTTGTGAAATGAAATTTAAAAAAAAAGCTGCATGCCTGCTAGAACGGCTGATGAATCAGTACAGTTCACGCTTAAAATCGGATGCCGAAATTGGAATTCACAAGAACCAAATATTCGACAAGCGAATAATTAAACTTGGATGCCTATATTGGATGCCAATATAGGCTTAGGTGTTGATTAAATTGTTCTCCAACGTTGGCTTGAATGTTGGTTAAAGGGCGATCTAACTATAGCATGAATGATGACCTCTTATTGGTTTAAATATTTGTCAAATTTTTGTCCAACTATAACATTAGTGAATAGTCCACTATTGGATCGGGTAGCGCTTTCGAGAAAACCAATGTTAGGCCAATATTTAAGCAAATGTTTGCCAGTGACGGGCCTATGCTGGTCCAACACTGGTGTGCTGCTTTGGCTGTTGCCGCCTCGCATTCAACATTTTCGTGTGAGTGTGTTGCGTTTCAACTAAATCTTTGAGTATGTGCCCGGCATTAGTATTTTATCGGCTAATGCGTATTTAAATACACACTTTTGAGAGCAGCAACCTAGCTATAATCTGCTTACAGTAAGTGAAGTGACGAAGTGCGTCGAGTGCTGTGTGGTCAATGGTTGAGCTCGACTACTTTGATAAAAAAGTCAAGAAGGCTCAAGCAGAGAACCAAGTCTGCCTGACCTTGCTAGCGTTCAGAACACAATATGACCGAAGGTTTCTTTGACGCCAGTCGTCTTGGGACAGTATTGACAGAAATATTTCACGCCGACTATCTGTGAAAGAGTGCTCCTTAAGGGGAGAAGGCTGGTGATACAACGGAAGCTTCGAAATTATGTCTTGAAGCGTTTACACGAAGCACTTCAAATGATTTAAAAAAAATGCAGAGTAGGAGCTTAATATTAAGTGTGGGGGCCTGGATTAGTCCTCTGCTTGGTAGTTGCTTAACTAACGGTCGATTATATGCCAAGTGGCGGGGCCAAAACGTTGAGCC
This sequence comes from Ixodes scapularis, assembly GCF_016920785.2. Lineage (NCBI taxonomy): Eukaryota > Metazoa > Arthropoda > Arachnida > Ixodida > Ixodidae > Ixodes > Ixodes scapularis. The sequence goes on from NW_024609868.1 coordinate 138,956,653, forward strand.
CATGATTCGACTGAGACCCTGCAAAGAGTGTGACAGAACGTCGGCGCTGATTTATGTCAAACGAAAGGGTTCCCACTATTACAATACCGTTGATTACCTCACTAAATATCCAGAAGTCACTCTCTTGTAATCGCTAAAAAGTGCTAGTGGGTGTTCAGACAAGATCATGCACGCGTGTCCAGTTGACATTTTTTTTTGTTTTTCTTCGTATTTTTATATGCTACTCCCCAATGCGTGGAAGGAGCGGAATCACAAAAGGTTTTGCGAAAAAAAATAATTGTCCTCGAGAAAAAAAAAAAGAAAGCACTACACCAAGGCGGCAAACCCGTTTTGGCGTTTTGATCTTTCTGACAAATTTGGCGACACGCACTAGACAAAACACGAACAATATAAAACTCAAAACTTTTCCTCAAAGAGTAGTTCATAATGGCTATACAGAAAACAATTTATATAATTTTGGAAAATATATATCGTGCCTAAAAAATGCACAAACATGGCAACTTTAAGGTTTTTACCTTCTATTTGTGATTTGTTATCACGTAGAGTTTTTAAGATGTATTGTTTAAATTTTTTTCGCAGGTTCTTTCTATCAGGGTCTATTGCCTATATATAATGTGTCGCTCTGACTTAAAATAAAAATATTGCCTGTGCTGTAAACATCGCTGAAAACGAGAAGTCCGGCAACTTCAACGTGCAATTAAAAAAAAAATCTTCGATATTTTTTTTTAATTACAGTGAAGCATTCTACACAATATTGCCCTGTTTTCTCGTTAAAACATGCTGCATTAATTTGTCTCTGTCACAAATTCACCAATTCGAAGTGAAGAATTTGGCTACTTTGATATTTTAACTTACATTGCTTCGCTATTATCTCGTAAGATTTTCAAGCATTACTTTTTATTCTTTACTCATATATTCTTCTCAGAGGAATCAATCATATACGTATATTTTGTCGTTCTCGCTTATAATTGAAAATATTCAAACCGCTTCAAACATGTCTCAGTGTAAATTGTTCTGCAAATACAACGCGCAGCTAAAACAAAGCAGAAACAATTAAGCTGAGTTTTTTTTTAGTTTAAGTAAAATATATCGCACCAAATTGCCGTGGTTTTCAGTGAAATGAGTGTTGCTTTATTTGGCCCTGGTCAAAAACACAGAGCTTCGATTTATAGTGTATACCCTCCAGATCAACGTTTTTGTTGCTCCTGCCTCGGCCTCAATCACTCCTACATTCTATAGAATAAACTTATCATAAATTTATATTGTTTTTAATTTGTGGCAAAGTTCAAATTTGAGATATATGACTAAGTTAGGACAACTATTAAGCAGTAGTTCAAAGCTTCATCTGCATCCGTCCACTGACGAGCACGCCCCTCATGCTTACTTCAAATGTCGCTGCTCGGTACACGCCTGGCCTAAAACGCAACTTCCCACAAACGAAAAAAAAAAGAACACAACAACCCGGCTTCCGCTTTCGAGGTAAGAACCGAACGCACCTTAGGAAGCCAACAATTAATATTTCACTCTAACAAATGCACATTGCTAAACGATTGCTAAACGCGGTCGGCACTCAGCAAGTTCAAGCAGTAGTTATAAAGAAAGTGTCGCTGTATTGAGCGCTGTAGTGTCCGAGGAAAAGTTAGTTTCAATTTCAGTCCTGTTGTGCCACGTTGCAGTACATGTCCATTTTAATTGCAACAAAACGTATGAGCGAAAAACCTCGATTGGCGCCGTCGAGATAGGAACCTGGCATAACATTTCGGTTGGGTTATAAATTAACAGTTCCCTTCCGCTAAAAACAAAAAGATAATACCGGAAATTACGTTTAAATCATGAGATGGGCACTTTAAAAAGATGGTCGTCATTGCGTTCTCTGCGGTGCGAGAGACAGTAAGTTCCAAGTTCAGCCCGGCTGGGCGACTTTGCCATACATGCCACTTTTGCATTCCTGCGACATGGCGCACGTTTCTTCATTCTTCCCATCTCCGGTTTCAAAACTACATTTTCCGACCTGCTTGTAAGTAAATCCGATTGAATCCTTGGAGCCGCTGAGACAATGCACTTGACATGTCTTGGGCTGTCGCTTGCTGGCTGTCGCAGGTTGTGTAGAGTGGCCTAATGTTTCACAAGTCCTCCAACATTATCGCGCGCGTTTTTGCCGCCTCCTGTTTCAGAAAACAGCCATGTGGCTAGAAGATATTTCAGTTTCGCGAACTCGTGCACTGATAATGGTTTCTAAGATGGCTCGCTGCTCCATCGCTGACACAAGTCACTTGCGAGTGAAAAGGAGCGTTGTCATCAAGCCAATCTGTGACTTTCGTGTGTGCAAAGCAGGCGCGGGCAGACTCATGACAGAACTAAGCGGTGATGACGGCGATGCTGTGTGTTGATTGTCGAGTGGTTGCAACGCATGTGAACACTGAATCTTACTTTTTGTGCCAGTGGTAGGCCTGGATTTCATCGGACAGCACAGCGGTGCAATTCTCCGCGAAATCAAAATGTAGCACGAGGCTTCCTTTTTCTTCGCTACGCTTTACCATGTATATGGCGTTTCTTGAACTTGCCTGATATGATTATGAGGTCTCCACCTACCTACGAGTGTCTGAAGTTCTTCCATGAATGCCACAGACTTCAATGTTTTCTTAATCATATTGCCAGATTTTCACGCAGCTACCAGAACCTCTGCTTCTTCTGGAATGTCAAGTCGTTCAAGCGTAAAATGGCGATCCTTAGGGCATCTCCCGCAGTTGCCCAGTTCGCATTCATTGGTTGGCAGAGTAAAACTGTACATCGATTCCAGGTCAGAGATGTTGACATTCTTCCTGCTAACGCTTTCAAGACCTGCGACGAAAAGCTTGACATTGGCGAAATATATACAAACGCAAACTTCTTTCTGGGGTGCAAACTTGACCCACCAGGGTAGCAAGGAGTGAAACTTAGTGAGGCCAATCGTAGTCTGTGGGTGTGCACTTTTAAAGAGACGAAAAGCCTCGCGAATCCACCTTGTCATGAAACGCTTGGGCATGTACTGTTTTTTTGTCATTGCCCAGCAGAGAAACGACGTCTTTCTGGTTGGGGCTTTGTCTAGAACAGCTTAGTTTATCCCTAGTGAAAAAGCAACAACAAAAAAAAGCTAAAAAGTTAGAGACAACTATACTATGGTCACCTTGCATCTTGAGGAAGGATCCGGTATCGACCACACGCCATGGTTATTTCTCAGTTTCCGAGATTTGTCGATGATGTATCAAGTTGCCTCCGATACAATACTTTCGATTTCTTTCCTCGTCAGAAAGAGTGGAAGGAGCGTCATAAGCCGTCAGCGTTCTTGGTGGGAAGCACGTGCAGCATTTGCGAGCCGAAAGTTCTGCGTCCACTCTCTCCGCCTGTTGCAGTTTCCTCACGATGGTCCTGGGACGTCGGATGGGCCATATGCTGTTCGAATCCCCGTACGAACATCGGAGATTATAGCATCTTCCATTTCGGCTTTTCTTTTTCCGTTCGATTCTCTGCAACGGCTTTTTACTTGACTTGGTGGCTTCAGTGGTGACACTTTTGTGGGCAGTAGATAATCATTCAGCTTTTTGACGGCCTCAATATCTGGAATAGACGCGTCCTCCACACTGTCAGAGGTTTCTCGCACATACTGCATTTCACGGTTGATGTGCTGGAAACAGTTCTGGCAGATGTAGTCTGGCTCCTTTACTTCTGCAGATGCCTTCTTGGGCAACCCCTTTTTCAAGGGTTTGACACCTAGATATTGCTTGCTGCGGAAATTCCTCCGCTTTGTAATATTTTATTGTGTTTACTGAGGTAATCAGCACAAAGCACTTCGTCAACGCTGAAAGTCGCTTCCATAGCTGATGAGCCTTGTGCGACGATGCAACTAAACCGGGCTTGTGGATGGGGCAGTTCTAAATTTAAGCTTTCACACCGTGTCTTTCTATACGGAGTGGCTAAAGTTACGTCCGCACTGAACGCTGAATGTCTTACGTCGATGAACCCTCTCTCTTTCAATTAACCCAAGGAGGCAGGGACTTTAAAAACAACCAAGAGTTACGTCGAACACAATGCTACACGCTTTGTTTTTATTTTTAATTTAGCCAGGGTGTAAGGTTGGTACACTAGACCAAACACACGCGCTAAGGGAAAAACATTCATGTATGCAGGGCCACTGCGCCCTTAGCCGCTGCCAGATGAATTTCTATCGGCGCTCTTCAGACGGGGGTGGCTGCCGGCAGCGTCATCCGGTGACCAGCGCCGCACCCTACGCCTTTAGGGGCTTAATATTTTGTTTGGATATCAGAACCTCCATCTCCCATTCTTGCGTACAACTAGGCTCCAGTACGCCAGCCACGGAGCTTTTAAAATGTTATGCCTTAGTTTTTTCGCCAAAAGCATTCTCTATTACCCGTGTCAACAGCGATTAATAACGATAAATTCCTCTAAACTGCGCTCGTCACGCTCCTTTGCATATCGGGTTACGCATGCTCGCATCTCAGACCTCGTGACTCTCGAATATGTTTCACCAGTCATCCGGTCACGCAGGACTCTCTGTTTCAACATGTCGAAAGTTTAACATGGGGTGACGCACTTCGCTTAGCTCTAAACCCGCGTTGTCTTTTAACGAGCGGCGAAAGCTGACTCGAACGAGGCCAATGGAAATGTCCGCGTGCTTCATGCTTGAAGCGCTGAGGTGTTGCGTTCGGTAACATACCCCGAGGTGCAAACCGAGGAGTTTTGTTCGGTTCTTCTTGGGGAGTTGTACTTCAGTGCACGCATATACCGTGCAGCGACACGTGAAATGAGTACGAGGGGCGGGCTTGCCACTGGAAGGCTCCACTTGAATCTTTAAACTAGTGCTTAATATATCGTAATATAAAGTCATATAGCTCAAACCTGAACTGGGCAGCAAATTAAAGAAAGTAAAATATTATGACAAGTTTTTTTGTTTTGTTCTTTTTTTTTTTGTATAGAACTTAGCAGTAATTGAGGCCGCAGCAGCTAGCGACCAAAATGTTGATCTGGAGTTTATACATGTACAATTCGAAGCGCTGTGATTTTGAACGGGATAAAATACAGCAACACATATCTTAATAAAACGCACGTCAATGTGGTGCAGTCTACTTTACCTAATAAATTAGCTTGCTTCTTTGTTTTTGCTGCAGGATGAATTTGCAGAGCGTTTTACACAGAGACATGTTTGAAGCGCTGTAAATATTTTAATTATAAATGAGAATAACAAAATATACATATAATATAGATCGTTTTGAGAATAATATATGAGTAAACAATAAATAGTAAAGTTTTAAAATCTTACGAGATAACAGCGAACCAATATTAGTTAAAAACGTCGAAGTAGCCAAAATTCCTGCACTTCCAAGTGTTCTATTTCTGAAAGAGACAAAATAATGCAACATGTTTTAATGAAAAAAAAAGTGAGATATAATGTAGAATGATTCACAACCATTAAAAAAAGAATTCGAATATTTTTTTTTGTTATAGTTTGCACGTTGAAGTTGTGGGACTTCTCGTTTTCAGCTATGTTTAGAGCACAGTAAATATTTTTCTTTGTACGTCAGAGCGGCACATTATATATACAAAATAGACCATTATGTGAAGAGCCCGTGAAAAACTATTTAAACGATATATCTTAAAAAAACTCAACGCGATAAAAAATTACAAACATAAGGTAAAAACGTCGAAGTAGTCACGTTACTTGCAAAAATATTTTTCAAATTTGTATAAATTATTTTTGTGTATTGCCATTATATACTGCTATTTGAACAAAATTTTTAAGTTTTATATTGTCTGTTTTTTGTCTATTACGTGCTGTCGAACTTGGCAGAAATGACGAAACGTAAAAACTGGTTCGCCGCTCTGATGTAGTATTGTTTTGTTTTCTCGAGAAATAAATTTTTCGTCACTAAACCTTTTTTGTGATATTGTTCCCTCCATACATTCGGGAGTAACATGTAAAAATACGAAGAAAAAGAAAAATGTCGACTGGACACGCGTGCATGACCTTATCTGAACACAGACCAGTATCATTCTAAATTTGAAAAAGCTTTTTTGCAAGACACGGCGTTCAGGTGGTTGTAGCATCCCGTAATGAAATGCAGTTTGTATTCGGAGAGTTTAAAGCGTTTGCTCATGATTATGGCTTCCGTGGCGTTATATCAAGCCCAAGATGCGCTCAAGCAAACGGAGAAGTAGAGAAGACGGTCAAAACGGTAAAATTTCTAATTGCAAAGGCAGATGACCTCTAGATTGCATTACTAGCTTACTGGGACACCCAAGAGCCCCTTGGGAAAAGCACAGCTGAAATACTGATGTACAGGTACCTACGAACTAGCCTTCCGCTGCACCCTCAAAGCCTGTTTCCCCGAGCGGTTAGGCTGAACAAGGTCCGAAACCAGGATCACGCGTTCCAGGAAACGCAGTGGAAACTCTTCGATCGCCGCTGCGCAGTGCAAATTCAACCCTTGAGGCCAGGAGCCTCAGTTCGGGTGGGAAACTGCGAGCAGGAGGCCATCGTACTTTGGCTAGCCAATAGACCAAGGTCTTACCTGGTTGGCACGCTCTCAGGAGCGATCGTTGAGAGTAATCGCAGATGTTTGATTTTCTGGAGTCCTGAGAAACCCTGTCCAAATAGTTTCGAGGTCAGCTACGGTTTTCCGAGGAAGGTAGGAAACCGCTGTGCAGAATTATGGCCCACTATAGCACAACCTCCGTTGCCTGCTAGGTCTCCGACTTGTGTGTCTCATGACGGTCCTTGGCCGGCTACGTCCTCAGATAATGTGTTCCGGTAAGAAACACGTTCTCCGAAAACCGGAACGCTACGAAGCTGGCAGCTAATTTTTTTAGTAGTTGCTCATCTGCCTAAAGAGGTTTGCTTGAACAAGTTTGCTTCTGCACCTGAAGCTTGTTCTGCAAAATATATGTTTATTTGCCTAATACCCCAGTTTCAAGATTTTGTTTCTTGCGTCTCTGAGTTGTGCGACAATGTAGTCACGATTGGCGACAGCGCATTTGGCTCATCCCAATCTTTCTAGAAAGCAAGCTACGTGATTCGGTACGTGCTATCTATATATTCCGACTACAAGAGAATAACGAGCTCTTTACCGCTGGCCGCCGCAATCAGAATATGTTTGGGACATTTTTGCGGCTTTCCCTCGGCGGGTTGCAAGTGATAACACGAAAAATATTTAGATTGGTGTCCATGCAGGAGCTGTGATGTCAAAATTCTAAAATTAAGACATCTTATGGCAGCTGACTGATTACTGTGGTAGTGCCCCAGCTGAAAATGGCAAAAATATAGTCATAGAAAAAGGGACAAGCTAAACAATCCTGTCGAAAATATTAAAATAGGCAACACACCTATTTACTACCCGTCAGCCGTTAATGATGCCGAAACGAAGATGTTTTTGAAGCTGTTACAGTTATGTGACATTCCAAGATTAGTATTTCTTTTGCTCCCAAGTTGGTGTGCCGCAGGGTGTTTTTTCAGGTAAATTTGAAATCAAGATACCGTATTTGAGTTATTTCCAGCTGGTTTTGTCGTTGGTACCAAATTATCTATTTTTGTTTTATCCAATGCTCAGAAAATTTGTTGAATATGTTGGTAAAGTCAACGTGAGTAAAGTCAGGATCTGCTGGTAAGCATAAATGGTTCAAGACATCCCAGATGGCGGACGTCAGAATTTGTGGAACCGAGAGCCGAAAAAGAACCAGGAAGTGAGAATTAAACTCAGCTGAGTCGGCTTTTTGCCTTTCAATGTTGTGAAACGGAAAGGATTGTGTTGAGTGTGGACCAGTGTTTGATGTAATGGAGACCGCCCTCCTGCGTCTAATGGACAGACGCGGATCCTTCTTAAAACAAGGAGGCGGATATAAATGTTGCAGCTGAGATGAAGGCAGGTTTGCATGTCGCAACGTTTTGCTCCTCTGTGTCATGTTTTCAACGTGGGAAATCTCACAAGTTTTCTCGAATGTTATTTGTAACTTCTATTATGTGCATAGACTACTCTAACTGCCAAAGCAGCATAGGGTGGCATAAGCGGATCTTCCGCGGTAAAACGCGACAGAAACATTGGTGCAAGCACATGAACGTACACTGAACAGGTAAATTTTATCGTTTGAAAATTTTAGGTGTAGGTATTTTTGTAAAATACATTGACCAAATTTTAGCCAAACACAATGTTATGCACGTTCGCAGAAGACGGAGTTAGCTAAACTATTAACTTGTGACGCCATTTTTTTTTGTCAATAGAGCGCGACGAGCAGAAGACAATTTTTGTCTGTTCGCAGCGCCAATCGGTAGATGGCGCCGGTAGTTAATTGCGTTGTTGAGTCAGTGGTCAGCGAACGTGCCCAACGTCGACATTACCAAATTATTTGCTCGCTTTTTTCTTTTTATAGATGGTTTGTGCTTTGACATTTCACGCGTTTAAACTGATCTGCTCAGTGCATGAAAGTTTTAACTTTTCATGTGCAGCCGCCAATTTTTCAGCTCGTTTTACTTCGGAAGTTCAAAAAAGACATTTAATTCCGCGTCTTTTTTTTTTTTTTTGCAAAAACTTTTAGCAATTATATTCATATAGAAAATAAGAAAAGTCCACTTCACCCATCTAAAATTAATGTATATATTTGAAATTTTCACGACAATAAATGAAAAAATGCTGTCTACATTATGCAATCTTTATTTAATTTATTTGTCTCATCTTAAACGCAATATAACAACGGAATAAAAACTTAAATATATTTTATTTTTTGTTAATTCACCGGGAGATTATATAAAATGTTCTCCGGCGCCCTAGGGAATCCTTGTCTCTTCATGTTCTGGCTTAGTTGCTTGGCGGCCGGGGCGTAGCTTTGATGAGTTCTGTGTCGTTGAAATCCAGATCTTGATAGTTTCCCAAAATTGATATACTGATACAAATACCGTGAGAATTATTGCCTTCATAAACGCATTTGCAATCTTCGCTGCATCTGGTGGATTCTTCGTTTGGAAGTGTGCACTAAAATAAAAGAAAAAAGATAGGCGAGGGCAATTAAACATACTTTTTTATCTAGCATATATGTAGAAATATAAGGAGTTTGAAATTGATATTGCGTTGAGATTTTTGTTTTGCCAAACATGTTTTTCGCACCGCTTATTCGACACTTTCAGTAACTACCGATTAAAGTCAGGAGAGCTACGTCCATATATTGTTTCGATCTCCGCAGTCACGCTTAGAAAGGAATGATATATATATATATATATATATATATATATATATATATATTTAAATTAGGTTAACGGCAAATTGTACCATTTCTGTTTAAGCCAGGTTATCACAAGAGTCCTACTAAACAAAAAGCTATTGTATTAACCTGAAGAACTAAGTTAATCTTTTTTTAAGAATTTAGCCTGTAATATTTATCCTCAAATGAAACTGGTCTAGGTCATTGGGATGCGATATTAGTAGGCGGGATGTTGAGATATTTAATTTGAAATAATTTATAATTATATTTTTCGTTGCTTACATATATTACAATTACAGAAGTGTTACTAAACATTGAGACACCTTGTTCTGAACCATTATCCGGATGATTATCTTGTCAAAAATATTAGTTGCCGTTCAAAGTTCCTTAATAAACCTATACAAACCATTTGTAACTTTATTGTTAGAGATTAAGTTAAAAGTCTTCGCAAATGATATCCTTAGCTCGAACCCTATGACCGACGCCATTAATAAGAAATACTAGCCTCAATTTATGTGGTACGATTTTCTTCGTGAGTTAACATTTGATTGTGCGAACATTATCCACTTGTTTGCGGCAACAAAGAGGTAGGGCTTTGTGCTATTGAATAATTAAAACAAAATTCCAAGCAAAGTGTTGTCAAAAATTTAGTAATACTTATTGGCTGAAAAACAATGTTTAAGATTACTCTAACAAAAAAAAAACACAACAAATCTCAAGAAATTTTAAATCTGTGTTAGACTAGCGCCCCTTAAGCCATTTGATAGAGATGTGTTGTCTTGTATCATAGCTAGAGTCGAGCAATAAACAAATAAAGCCTCCTCTGGATTCCGCCTCTTAACAACAATTTCATATTCCTGTACTTCAGTTACACGATGCTATTTACACTGAGCATAATACTGTGACATCCACGTCGTGCGTTTCGATATTAGACCAGACTATCCAAACGCAAGAAAGTAGTATGAAGCGCTTTTTACAATATTTTTTACGAATATGTGAATTTAATGCACATTTAATGATAACTAATAAAGCCATAGACTTCGTTAATGCATTTAGACAGATGCATTTAGAAATTGTATTTATTAATTGTATGAATTATGAATATGGGTAGAAAGCAAACTTGGGCTCCACTGAAAAAACCCTATTACAGTAGTAAACTGCGAGAAACACCAATTTCGCTGGCAACCATCTTTCCTTTTACCCGAAGCACGTAGCACTGGGTATCGATTTGAAATATTTCTGATAATCAAAAAAAATGTAGAGGTTTACAAAAAAATATGACATCAAAAAAGAGTCTCAAGGCCCATTTAAAATGTTTTTATTAAGATATTCATGCTTATTCAGCGTGGTTGCATTCAATTCACAATACATTATTTAAAGTGCAAAATATAATGCCTTCATTAACAAAATATTTTGATCATACCCATAGAACCAACTAATTTATAGTTTTTTAGTCGTTAGTTATTGTTGTAAATAGACGCCAATCTCACGTAATTAAGGCGGTCATTGTGAGACTGCGCAGAGTTATCATGATATTGCGCTCAAGCACAATATTTACACGTGGTGATAACTTAATTGGAGTTTTCTCTTATCAGTTTCATGCCACTATGATCGCTTTTCCGGTACTGTGTTAGCGCATGGTAAAATATACAGATATCCTAGCCAAATACTTTATGGTATGCGATTTGGGCTATGCTTATAAATATTTCTTTTATTCCGGTATAATTGTCTATTAACACGAAAATAGCAATTCGTCTAGTAAATGTACTAGAAAGAGGTATCGAAAGGAATCGGACGCCTTCTTTAGGACATATATATATTTCTAAGCTTTGGTTCGTTTGTTGAATGCAGGATATTAGCAACTTGTTGTTTTTCGGCGCTGCTAGATATAAAATAAGAGTGTTGCTTTACGAGACCAGTTTCTGCATGAGCCTGGGCAATAGCCCAGGTTCATGCTGAAACTGGCAATTTGCAATTTGAATTTTATTCAAATTGGTGTGGGCAGCAATTAGAAATTCTTTGCTTTGTGAGAGCGACCTCATTGAACAATTTTTGGAAAGTTTATAGTGGTATTAAAAGGAAAGTGATGGTTACGAAACTCAGTTAGTGTGAATATTTTTACGTGAAATCAACTGCATCTCTTTATATGAGGCATTTCATTAGACCTAGTAATGCGTACAAATAGTGCAAGTACTTCAGTTGACAAGAAAGGGGCACTGCATCTCAGCCGCGTAGCCGCTTAAGATTCAGTGCCAAGAACCATTACATATATAGGTGATGTTCACTTCATAAAAATAGTTGAAGTAATATATACTTTATATAAGACTTATGAAAATAACTTACATTCTTGCCACAATATTGCACATAAATGCCATCTTCCTGAAATTCTTTTTCTGCTTGCACCTCTGATCCGGCAACAAGTAAATGGATGCTGAAAGAGAGGTAAGTCTTGCATAAATAATTCGTAAACATCTATTAACTCAGTGCATTCTATACAAACGCTGCCCCCCACTGTAAAACCTTATATTTTACTATAATTTTATCTGGGAAACCAGTTCGAGAGAATTTAAAGTATTAAGAACATTGAATAAAATTTGGGTAGTTTATATATTGACCACGCACTTTCGGAATGTCAATGCTTGATTTAAAACGATTAACTACATTTTGTAGTGGTTTTAATTTTATCATTAACTACAACCTATACGGCATTCAGTACGGAATATTTTTTGGCTAATTTCACAATTTTTTTGTAAAACGACACATTTGACGTTTGCTCTTTCAGTGCCTAATGTTAGTCCAGCTTTGAGCTGTGGCGACACTAGTTTTCGCAGTAGGTAAGAAATTTAACAAGTGCAGTACAGCTGCTGCCTATGGATTTTAACGTGCATCAGAGTCTAGTAATACACGAACGCACGCCGGTCCAATCCTCATTCAGATCAAAACTAGCAGAGGCCGGGATTGAACCCGGGATCCCGAGGTGTCGCAGTGCGAGCTTTCGCTCAGCATCCTCTGAACTGCCTCGCACTAACGCCCTCGACCACCGATATACTTTCGTACCCAGCGAATATTACACATCTTCACTGAATGCTCCCCATCTCAGCAACCTTGTTGCCTAATTACGCACACGTAAGGCCGCATGATAATAAAAAGGCAATATGAATCAATGTGAAAAATACATTTATCCACAAGGACATCAAGCAAACCGCCAAGTAATGCAGGGTAAAACTATCAAACAATATACAATACAATAAGCTGTGCAAACCTTTATACTGTAAATTTGATGTGTAACATAAATATATTAATCTCTGCCTCAACTGCCGCTGAATTTCATAAAATCTACGGGCACTGCAATGAAAAAAATATTTGAGGCAACACGCCAGAAAAATAAAGAAAATATCAGGTGTGAGCTCAAGATGCCACCTATGAACCGAACAACTGACAGTGGTGCATAATTCTGCCACGTGTATTCCAATTTAGACCCAAGCTCCCAGGTGAAAACCGAACAACCAGAAATGAAGCTTAATTTTCGAATTTACTGGGGAATTGAGGTAAAAAGAAGCATCATGAAGCCGAGCAACCAGGCAGTGAAGACTTACAACTTCATTGGTTTTCCGATTTAGGTTCAAAATACTTACACTAAATCCAAAGGATGTCAAGTTTGGTTATACAATTTTCCTTCGGCTCTCGGAGCCCTAAATTGCGTGAGAAAAACCAAAAGCTTTTCCCAGAACTGTGCTACTTGAGTTTATTCAGGCTCTTAGGGTATAATCTCACGTGTGCTTGGCAATAAACTGTTCGTTTTAAGTTATTGGAACTACTTGGAAGGTTTAACCTACCTGAACGGAAGATACCGGCATGTATTTTGTATTACTTGATTTATATATGCTTTAGTTTTAACGACTTTGTGTTAGCTCTACATTGTAAATTTTGCTGCTCATCTGCGTGTACAAGGAGGTTGACTGTTGCGTTTTTATATCTCACAGCACAATTCTGGCATTAAAAACAACCATGAAATCTGATATTCCGTATTCATTCATCGTCGAGAACCCTGGATATCAAGGCCATCGTGATTTGAGTTATCAGTTCTTGCTGTAGGCTTCTCAATAAATCCTTGGGAATCAAACTTGGTGTAATATCGTAAACATATCGTAGCTTTGGAGAATTACAGAATATTATGGGTTTCAGATCAGAAAGCTAAGAGGCGTATGTTGATGTGATGTTGTTTTTTTTTACGATATCCTTACTCTAATTCCGCTTTTATTGTCAAAAAGATTTGGGCATGTGAATTATTCACACTGGAAACATGGCAACCCGAGTGAAGAAACAATTTACTAGGGTGCCACAATGGTTATTATCAATCAAGTTCAATATTAAAGTACCATACGGCAGACATGATATACTTTATTACTGGTGTTTTTTTCTTCCACTCATTCTAAAGCTGAATTTTAATTTCTCAAGAGGCACGAACTGTCAGTAGTACATTTCCGCGCCAGAACACGCGCGGAAAAAAGAGCTAAATCGAGCAAACCGATTAAGGTTATAACTTATAACTGCCCATGTATGATTGGTAAGCGACCAACACGTTGTCTATTCCATGCACGCGTGGTTTGAAACAGCAAACTTAGCATGTTTTTTTGTTTTTTTTAAAGTGGTTTATACATTTTTTTTCGTTTCACATGTGAGACTAGAATATGTAATGAACTCCGGGGTTTTTAACTCTTAATTTAGTGCATAATGTATTATATTCAACCGTCAGGTTATTTCTTATAGAGCACAGCCGACGGTGTTGTAAATAATCATATAAAACATTTGCTCTAAAATTTACTGCTTTGGCACGGCGGGAATATCAATATTATCCACCAAAAAAAAAAAAAAAGTCAAGAAAGAATTTGCTTGGATACATTATGTGATCAAATATGGGATCTTGTTTATCACACAAATTGGAAAGATGACTACAAAAATACCTTCCGTTGTCGCATGCATGTTCTCAAAAAATTGAAGCGCTAACTGGTAATGAAATGTTTGATCATTGAATACAGACTCCCGGCTCCTACTCGAAAGTTGCTAAGCATCATCGTAAAAAAAAATTAATTCGTAAATTTTAGAAACACTTGGACCGCGTGGGAAGTGCGCGGTGTGCTTAAGTTACAACTCGTACAGCAGGTGCAAGGCTAAAGGTTCAAAAAGGCGCCAGCGAGGTTTTTTTTTCTTTTACCATCCGCATTTTACGACCACCAGCCTTGTGCATGCTGCACAAATGGTAAATTAGGCGCAGTACAGTGCTTTCCACGTGCTCAAAGTTAAAAGAATTACTAATTTAGTGGCTATTGATGACTTTGTGCAATTCTTTAATTTAAATAATAAGTCTGTATTCAATAATAAAAAAAATAGATTCACACATTCTTGGTAATTATCTAAGTTATCGTGGCGATTAGTCCCCCATGATAAGCCCCGGCGGCCGTATCACTTCCCATTCACACACCAAAGACGTCGAGTTCTCAAGGAGTTTTTAACACGAATCTGAAAACCATAAAAAATTCTGTAGTCTGTGTAGACTGGCCATTCTATATCTGCCTTGAAAAAATATAATTTTGTTTTAAAGAAAGCTTCGATTGCCGTTACTGAATCTGATCTTTGTATTGCAAAAAAGAATAACATGCCGATTCTTTGTAATGTCGTGTTAATTCAAATGATGGCAAAATATTATCTCAAAGTGTAATATAATGTTTTTTTAGAGATGTCCTGGTACTATAACCGCCCTGATATTATTTTTCCACTACGCACAATACGCGATTAAGCTGGTGCATGAAAATGAATATGATGTGTTCTCCAATAAAGGTGAAGCTAAGCGGACGCAAATCTCTGCAGTATTAGAATTCGAGCTTGTGCCATTATAATGCTAATGGCGTACTGGAATAACTACAATATTTACTATCAGTAAAAAATATTGACATCCTCGGAATGTTGGTTTGCGACGAAAATCCACGTGTTTGTTCACTGTTGCATATGCATTTAGAAGCTTCCGTGAGATTCCAAAATTGAACAGGCTCTATTTTCATTCTCAGTTTACTCCGCTTGCTCAGTGGCTTATTTTGTCACTTCGGGAAAAGGAAATTATGATCTGCCGTTTAAATCACTTCAGCTAGTGCTTTGTGTCATAAAGATCCAAATGCAATTGACATGCCAAGCAATTCACACAGTAGAAAATTCCAGTGTATGTTCAACTCCCAAAATACGTGAAGCTGAATACTGAAAATAATAAACAAAATCGCAAATTACATAATGAATTTTGGGTTTAAAATTAAATTCTAGCTATGCAACTTTGTGGATAGATCATCATACAAGTTTAATAATATTTGTAATTCTAAATCTGAAATTTTAGAAAAGATAAGAACGTCTGCTTGGCAACATACCCAAGGACCATAAAGGCGGCAATCTGAAGAAATATTATAGTTTTGAGTTCCATTTCAAGTACTTCGTCGGAGTTGTGATAGGGCGTACTTTACCCTCAGAGCTTATATACCGGTTAGAATAAAATGCAGGTGTTATTTTCTAAAATAACTAAGACTGACGTCACTCGCATAGCGTAAGTTCGCCAACAGAAAGAGGCGTAAATAATACACTTTTTTTTTTCAATGCGCACCTGTTGTTAGTTGTGAGGTATCGTAGGCGTGACTGTATGAAAAAATATTTTATATTCGACTGCCACTCGCACAATATATTAATTTACAGGGTTCTTTGACCTACGTGGGACAAAAACTTTCGTGTATACAAATTAAAAAGCACATTGAAGTTTGATAGTCTGTTCCAAATTAAATAGAGTGCTTTGTGTAATTGTTTTGCTTAAAAAGCACGGTGAGCAAACAATATTTGTCTCTTAATTGAGCTTACGAAAAAAGATAATAATAAAAACCAACTCTAAAGAGGGTTCTCGCAAGTCATGAAATGTTCTGAAAATAACTGAATAAGATATACTGACTATATACGTGCAGGAACAAGCGCAAATCTCATTTTGCTGGGAATCGAATTTCTTTCTCTACAAAAAGAGTTTCGAGTGTGTTAACGAATTGTGACACATTACTGAGATTCAAATATTTTGTGTTACATGAAAAAATACACATTTTTTATAGTAATGACAATGAAATGATGTAGAAAACATACATGCGCCGATCGCTTTTTTTAGATATGAGTAATATGGAGGTAAAGAAGCATTATAGGTTTCCTGGATACTTAACACATATTATATTTACTGAAGATACATCACCAGCTTTGTGGTACTTCGAAAAGTTATTTTAATAACTGACATATAACGCTGGGATAACATATAGTTTCATAGTATACTTAATAATCTAGGAATATTATAGATATGTTGCTGTTGAATTAGTACAAAGGTAAATGTTTCTTCAACTCAAAATGTGTGATGAAACTTGTGCGAACTCACTTCTTGAACCATCAAGACTACTGCCTCATATGTAAAACGCTGTGGTATAATAGAGTTCAGAAATAAACTACTATCTTCTAGTTAAATACAATCGATTTTAATCTGCTTACATTTCACTAGAAAAAAAAATCAACTCAATACACCTCACACCACAAAACGGAAACAAATGTTTTATTAAGAACCATCAATCATAAAAGTGTACACCGGACCATCGATGACGCAAGCGCTTTGTTTTAGGATGGACCTCAACGGCCTCATGCAATGTGCTAAATTGTGTCACAAAATAATTATACATCTATTCATGCGCTTACCACCAGACCCATGCTTTGTTTTTTAGTTCAAAAAGGCTGTATCTGTTGAATATCCTTATGTTATATCTAGGCGCACAGTCATGGCACTGTTTTAAAAAGTCTTTAAATTGCATTACCATAATTTGAGTAATCTTACGTTTTACATACTTTGGTATATTGTAAGATAGTTGAATTTTCAAATAAAATTTTAAACATTGAATAATTGTGATATAAATATAATTTAATAAACTTTTACTGACCTCGTTTTATATGAAAGCAACGAAGATGCCTGGATACATTCATTCATTCATTTATTTATGACGGTCCACAAACAACATGACGCTTTTTAGTGGTGCGCTTTCCAGATTACTATGTAACAGCAGAAAAATATGAATAGGGAGACAAAATCCTAAACAGCATAATATAACAGAATTTCTAAATCTGCTTGCGTGATCAAAAATATCAAGGCTACTATTTGCAGCAATCTGTTCACAATGGTTACACGTTAATTGTAGCCCTTTCACAGATTCTGCCTTATGCAAATCAAAAGGATAAAACATTTAATGCGATTTGCAAGAATTCCGAGAAACGCGTAAGTACATGCAACTAAGTAATACAGATGTATCGATTATTCCAATCGCGACCTTGCGCCAAAACTGCATGTCTCATTCATCTGTTATGCAATGTATCCAGTTTCATCAATCTGCATATTTTATCATAATCGCAGTAATAATCGCTATAAAAATATAGATCATAAAAACTACATCAATGAATTTCCTTTTAACACCCTGGAATAATCGATACAGATGTATCGATTATTCCAATCGCGACCTTGCGCCAAAACTGCATGTCTCATTCATCTGTTATGCAATGTATCCAGTTTCATCAATCTGCATATTTTATCATTGTTATGTATCCCGGGCGAAGCTCAAGCCACGACACCGAGGAGCGTCCAGATGTGCTTTTAATGGCGCCTGGAATTGCAATGCCCGAGCACCCGTCCCGTGCCCAGGTCCGTGCTCTTGAAAAGCACGGGATAAGCGCGTGTGCCCGGTGACGCCATCTGTTGGCCGCCAGCTGATACATGACACTTCCCCCTCACTTGGCTGAGAAACCGAATCTTTCTGGCGGCCGTCGCACGCGAGTGCTGGTGCGTATGATCGGCTGGGTGGAACATGAAGGTCCTGTAGGTTGTGTAGGAGTAGTAGCCGGCCCTTGAGGGGTGATTGACACCTCGCAAGGCTCCATGGCCAAGTCCCACACAGGTGAAGGTGTAGTAGTCGTTCTGCGCGGTGGCATGGAACTTCTAGGTCGTATATGTTCCATATGTCGCCGTGTCTGCCCCTGATCGGTGTCGATCATCCACGACCGAGGGCCCAGGCGTCTAGTGATGGTACCCGCCATCCATGTGCGTCCACTTGGAAACTTGCGAATCCACACTGCTTGTCCCACCAAAAATGCTTCCGGGACTGTCGAACTCGTGGGTTCATAGTTGGGTCCGTGGAGGAGTCTCTCGAGCGGAGACGGCAACTCGCGGCCAAGTAGCATCCACGCGGGAGTTTTTCCCGTCGCTGTGTGTACGGTAGTGTGCTGCTTGTATAAAAAGCGTGCCAACGTACAGTCCAACGTTCCTTTTCCGCCCTTCGCCAACGCCTTCTTTAACTGCTGGACCATTCGTTCAGCTTGGCCGTTAGTTCCAGGGTGATAAGGGGCGCTAGTGACCGCTGCGATGCCGTTGGAGGAGTAAAAGCTCTTAATTTCTTCCGATACAAAGGCGGTCCCGTTGTCGGACATTACTTTCCGTGGTATGCCAAAGGTTGCAAACACGCTGCGCAGTTCTGAAATAACCGTAGACGACGCCATATTCCGAACTGCGCGAACTTCTAGCCATTTGGAATACGCGTCAACAATTATAAGGTAGACTTGTCCCTCGATCGGCCCGGCAAAATCTAGATGGATGGTGTCCCATGGTGCCGTAGGTCTTTCCCAGGTTAGGTTTTCGGCCTTTGATACTGCTCTCTGGTTCACTTGGCACGTGTCACATTGAGCTACACAGAGTTCAATCTCTTTGTCGATCCCAGGCCACCACAAGTAGCTCCGAGCGTATGCTTTCATGGCAACGATGCCCCGGTGCCCCGCATGTAGAAGTGCTATGGCCTCAGATCTCATTGATGCGGGAATTACCACGCGCGATCCCCAGATGAGACAACCACGATGAATTGACAATTCTGCTGCTTTGAGCTTGGATGCGACGAAGCGATCACCGTCCAGCTTTCTCACTTCGCCATGTTTGACCGCTTGGAACACCTTAGCCAGTATGGGATCCTTTGCTGTGTTGTCCGCCAGTTCTGTTGCAGTCATGGGAGGTTTCGTGAGCGCTTCCAACATCAAGACATCGCCTGGAGGATGTTGCTCGTCGTCAGTTTCCGGCAATGGCAGTCTGCTTAAAGCATCGGCGTTTTGATTCCGTTTTCCTGCCCTGTAGATCATATTATAATCGTAAGCGGTCAGCTTAACACACCAGCGTGTCATCCGTGGCGAAAGCACAGTTGGTACTGGAGATTTTCGGCCCATGATCCCCAACAGCGGTTGATGGTCTGTTGTAATCGTCACGTGACGTTCCGCGACGTAGCGATGAAAACGGTCCATGGCGAAAACAATTGCCAGCCCCTCACGATCCAACTGTGAGTAATTCTTTTCGGTTTTGCCGAGCGTTCTCGAGGTGAAAACGATTGGAGCTTCGTTGCCATCGGCATCGAGTTGAGCTAATACCGCTCCCACGCCGTAGGGTGATGCGTCACATGACACAATCAGGCTTTTGTTCTCGTCGTAATGAGCGAGAACAGTTCGCTGTGCGATGGCATGCTTTAACTGTCGAAAAGCTTGCCGATGCTTTTCTTGCCATGTCCAAGGGACGTCCTTCTCCAGCAGGGCATAGAGGTCCTTTGCTATTGTTGCCCGGTTTTCCAAAAACCGGTCGTAAAAGGCTAAAAGTCCCAGAAACGATTGTAGCGTTGTTCGGCATGTTGGCTCGGGCATTTCCTTGATGGCTTTCAGTTTTTCATCTGTCGGGTGTATTCCAGCAGCATCAATGGTGTGGCCGAGTTATTCTACTCGTTCAACTGCAAAACGACACTTACATCTCTTGAGTCGAAGTCCAGCCTGAGCGAGTCGCGTCAGTACTGTGTCCAGTCGAGTCAGGTGTTCGGCTGCGGTCGCACCGCTGATGATCACGTCATCGAGGTATACCCCGATCCCCGGAATTCCAGCAAGTACTGTTTCCATAAATCGCTGGAAAATCGCTGGTGCCGCGGCGATCCCAAACGGCATCCTCTTGACTCTGTATAGGCCTTTTATAGTGTTAATGGTTAACAGATCAGCTGTATCTCTTGTCAACCGTAGCTGCTGATACGCTTGCGTGAGGTCTAGAGTAGAAAATACCAATCCTCCTTGCAAATTGGTTAGGATTTCTGAAATTGTTGGCATAGGATACACGGTTGTTTTCGCTTCCTTGTTTACTGTACTTCGATAGTCACCGCATAGTCGAATGGTCCCGTCTTTCTTCCGGACCACCACCACAGGTGTAGTTCACTCGGAATGCTGTGTTGGTTCTAAAATACCTTGACTCTCGAGACTTTTCAACACCGAGGAGCGTCCAGATGTGCTTTTAATGGCGCCTGGAATTGCAATGCCCGAGCACCCGTCCCGTGCCCAGGTCCGTGCTCTTGAAAAGCACGGGATAAGCGCGTGTGCCCGGTGACGCCATCTCTCGGCCGCCAGCGGATACATGACACTCATAATCGCAGTAATAATCGCTATAAAAATATAGATCATAAAAACTACATGAATGAATTTCCTTTTAACACCCTGGAATAATCGATACAGATTTATCGATTATTCCAATCGCGACCTTGCGCCAAAACTGCATGTCTCATTCATCTGTTATGTAATGTATCCAGTTTCATCAATCTGCATATTTTATCATAATCGCAGTAATAATCGCTATAAAAATATAGATCATAAAAACTACATGAATGAATTTCCTTTTAACACCCTGGAATAATCGATACAGATGTATCGATTATTCCAATCGCGACCTTGCGCCAAAACTGCATGTCTCATTCATCTGTTATGCAATGTATCCAGTTTCATCAATCTGCATATTTTATCATAATCGCAGTAATAATCGCTATAAAAATATAGATCATAAAAACTACATGAATGAATTTCCTTTTATCACCCTGGAATAATCGATACAGATGTATCGATTATTCCAATCGCGACCTTGCGCCAAAACTGCATGTCTCATTCATCTGTTATGCAATGTATCCAGTTTCATCAATCTGCATATTTTATCATAATCGCAGTAATAATCGCTATAAAATATAGATCATAAAAACTACATGAATGAATTTCCTTTTAACACCCTGGAATAATCGATACAGATGTATGGATTATTCCAATCGCGACCTTGCGCCAAAACTGCATGTCTCATTCATCTGTTATGCAATGTATCCAGTTTCATCAATCTGCATATTTTATCATAATCGCAGTAATAATCGCTATAAAAATATAGATCATAAAAACTACATGAATGAATTTCCTTTTAACACCCTGGACGATGCATGAATTTTTAACTGCAATAAAATTCCACACCACCAAGGCGTATTCAAAATGACTACGCACGACGAGTGAGCAAAACAAACATAAAAAACAGTGAATAACAAAAATCGCGTGTTTCACGTGTAATCTGTAACAGGCTTGAGCTGAGCTAGTTGGTTCATAGTTCACTTACGGCCAGCTGAACTAGAAAAAACATACACATAAAGAAAAGACCATTCACGCCGCTGGACTAACAACTGATTTTCTTTTTCCTCCTCTTCTACTGCAAGCCACACTTGAGGGAACAATTCTCTTTTCCTCTTTTTTGCTTTCTAATCCACCTTAAAATTTCTTTTTCTAATTCTCCTTAAAATGCTAACCCCGAAGGAATCTTTTTTCTTTCTCGTGAAGCACGAGAGAAGGTGCACTGACGCAGTCATCCCCTTTTTCCTCAATGGCAAGTGCCTCTAGGATTTCACGTCCCAGTTTTGTTTTGTTCCTTGCGACGATGTTTACGTCATAGAACAGTGCCGAACATTGACACGCACGACAATGGGTTGGCAAGTGTCCTCCTGCTGACAAGGTTTTCACTGTAATGGTCCTAAGACTTTAAAAGATGTATTCGTTAAAGCAATGACAAGTGATTGAAATGAAATACAGGGTCTATATAGACTCCCAGATCTCAAATCAAGGAAACACGAGCATTGGCGAAGTCGTCGAACGTAAAATAAAATATCACAGTATCACGCTTTCTAGAAAATGGCAAAATTTTTGTCTCCCTTTCATTCAAAACAAGGTCATTCAGAGAACACCACGCCGAAATTGAATTTACATCACGCTAAAGACGCTCAGAGTCCTTTCCCGTAATAGCCACGCTAAAAAACTTAATGTAGTCAGCAAATAAGAGTAATTGTGCCTGTTTAATGGCCGGAGAAATATCATTTAAGAAAATTAAAACCAAAATGGACCAACATTGCTGTCTTGTGGAATATCAGAAGTAGATAAAAAATAATCAGAAGAGCAGCTCGACACTCGCACAAAATTTACCCGAACGATAAATAACTTTCTAAAAGCCGATAGCACTTAAAACAAGTACCGAAGTCGCAGAGCTTTTTCAAAAGTATCTGACGATATACTTTATCGAATGGTTTAGTTGTATCAATCTACACGACATTTGCTTGGTTTTGGCTATGTACAAATGGCACGACATGATTTAAGAAGGAGCACAGATTGATCTCCAAAGATCGGCCCTTCATGAAAGCTTTGCCTTCTGCAATAATCTTCTGACAAAAATATCTGCAAAGGCGAGTATACAAAGCAATTTCGAAAACTTTAGATGAACTACAAATTTAGAGAAAGGACGATCAGTATTAAGCGTCGAACGGCCGCCCGGATTTATGCAACAGAACTACAAGATATAGTTTCCAACCGGCAGGAAACATTCCTGACTCATTTTAGAAATTAAAAATGTGAAGCAACACTGGACACTGTAGTTGAGCACAACCCTTCTCTATAAAATTTGACATTCCAACCGCTCCTGCAGACGACTTCGCTTTCAATTTTCTTATGGCATCCAGTACTCCACTTTCAGTTGCTGGAACGAGAGACAAAAATATGTGCGCTTTCTATCCGAGTATGGTAATAGGCAATAGTTAGTATTGAACCAAGAGCGAAAACGCTTGGAAAAAATTTAAAACCTCAATAGGACTTTAATAATAATCCTCGCCATCTTGCAGTGTGATAGTAGCAACATTATTTTTCGTGATGGCCTTAAGATATTTCCGTAGGCACTGCGGCCGTGTGCTCATTGGTGCTCCGTAATGTTACCGCGCTCTCGCTTATCGCTCTCAAACAATCTTTTCGCCAATGCTCGACACGGACTATATTTTTGATGCCTATTCAATAATCCAGTTTTCCATTTCAGATGATGATAGTGTAGCTTGCGTCTTAAGCACTGCCTAAGTTGCTTTAAGAACCATGGATCGGTCTGCGCTTGAGATGGGTAAGACTTGTTTTCTCAGTAGTTATTCATTTGCCAATGAAATACGACTTCACCTTGGTTGTTCAAGTCTCGCAGAACAATAGTAAGTACAATATTACAGAATGGTACAGTGGCCATCTATACTGAAACACGTATAAAGTATTATCCCTGAGCGCAGTGCGGAGTTTCCTTCTTCACGTGCTCCATGCTGTTGTGCTCTACTACACTTCGACACCAATTCGTCCTTTGCGTCTTCAGTCTTATGTAAGCGACATGCCTCTTAACTGGTTTGAGGTCAAGAGTACAGAATGTTTTAAAAATAGAAAAAAATAAGTGCGGTTGGGGGTGAACTCTTTAACTTTGGTTTTAGCTTGAGCTCCTTTTTTTACTTCAAAGTGCTCTCACACTGACTATAAAGCAAGCTTTCCTGGTCTGAACCTTTCATGTTCAGTGACCCACCTTATTGCTCGTCCGTATAGATTACACACTCTCAAGTCCACAAAAGTGACCAAAATCTGCGTATGCCCATACAGATGCATATGCTTAGTTAAAATAAGCCTCATTTTATTATATCTTGAATCAGATACAATATGTACTAATTGACTCGAAGGTGCTTGTCCTTCGAATATTGTTATATTTTGCGAATACTTTCCAAATTTTCTGGTGATTTTTTTATCAGGTACGGTTTCGAGGCGAATGCATTGTCGAGCAAACAAAAAAATGCTAAAGAGGATTTTTTTCTTTTTAATTCAATGTGTAACACAGTTACCGTTTCCCGTTATCGTAATTTCGTTATACGTTGGTAAACGACGTTTTACAACCTATAAGCAACAAAAGAAATGCCATGGGCTATTGGTTGACACAAGTATCTTGTTTTTTTTTTCTTTAACAAAAGACTTCGCAGACTTCTTGGATTGTGCGAAGCACGCCACTTACAGTCACAGCGCATTGCCGAGGCAGGTCGTAGACGGAGAGCAGGTCAGGCGCAGGAACGGAATAGAAAGCGGAAGCGAAAATGGTGTGAAAAATTTCAGAATCGTACTCAGAAATCGGGGCAGAAACGAGAAAGACACCACAATCATAGACAATTACGCGAGTGCCAAGCCGTGTCGCTGTGACACACGTAATGCTATACCGTAAATGCACGCGATATTTTTTTTATTCGCGATTTCTTTCCGTCGTTCTTTAATCAAGTCCATACTGGTGCTGCGGGACAGTGCGGAAATAAATAAAACATAATTTAGCTTTGTGACGTACAGGCTGGTGAGGAGATATCTTCGAGGAACGTAGCAGGCAAAAAGGCGCGTTAAAAATGCAAATTCATAACTTCAAAGAAAACAGAAGGGGCTATACCCCTCTGCGTTTCGTAAGGTCGATGCCTTTCGGAACGCGCTTCCAGATATTGCTACGCGAAACAAATGAGTGTTGAAAATCCGCAAAAAGGCAGCTGTGTCTCTTTTTTTTATTATTTTGCAGCTTTTTATGTTTTTTTATATAATTTTCATTTACTTCTATATAAACGTGTTAGAAAACGCTTCCCAGGTAGGGTATACAAAAAAACGGCTGAAGCGCAAGAGGTGCTGTAATTACGGTACATGAGTTTCCGACGTAACTAATTTTTAAATTCACGAGATGAATTGTTTTATTCCTTTTTTATGCGTATTCAAAATACGCTGATCATCAACTCTTCTCCGACCAAACACTGCGTTCGCCATAAAGGAACAGAACAAACATACTATTTTTAAAATATTTCAATTCTATTTCACTATTCATCTTTGTGTCGAAACAATTCACCTTTCAATATTTTAGGGATCTTCGACATTAATTAATCTCCAGGGTGACGATTACAAATGAAGACGTTTAAAGCCACAATAAGAAGTATGTTTTAAATCGTAAATTGAATTACGCCGGTTTTACTACGGTGAAATAAATCAATGGGCGCCCGCATAAATAAGATATAAAATATTGTTTTATAAATGGTTTCTCACTTGATGCGTTTTATGCTCTCTTATTTTGTATTTAAAATGAATAATCATTCAGCAAAAATTATTTTAAAAAGTTGAACACGAACAACGCTTCTGAGCAAAATCATTTACCTTTTTATAGCGTCCATCTTTCTTTTCAGCTACGTAGTACGGCTACTACAAGCAAAATATTACGGAAAAAGAAAGCCAACCAAAGCTGTCTTCTCAGGGTATTAATACGTTGATTATGTTCTGCTATGCTGCGTTTACGCCAATATAAACGTGTTAATTAAACTGCACTTAAAATTGTGAAAAAACGTGTCGTTTTCAGTGATCAAAAAGATTGATCGAATATTCCGTAATTTATACGAACATGCAGAGCGTCAAAAATGACTTCTTTCTCTCTAGTCATATTTATATAAATAAAACACAACTGTTCAAGTAACTTAAATAATTTCTACTTCAAAGACATTTAATGAATTTAGTTTGATTAAATTTTGTTTGACCTTATTTGACCTGATTAAAATACAACTCGATTGTATAAAACAAAAACTTAAAAAAAAAATAAGTTCCAACAATATTTGTCAACCCGATATACAAGAAACGACTTCACCTTACTGCTCCCAGGAACAAAAACAACTCCAGCTCCATGTGCGTAACGTACCCCCGTGGCACGAGTGATGTTCTCGCCCGCTCTCTGAGACCGTACCGCATCGCAGTTACATGTAAGCCAATCTCAACCAAAGGCCAGTATATTCTTCTTTCAAAGGATCGTCCCCTTAAAGAAAAAACTAAAGCCTGGTTACCGGATTCCTTGTGCAGAATGTGATTCCTCATATGTGGGGGAAACTAATAACTTTCCCGAACGTCTGCGCAGACATAAGTATGACGAGACCCCGAAAGACATTCAAGGCCATGTGGTGGCGGAACATGCTGCAAAGACTGTCCACGCTATCGCCTTCAGCAGCAGTTCCGCCCTAGATTGGGAGACAAACAGAAGGAAACGGCTTGGATGAAAATCTTTGCATATACGAAATACGAACCGCAACTTGAACCGATCCCCCGGAACGCTGCCAAGCAGCTATATGCACGGGTTACGATGTTCCAATGTTCCACACACACACACACACACACACAAAAAAAAAAAAAAAATAAAGAGTACATTACTGACTGAAAGAAGAAAACGGATTTTGGCATTTTGGTACACATACAGTAACCCCTGAAGGGTCGGCTTAGAAACGAGTGGCACTATGAAGAATCTGATTAGAGTCTACTATGCAACCCTTTCAGATAAATATATATATATATCAAGATTTGCTTCGGTAAATAAACTTCTGATTATTTTAATGATCATATGTATAAATCTAATTTCAAGAAACATGTTTCATTAAACGTGATTTTGTATATTACTATTCATTTATATAATCCTTATGGATCGAGCACTGCATAATAAACACACCGCCTGTTTAAAAAAGAAAAGAAAGCTTAAGAACGTAAATTTTCGGGCCCTTACCCTAATAGATTGCCGTCATTGAAATTACATTATTTCACGTAAATCTCTGACGTTAACACCCACGGTGGCAAATATGACTACCGTCTGGAACAATCGTACCTGTTATATTTCATCATTAATGTACTATACATATCAAAAGAACTTGTATGTTTTCGGCTCTTTTACACGAAAATTAGGAATCATGGTATTAATTAAGAATTAAGGCAATGGAAGAGCGGTTCAGACGGTGCTTGTTTTGACGGTCTAATAAACGCCTAGCGTGTTCATAATCGTCCGCCTGCTAAGCCTTATATCACTTTCTTGGAAGATATTTAATCAAGGACCCTGGAGATACATTCTGTGGCACTCGGTTAAGACCGGTGACGACGGTAATAAAGAGACAACGCAGCACGTCTTAGCCGTTCGTGTTGTTGCCCGGTCTGTATATTTCTGTCGACTGCGGTTTTAGCGATGTGCAACTTAGAGAGACTCGCCGGTTTATGAACATTATTATTATCAATAGACATTTGGTTATTTTGAGATGAGTTGTCATTGTCACGTCGCGAATACTGTTTCCTCAAGGAGTATTACTTGTAATTATTCTGCCTCATTCCCGGAAACGTTTATGACGACACAGATTGAACGTTTCGGATTGGACACCCCAAAACCTTAATCCAAAATCGCATTCAAGCAATTAACTTTAAAGGATCAATTTAATTGGAAAAACGGTTTTGTGTGTTGTGTAGCATTGTTTTTACTTTATTTCAGAAATTGGCTCTGAACACGCCGCATTTTACATATTGTTGTCCAAAAAAAATATAAATTGCACCTCTGTGGACTGAAAATGCCACGATTATTTGTTCATGCAAACATATCAGTCCTGATTCGTTACTTGCTTACTGTTTCTGTAGGGCTTATGGCGCACGAGCTAGTAAAAGTGCACTTGGAAATTCGCTCAGCTATTGCATGTGGAATTTTTTTAGAAATACTAACATACTTTCACTTGTTCTGCATTTTGACCCACTTGTGTTTCGTCTTTCTTCCCTAGTTTCCTTAGATTTAGTTGTGATTTTTTTGTGATTCAATGATCATCTCTAACATTCCACTCTCCTGGCTTACTGTCTGTCTTCGGAAGTTTGTCTTACCTGGTTCTCGTGATTGAGGGTTTGCCTGGGGGCCTACCTTTTAATTTACTACGATGAGCTGAAGACATCTGGCTTGCTCTTCGAGGTGCTTTTAGGACTCGCCGCTGATAGCTCACTTTACCAGATTGTCGAAGTGCTGAATAATATCCCCTGCATTTCAGAAGTAGGTCTGCTTCCCTTCTTTTTCTTCCAAGATCTCCACGCAAAAGAGAAGACATCCTTACACTCTGAGAAGCATTTTTTGGTTATGTTGATTATTTCCCAGCATTTCTTGTTTGGCTTTACGTATGGCGACACTGGCACGGCATGCCACGTCAATATGCCGCTCCTTGAAAAGAGGGATCACTGGTTTTTTATGATCTTTCTCGGATGATACCCTTTCCTTCTTTTAAAAAAGCAGGGTCATTCCGTGCACCACGTTGAATAGAATTGATGTTTGTTTGTTGGGTAGTACAGAACCCAACGTTTACGATTGCACATACACAAGCCAATTGTCTTGAAGTGTGTCCCGGCATGCGTACAAGACGCCTGCGATAGTTTTTTTTTTTTTTTTTGATGTCGACATATTTTTTTTGTGAATAATGAGTGTTATGCACATATATTTCCTCTACTTTTTATACAGGTACTTTAGTTAGATAAGCACCAGCAAAGGCAGCAAGACAGTCTCATGGGGTCGCACCAAGGATAACTGCATTCCTGCTCGAGTCCCCACTCATGTCACCGAACTTCACTGAACATAATGGTACATTCCCTTTCCTTACATTTTTCCTCTAAAATCAGTTTTTATGGGTTTTTTTTTTGTAAAAATGGTAGTGTAACGTTTAAACACCCAACCGTTCCTAAATGGTCTATGTACCAGACAATAGGGCGCCTTAGGCCCGTTTCAGATGAGTTAACTTTTCCAGCAATTTCAAGGTTGCTGGTGGGTTGTTCCATAGCTTCCCTAGATCAAAACAAATTGCTGAGAACTCGGAAACGTTTGAAGCGGCAGCAGCCAATCGGGAATGTGATATTTTCACGTGACATCCCTGTGGTGGTGATGATAACAACTGAAAACTTAGTTCTGGATTGAAATGGATCGTTTTTGGAAATAAACTCTTTCAAAAAGATGAGTTAGTATTCTCAGCACAATTTAAAGATATACAAACATGTTTACATATATATATATATATATATAGAACTGTGCATCTCAATAGTACAAGAAAAATCAAATTTCATGATGATGATGGCGAGTCGTAGCAATTCAGTCGCTTTGTCTTGCTAGTGTCGCGACGGCAAGTTGCTGGGTGAAATCGCCCCGTCTAAAGCGGGCCTTGTGCTGAGTGAAATTGCCCTGTCTGAAGCGGGCCCATAAGACCCGTTTCAGACGGGGCAATTTCACCCAGCAACTTGACGTCGCAACACCAGAAACACAGGTCGCCCGCGATTACACGCAGCAACCGAATTGCTACGACTTGCCATCATCATCATCAAATTCGATTTTCCTTGCACTATTTAGTTTCACAGTTATATAAAAAAACGTGTTTTCATAGATTTAAATTGTGCTGAAAATACTAACTAATCTTTTTTAGAACGGTTTATTTCCAAAAACTATTCCCTTCAAACCAGAACCAAGTCTTTAGCTGTCATCATCACCATCACAGGGTTGTCACGCGAAAATATCGCATTCCTGATCAGCTGCTGCCGCTTCACGCTTCTCCTAGTTGCTCGAGTTGCTCGTCCATTTCGAGCCGAACCCGACCTCAGCAATTCATGTTGATCTGGGAAAACCTAGGGAACAACCCGCCAGCAACCTCAAAATTGCTGGAAATGTTGCCCCCTCTGAAGGGGGCATTAGGGAAGTGAAATCAAGAGCACTGGAGCTCTGAAATCCAATCCCACGTGGACACTTTCTTTTGCCTTTTTTAGTACATATTTACATATATATATACTTTTTTTTTAGTTTTAATGTATAGACGCATAATTTTCAGACTAGTTCACATTCAGAAGGGCTTTGATTCACACTCTGTGGCTCCGTAGTGTTTGCAATAGGTTCTTGGTGAGCTATTGCAAGCTCTACAAAGGGAGGCGGATCTTCCCACCCTTTGCAGGCTATAAAGCTGTAGCTTTCACAGCTCTAGCAGGTCGCACCTCGCGCACACGCTCCATCACGAAGCATAGGTGCTGCATGAGTCGCACCACACCTTGAGGCCAAATACGGTCGGGTAGTAGCACCTGGGACCATTCGTCACTGCACTCAGGTATGGTATGGTGGCATGGTCGGGGCATGAAGCAGGGGTGCAACTTGGAAATGTTGATCTTCATCACATTTGAAACGCATTTTTTCTTATTTTCGTGTCAAGTCGTTTGTCTCGAGTCGGTGAGGAGGCAAGCAGCAGCGAGAGAAAGAAAAAAAATATTGAAAGTCACTCTTACTGAGAATCTATTACGAGCCCTAGGAAGCCGCGGAGTATAATTAATACGCTTCTGAAGATGAATTATAGTATAAATTATGTGCTAGTGCCTCAAAAATTTAAAAAAAAAATATATATATATATATTTAATTAATAAGTGTACAAATATACACCAGGAGGACTTAAACCACAACTACACAGTCTAAGTTTAAAATTTGATACCTTAAACCATTCGGCCACCACCCATTTTTATTTCCAGGTCGTTCATCAAGGTATACGAATTTCGTTTGCAGCTTTCGGCTGCAAGAAAGATTGCCTTATTTTCATTTACTTTACTATTCCCACGAAATATGACAAGCGACCAAGAATAGAACCGCATTTGTCGGCCGAGGCCAAAAAAAATCTCTAAGTCTGACTTAAGGTGTGCAGGTACCCTCGGCAGTAAACTCTGCTAAATGGGGCAAAATATATATTATACTTTTTTTTTTCAAATATGCATTGTTTTGGTCAGAACTTCAGCTTGGGCGATTTGGTTATCCATAATAATGCTTCACAGCGCACAAGATCAGACACACTTAAAAGTAATTTCATGCAAACACAGGAAGAATACTTACTCAGCGCTGGCTGACAACTCAAGTGTATTATTCATCATCTTCATCTTCCTTCACTCCGATGCAAATGGCAGTCAAACAAAAGAACCGAGGATCATATGAAAAAGAAAAAAAAAGGAAAGAACGAAAGAAGAATTAAAAACAAATATACAAGCAAGAAAAAATATAGAAGGAAGAAAAATAATGAATTCCCTGTACAGCGGACGTTGCTACTGTCCTTGTGCTATGTAGTTCAGCTCTTTTTCCGTTAAGGCTAGCGAAGAATTACTAACATATATTCTATCTAGCCTTACAATGTCAGCGGTTTCTACTATTTCTCGCGTCAGTTTTTAAACGCTACATCCAAGTATAGTGGAGTGGTCCAGGAGGGGAGAACATCCACACTCTCTGCAGTGGATGCCTAAATGACCCGAGTTAGCATTTATGACATTGCTGTTATGCTCACTAAAGTCGCTGGATCCTGGGAAAGTAACGCCACGTTCCCCGTGTGGTCGCCATCTTGGTCCGTGAAATGAGCAATTTCTCCTTGACCCCTCCGTTCTTGGTAAGCCGATCTAGATCCGCTGGTGACGGGTAGCTTTATGGAGTGTTTTTTTGTATACCGAGATTTTGCTAATTTCACACCGGCGAAACAAGCGTACACCTTCGTACCACCACCAGATGCTGTCTCGGTGCTTGGAGGCACTGAAAAATACGTTTACTGTTTTGAAATACGCAAGAAGAACAATGCAATTGTAAAAGATTCAAGGAGATGGGCATGAATAATAGGTTGATTGCATACAGAGTGCAAAAGCCTCTTATATTGGCTAGGAACGTCTCCAGTAGGATGATGCTTCATGGTAATCTTGGCGCGACTGGTTTAGAACGACCCTCTGAAAGCTTCGAAGATTTAAATGGACCAAGATGGCGATTTCAATGGCAACGTAGACTGATTAGCCAATCGTATTGATAGGTTTGGGTCGTCTGTATGTTAGTATCCGTTTGTGTCCTGCTAGCAGGTAGTGAAGGCAATGGCGCTACTTTCCCAGGATCCTGTGATTTTAATGCTCACGAAGTCGGTCATTTAGACAGTGACCCGTCTGTCCGATGTAACAGTTGCAACATGTGAGGGGAAAGGAATAGATTACTCCCTCATTGCAGGGCACGAACTTGGTCTGGTGGTTTTTTGATACATCCAACTGGTCGACTAGATGTCCCATTCACCTCTTTGCACAAGCTTGAAAGTCTATTCGGCGCAAAGAAAACAACGTCTACGTTGACTCTATTGGCCATTTTCTCGAGGTTGTGGAATAGGTTGTGGATGTCGGGAAGTATGACAGGCCTTGTGGTGCGGTTCTGCGTGTAATAGCTCCTTCCTGCTTAACCTCCTTGAGTAGGACTTCGGCAACGGAAGTTAATAAAGACGGGGGGTAGCCCGCTGAAACCAACCGAGAAATTTCTCGATTGGTTTCAGCGGGCTACCCCACTTCTTTATTAACTTCCGTTGCCGAAGTCCTACTCAAGGAGGTTAAGCAGGAAGGAGCTATTACACGCAGAACTAGAGACCGCACCACAAGGCCAGTCATAGTTTCCTACATCCACAACCTATCCCACAAGCTCAAGAAAATGGTCAATAGAGTCAACGTAGACGTTGTTTTCTCCGCGCCGAATAGACTTTCTAGCTTGTGCAAGAAGGTGAATGGGACATCTAATCGAGCAGTTGGATGTATCGAAAACCACCAGACCAAGTTCGTGTCCTCTAATGAGGGAATAATCTATCCCTTCCCCCTCACATTTGGCAAGTACTACATCGGACAGACGGGTCGCTGTCTAAATGACCGACTTCGTGAGCATAACAACAATGCCATAAATGCCAACTCGGGTCATTTAGGTATCCACTGCAGAGAGTGTGGATGTACTCCCCTCCTGGACAAATGCACCATACTGGAACGGAGCAGGAACAAACTGACGCGAGGAATAGCAGAAACCGCTAACATTGTAAGGCTAGACAGAATATGTGTTAGATCTCATTCTCATTGATGCGGGAATTACCACGCGCGATCCCCAGATGAGACAACCACGATGAATTGACAATTCTGCTGCTTTGAGCTTGGATGCGACGAAGCGATCACCGTCCAGCTTTCTCACTTCGCCATGTTTGACCGCTTGGAACACCTTAGCCAGTATGGGATCCTTTGCTGTGTTGTCCGCCAGTTCTGTTGCAGTCATGGGAGGTTTCGTGAGCGCTTCCAACATCAAGACATCGCCTGGAGGATGTTGCTCGTCGTCAGTTTCCGGCAATGGCAGTCTGCTTAAAGCATCGGCGTTTTGATTCCGTTTTCCTGCCCTGTAGATCATATTATAATCGTAAGCGGTCAGCTTAACACACCAGCGTGTCATCCGTGGCGAAAGCACAGTTGGTACTGGAGATTTTCGGCCCATGATCCCCAACAGCGGTTGATGGTCTGTTGTAATCGTCACGTGACGTCCCGCGACGTAGCGATGAAAACGGTCCATGGCGAAAACAATTGCCAGCCCCTCACGATCCAACTGTGAGTAATTCTTTTCGGTTTTGCCGAGCGTTCTCGAGGTGAAAACGATTGGAGCTTCGTTGCCATCGGCATCGAGTTGAGCTAATACCGCTCCCACGCCGTAGGGTGATGCGTCACATGACACAATCAGGCTTTTGTTCTCGTCGTAATGCGCGAGAACAGTTCGCTGTGCGATGGCATGCTTTAACTGTCGAAAAGCTTGCCGATGCTTTTCTTGCCATGTCCAAGGGACGTCCTTCTCCAGCAGTGCATAGAGGTCCTTTGCTATTGTTGCCCGGTTTTCCAAAAACCGGTCGTAAAAGGCTAAAAGTTCCAGAAACGATTGTAGCGTTGTTCGGCATGTTGGCTCGGGCATTTCCTTGATGGCTTTCAGTTTTTCATCTGTCGGGTGTATTCCAGCAGCATCAATGGTGTGGCCGAGTTATTCTACTCGTTCAACTGCAAAACGACACTTACATCTCTTGAGTCGAAGTCCAGCCTGAGCGAGTCGCGTCAGTACTGTGTCCAGTCGAGTCAGGTGTTCGGCTGCGGTCGCACCGCTGATGATCACGTCATCGAGGTATACCCCGATCCCCGGAATTCCAGCAAGTACTGTTTCCATAAATCGCTGGAAAATCGCTGGTGCCGCGGCGATCCCAAACGGCATCCTCTTGACTCTGTATAGGCCTTTTATAGTGTTAATGGTTAACAGATCAGCTGTATCTCTTGTCAACCGTAGCTGCTGATACGCTTGCGTGAGGTCTAGAGTAGAAAATACCAATCCTCCTTGCAAATTGGTTAGGATTTCTGAAATTGTTGGCATAGGATACACGGTTGTTTTCGCTTCCTTGTTTACTGTACTTCGATAGTCACCGCATAGTCGAATGGTCCCGTCTTTCTTCCGGACCACCACCACAGGTGTAGTTCACTCGGAATGCTGTGTTGGTTCTAAAATACCTTGGCTCTCGAGACTTTTCAACACCGAGGAGCGTCCAGATGTGCTTTTAATGGCGCCTGGAATTGCAATGCCCGAGCACCCGTCCCGTGCCCAGGTCCGTGCTCTTGAAAAGCACGGGATAAGCGCGTGTGCCCGGTGACGCCATCTCTCGGCCGCCAGCGGATACATGACACTCATAATCGCAGTAATAATCGCTATAAAAATATAGATCATAAAAACTACATGAATGAATTTCCTTTTAACACCCTGGAATAATCGATACAGATTTATCGATTATTCCAATCGCGACCTTGCGCCAAAACTGCATGTCTCATTCATCTGTTATGTAATGTATCCAGTTTCATCAATCTGCATATTTTATCATAATCGCAGTAATAATCGCTATAAAAATATAGATCATAAAAACTACATGAATGAATTTCCTTTTAACACCCTGGAATAATCGATACAGATGTATCGATTATTCCAATCGCGACCTTGCGCCAAAACTGCATGTCTCATTCATCTGTTATGCAATGTATCCAGTTTCATCAATCTGCATATTTTATCATAATCGCAGTAATAATCGCTATAAAAATATAGATCATAAAAACTACATGAATGAATTTCCTTTTATCACCCTGGAATAATCGATACAGATGTATCGATTATTCCAATCGCGACCTTGCGCCAAAACTGCATGTCTCATTCATCTGTTATGCAATGTATCCAGTTTCATCAATCTGCATATTTTATCATAATCGCAGTAATAATCGCTATAAAATATAGATCATAAAAACTACATGAATGAATTTCCTTTTAACACCCTGGAATAATCGATACAGATGTATGGATTATTCCAATCGCGACCTTGCGCCAAAACTGCATGTCTCATTCATCTGTTATGCAATGTATCCAGTTTCATCAATCTGCATATTTTATCATAATCGCAGTAATAATCGCTATAAAAATATAGATCATAAAAACTACATGAATGAATTTCCTTTTAACACCCTGGACGATGCATGAATTTTTAACTGCAATAAAATTCCACACCACCAAGGCGTATTCAAAATGACTACGCACGACGAGTGAGCAAAACAAACATAAAAAACAGTGAATAACAAAAATCGCGTGTTTCACGTGTAATCTGTAACAGGCTTGAGCTGAGCTAGTTGGTTCATAGTTCACTTACGGCCAGCTGAACTAGAAAAAACATACACATAAAGAAAAGACCATTCACGCCGCTGGACTAACAACTGATTTTCTTTTTCCTCCTCTTCTACTGCAAGCCACACTTGAGGGAACAATTCTCTTTTCCTCTTTTTTGCTTTCTAATCCACCTTAAAATTTCTTTTTCTAATTCTCCTTAAAATGCTAACCCCGAAGGAATCTTTTTTCTTTCTCGTGAAGCACGAGAGAAGGTGCACTGACGCAGTCATCCCCTTTTTCCTCAATGGCAAGTGCCTCTAGGATTTCACGTCCCAGTTTTGTTTTGTTCCTTGCGACGATGTTTACGTCATAGAACAGTGCCGAACATTGACACGCACGACAATGGGTTGGCAAGTGTCCTCCTGCTGACAAGGTTTTCACTGTAATGGTCCTAAGACTTTAAAAGATGTATTCGTTAAAGCAATGACAAGTGATTGAAATGAAATACAGGGTCTATATAGACTCCCAGATCTCAAATCAAGGAAACACGAGCATTGGCGAAGTCGTCGAACGTAAAATAAAATATCACAGTATCACGCTTTCTAGAAAATGGCAAAATTTTTGTCTCCCTTTCATTCAAAACAAGGTCATTCAGAGAACACCACGCCGAAATTGAATTTACATCACGCTAAAGACGCTCAGAGTCCTTTCCCGTAATAGCCACGCTAAAAAACTTAATGTAGTCAGCAAATAAGAGTAATTGTGCCTGTTTAATGGCCGGAGAAATATCATTTAAGAAAATTAAAACCAAAATGGACCAACATTGCTGTCTTGTGGAATATCAGAAGTAGATAAAAAATAATCAGAAGAGCAGCTCGACACTCGCACAAAATTTACCCGAACGATAAATAACTTTCTAAAAGCCGATAGCACTTAAAACAAGTACCGAAGTCGCAGAGCTTTTTCAAAAGTATCTGACGATATACTTTATCGAATGGTTTAGTTGTATCAATCTACACGACATTTGCTTGGTTTTGGCTATGTACAAATGGCACGACATGATTTAAGAAGGAGCACAGATTGATCTCCAAAGATCGGCCCTTCATGAAAGCTTTGCCTTCTGCAATAATCTTCTGACAAAAATATCTGCAAAGGCGAGTATACAAAGCAATTTCGAAAACTTTAGATGAACTACAAATTTAGAGAAAGGACGATCAGTATTAAGCGTCGAACGGCCGCCCGGATTTATGCAACAGAACTACAAGATATAGTTTCCAACCGGCAGGAAACATTCCTGACTCATTTTAGAAATTAAAAATGTGAAGCAACACTGGACACTGTAGTTGAGCACAACCCTTCTCTATAAAATTTGACATTCCAACCGCTCCTGCAGACGACTTCGCTTTCAATTTTCTTATGGCATCCAGTACTCCACTTTCAGTTGCTGGAACGAGAGACAAAAATATGTGCGCTTTCTATCCGAGTATGGTAATAGGCAATAGTTAGTATTGAACCAAGAGCGAAAACGCTTGGAAAAAATTTAAAACCTCAATAGGACTTTAATAATAATCCTCGCCATCTTGCAGTGTGATAGTAGCAACATTATTTTTCGTGATGGCCTTAAGATATTTCCGTAGGCACTGCGGCCGTGTGCTCATTGGTGCTCCGTAATGTTACCGCGCTCTCGCTTATCGCTCTCAAACAATCTTTTCGCCAATGCTCGACACGGACTATATTTTTGATGCCTATTCAATAATCCAGTTTTCCATTTCAGATGATGATAGTGTAGCTTGCGTCTTAAGCACTGCCTAAGTTGCTTTAAGAACCATGGATCGGTCTGCGCTTGAGATGGGTAAGACTTGTTTTCTCAGTAGTTATTCATTTGCCAA
Source organism: Ixodes scapularis (assembly GCF_016920785.2). NCBI lineage: Eukaryota > Metazoa > Arthropoda > Arachnida > Ixodida > Ixodidae > Ixodes > Ixodes scapularis. The sequence goes on from NW_024609868.1 coordinate 138,994,303, forward strand.
TGAAATACGACTTCACCTTGGTTGTTCAAGTCTCGCAGAACAATAGTAAGTACAATATTACAGAATGGTACAGTGGCCATCTATACTGAAACACGTATAAAGTATTATCCCTGAGCGCAGTGCGGAGTTTCCTTCTTCACGTGCTCCATGCTGTTGTGCTCTACTACACTTCGACACCAATTCGTCCTTTGCGTCTTCAGTCTTATGTAAGCGACATGCCTCTTAACTGGTTTGAGGTCAAGAGTACAGAATGTTTTAAAAATAGAAAAAAATAAGTGCGGTTGGGGGTGAACTCTTTAACTTTGGTTTTAGCTTGAGCTCCTTTTTTTACTTCAAAGTGCTCTCACACTGACTATAAAGCAAGCTTTCCTGGTCTGAACCTTTCATGTTCAGTGACCCACCTTATTGCTCGTCCGTATAGATTACACACTCTCAAGTCCACAAAAGTGACCAAAATCTGCGTATGCCCATACAGATGCATATGCTTAGTTAAAATAAGCCTCATTTTATTATATCTTGAATCAGATACAATATGTACTAATTGACTCGAAGGTGCTTGTCCTTCGAATATTGTTATATTTTGCGAATACTTTCCAAATTTTCTGGTGATTTTTTTATCAGGTACGGTTTCGAGGCGAATGCATTGTCGAGCAAACAAAAAAATGCTAAAGAGGATTTTTTTCTTTTTAATTCAATGTGTAACACAGTTACCGTTTCCCGTTATCGTAATTTCGTTATACGTTGGTAAACGACGTTTTACAACCTATAAGCAACAAAAGAAATGCCATGGGCTATTGGTTGACACAAGTATCTTGTTTTTTTTTTCTTTAACAAAAGACTTCGCAGACTTCTTGGATTGTGCGAAGCACGCCACTTACAGTCACAGCGCATTGCCGAGGCAGGTCGTAGACGGAGAGCAGGTCAGGCGCAGGAACGGAATAGAAAGCGGAAGCGAAAATGGTGTGAAAAATTTCAGAATCGTACTCAGAAATCGGGGCAGAAACGAGAAAGACACCACAATCATAGACAATTACGCGAGTGCCAAGCCGTGTCGCTGTGACACACGTAATGCTATACCGTAAATGCACGCGATATTTTTTTTATTCGCGATTTCTTTCCGTCGTTCTTTAATCAAGTCCATACTGGTGCTGCGGGACAGTGCGGAAATAAATAAAACATAATTTAGCTTTGTGACGTACAGGCTGGTGAGGAGATATCTTCGAGGAACGTAGCAGGCAAAAAGGCGCGTTAAAAATGCAAATTCATAACTTCAAAGAAAACAGAAGGGGCTATACCCCTCTGCGTTTCGTAAGGTCGATGCCTTTCGGAACGCGCTTCCAGATATTGCTACGCGAAACAAATGAGTGTTGAAAATCCGCAAAAAGGCAGCTGTGTCTCTTTTTTTTATTATTTTGCAGCTTTTTATGTTTTTTTATATAATTTTCATTTACTTCTATATAAACGTGTTAGAAAACGCTTCCCAGGTAGGGTATACAAAAAAACGGCTGAAGCGCAAGAGGTGCTGTAATTACGGTACATGAGTTTCCGACGTAACTAATTTTTAAATTCACGAGATGAATTGTTTTATTCCTTTTTTATGCGTATTCAAAATACGCTGATCATCAACTCTTCTCCGACCAAACACTGCGTTCGCCATAAAGGAACAGAACAAACATACTATTTTTAAAATATTTCAATTCTATTTCACTATTCATCTTTGTGTCGAAACAATTCACCTTTCAATATTTTAGGGATCTTCGACATTAATTAATCTCCAGGGTGACGATTACAAATGAAGACGTTTAAAGCCACAATAAGAAGTATGTTTTAAATCGTAAATTGAATTACGCCGGTTTTACTACGGTGAAATAAATCAATGGGCGCCCGCATAAATAAGATATAAAATATTGTTTTATAAATGGTTTCTCACTTGATGCGTTTTATGCTCTCTTATTTTGTATTTAAAATGAATAATCATTCAGCAAAAATTATTTTAAAAAGTTGAACACGAACAACGCTTCTGAGCAAAATCATTTACCTTTTTATAGCGTCCATCTTTCTTTTCAGCTACGTAGTACGGCTACTACAAGCAAAATATTACGGAAAAAGAAAGCCAACCAAAGCTGTCTTCTCAGGGTATTAATACGTTGATTATGTTCTGCTATGCTGCGTTTACGCCAATATAAACGTGTTAATTAAACTGCACTTAAAATTGTGAAAAAACGTGTCGTTTTCAGTGATCAAAAAGATTGATCGAATATTCCGTAATTTATACGAACATGCAGAGCGTCAAAAATGACTTCTTTCTCTCTAGTCATATTTATATAAATAAAACACAACTGTTCAAGTAACTTAAATAATTTCTACTTCAAAGACATTTAATGAATTTAGTTTGATTAAATTTTGTTTGACCTTATTTGACCTGATTAAAATACAACTCGATTGTATAAAACAAAAACTTAAAAAAAAAATAAGTTCCAACAATATTTGTCAACCCGATATACAAGAAACGACTTCACCTTACTGCTCCCAGGAGCAAAAACAACTCCAGCTCCATGTGCGTAACGTACCCCCGTGGCACGAGTGATGTTCTCGCCCGCTCTCTGAGACCGTACCGCATCGCAGTTACATGTAAGCCAATCTCAACCAAAGGCCAGTATATTCTTCTTTCAAAGGATCGTCCCCTTAAAGAAAAAACTAAAGCCTGGTTACCGGATTCCTTGTGCAGAATGTGATTCCTCATATGTGGGGGAAACTAATAACTTTCCCGAACGTCTGCGCAGACATAAGTATGACGAGACCCCGAAAGACATTCAAGGCCATGTGGTGGCGGAACATGCTGCAAAGACTGTCCACGCTATCGCCTTCAGCAGCAGTTCCGCCCTAGATTGGGAGACAAACAGAAGGAAACGGCTTGGATGAAAATCTTTGCATATACGAAATACGAACCGCAACTTGAACCGATCCCCCGGAACGCTGCCAAGCAGCTATATGCACGGGTTACGATGTTCCAATGTTCCACACACACACACACACACACACAAAAAAAAAAAAATAAAGAGTACATTACTGACTGAAAGAAGAAAACGGATTTTGGCATTTTGGTACACATACAGTAACCCCTGAAGGGTCGGCTTAGAAACGAGTGGCACTATGAAGAATCTGATTAGAGTCTACTATGCAACCCTTTCAGATAAATATATATATATATCAAGATTTGCTTCGGTAAATAAACTTCTGATTATTTTAATGATCATATGTATAAATCTAATTTCAAGAAACATGTTTCATTAAACGTGATTTTGTATATTACTATTCATTTATATAATCCTTATGGATCGAGCACTGCATAATAAACACACCGCCTGTTTAAAAAAGAAAAGAAAGCTTAAGAACGTAAATTTTCGGGCCCTTACCCTAATAGATTGCCGTCATTGAAATTACATTATTTCACGTAAATCTCTGACGTTAACACCCACGGTGGCAAATATGACTACCGTCTGGAACAATCGTACCTGTTATATTTCATCATTAATGTACTATACATATCAAAAGAACTTGTATGTTTTCGGCTCTTTTACACGAAAATTAGGAATCATGGTATTAATTAAGAATTAAGGCAATGGAAGAGCGGTTCAGACGGTGCTTGTTTTGACGGTCTAATAAACGCCTAGCGTGTTCATAATCGTCCGCCTGCTAAGCCTTATATCACTTTCTTGGAAGATATTTAATCAAGGACCCTGGAGATACATTCTGTGGCACTCGGTTAAGACCGGTGACGACGGTAATAAAGAGACAACGCAGCACGTCTTAGCCGTTCGTGTTGTTGCCCGGTCTGTATATTTCTGTCGACTGCGGTTTTAGCGATGTGCAACTTAGAGAGACTCGCCGGTTTATGAACATTATTATTATCAATAGACATTTGGTTATTTTGAGATGAGTTGTCATTGTCACGTCGCGAATACTGTTTCCTCAAGGAGTATTACTTGTAATTATTCTGCCTCATTCCCGGAAACGTTTATGACGACACAGATTGAACGTTTCGGATTGGACACCCCAAAACCTTAATCCAAAATCGCATTCAAGCAATTAACTTTAAAGGATCAATTTAATTGGAAAAACGGTTTTGTGTGTTGTGTAGCATTGTTTTTACTTTATTTCAGAAATTGGCTCTGAACACGCCGCATTTTACATATTGTTGTCCAAAAAAAATATAAATTGCACCTCTGTGGACTGAAAATGCCACGATTATTTGTTCATGCAAACATATCAGTCCTGATTCGTTACTTGCTTACTGTTTCTGTAGGGCTTATGGCGCACGAGCTAGTAAAAGTGCACTTGGAAATTCGCTCAGCTATTGCATGTGGAATTTTTTTAGAAATACTAACATACTTTCACTTGTTCTGCATTTTGACCCACTTGTGTTTCGTCTTTCTTCCCTAGTTTCCTTAGATTTAGTTGTGATTTTTTTGTGATTCAATGATCATCTCTAACATTCCACTCTCCTGGCTTACTGTCTGTCTTCGGAAGTTTGTCTTACCTGGTTCTCGTGATTGAGGGTTTGCCTGGGGGCCTACCTTTTAATTTACTACGATGAGCTGAAGACATCTGGCTTGCTCTTCGAGGTGCTTTTAGGACTCGCCGCTGATAGCTCACTTTACCAGATTGTCGAAGTGCTGAATAATATCCCCTGCATTTCAGAAGTAGGTCTGCTTCCCTTCTTTTTCTTCCAAGATCTCCACGCAAAAGAGAAGACATCCTTACACTCTGAGAAGCATTTTTTGGTTATGTTGATTATTTCCCAGCATTTCTTGTTTGGCTTTACGTATGGCGACACTGGCACGGCATGCCACGTCAATATGCCGCTCCTTGAAAAGAGGGATCACTGGTTTTTTATGATCTTTCTCGGATGATACCCTTTCCTTCTTTTAAAAAAGCAGGGTCATTCCGTGCACCACGTTGAATAGAATTGATGTTTGTTTGTTGGGTAGTACAGAACCCAACGTTTACGATTGCACATACACAAGCCAATTGTCTTGAAGTGTGTCCCGGCATGCGTACAAGACGCCTGCGATAGTTTTTTTTTTTTTTTTGATGTCGACATATTTTTTTTGTGAATAATGAGTGTTATGCACATATATTTCCTCTACTTTTTATACAGGTACTTTAGTTAGATAAGCACCAGCAAAGGCAGCAAGACAGTCTCATGGGGTCGCACCAAGGATAACTGTATTCCTGCTCGAGTCCCCACTCATGTCACCGAACTTCACTGAACATAATGGTACATTCCCTTTCCTTACATTTTTCCTCTAAAATCAGTTTTTATGGGTTTTTTTTTTGTAAAAATGGTAGTGTAACGTTTAAACACCCAACCGTTCCTAAATGGTCTATGTACCAGACAATAGGGCGCCTTAGGCCCGTTTCAGATGAGTTAACTTTTCCAGCAATTTCAAGGTTGCTGGTGGGTTGTTCCATAGCTTCCCTAGATCAAAACAAATTGCTGAGAACTCGGAAACGTTTGAAGCGGCAGCAGCCAATCGGGAATGTGATATTTTCACGTGACATCCCTGTGGTGGTGATGATAACAACTGAAAACTTAGTTCTGGATTGAAATGGATCGTTTTTGGAAATAAACTCTTTCAAAAAGATGAGTTAGTATTCTCAGCACAATTTAAAGATATACAAACATGTTTACATATATATATATATATATATAGAACTGTGCATCTCAATAGTACAAGAAAAATCAAATTTCATGATGATGATGGCGAGTCGTAGCAATTCAGTCGCTTTGTCTTGCTAGTGTCGCGACGGCAAGTTGCTGGGTGAAATCGCCCCGTCTAAAGCGGGCCTTGTGCTGAGTGAAATTGCCCTGTCTGAAGCGGGCCCATAAGACCCGTTTCAGACGGGGCAATTTCACCCAGCAACTTGACGTCGCAACACCAGAAACACAGGTCGCCCGCGATTACACGCAGCAACCGAATTGCTACGACTTGCCATCATCATCATCAAATTCGATTTTCCTTGCACTATTTAGTTTCACAGTTATATAAAAAAACGTGTTTTCATAGATTTAAATTGTGCTGAAAATACTAACTAATCTTTTTTAGAACGGTTTATTTCCAAAAACTATTCCCTTCAAACCAGAACCAAGTCTTTAGCTGTCATCATCACCATCACAGGGTTGTCACGCGAAAATATCGCATTCCTGATCAGCTGCTGCCGCTTCACGCTTCTCCTAGTTGCTCGAGTTGCTCGTCCATTTCGAGCCGAACCCGACCTCAGCAATTCAGGTTGATCTGGGAAAACCTAGGGAACAACCCGCCAGCAACCTCAAAATTGCTGGAAATGTTGCCCCCTCTGAAGGGGGCATTAGGGAAGTGAAATCAAGAGCACTGGAGCTCTGAAATCCAATCCCACGTGGAGACTTTCTTTTGCCTTTTTTAGTACATATTTACATATATATATACTTTTTTTTTAGTTTTAATGTATAGACGCATAATTTTCAGACTAGTTCACATTCAGAAGGGCTTTGATTCACACTCTGTGGCTCCGTAGTGTTTGCAATAGGTTCTTGGTGAGCTATTGCAAGCTCTACAAAGGGAGGCGGATCTTCCCACCCTTTGCAGGCTATAAAGCTGTAGCTTGCACAGCTCTAGCAGGTCGCACCTCGCGCACACGCTCCATCACGAAGCATAGGTGCTGCATGAGTCGCACCACACCTTGAGGCCAAATACGGTCGGGTAGTAGCACCTGGGACCATTCGTCACTGCACTCAGGTATGGTATGGTGGCATGGTCGGGGCATGAAGCAGGGGTGCAACTTGGAAATGTTGATCTTCATCACATTTGAAACGCATTTTTTCTTATTTTCGTGTCAAGTCGTTTGTCTCGAGTCGGTGAGGAGGCAAGCAGCAGCGAGAGAAAGAAAAAAAATATTGAAAGTCACTCTTACTGAGAATCTATTACGAGCCCTAGGAAGCCGCGGAGTATAATTAATACGCTTCTGAAGATGAATTATAGTATAAATTATGTGCTAGTGCCTCAAAAATTTAAAAAAAAAAATATATATATATATATTTAATTAATAAGTGTACAAATATACACCAGGAGGACTTAAACCACAACTACACAGTCTAAGTTTAAAATTTGATACCTTAAACCATTCGGCCACCACCCATTTTTATTTCCAGGTCGTTCATCAAGGTATACGAATTTCGTTTGCAGCTTTCGGCTGCAAGAAAGATTGCCTTATTTTCATTTACTTTACTATTCCCACGAAATATGACAAGCGACCAAGAATAGAACCGCATTTGTCGGCCGAGGCCAAAAAAAATCTCTAAGTCTGACTTAAGGTGTGCAGGTACCCTCGGCAGTAAACTCTGCTAAATGGGGCAAAATATATATTATACTTTTTTTTTTCAAATATGCATTGTTTTGGTCAGAACTTCAGCTTGGGCGATTTGGTTATCCATAATAATGCTTCACAGCGCACAAGATCAGACACACTTAAAAGTAATTTCATGCAAACACAGGAAGAATACTTACTCAGCGCTGGCTGACAACTCAAGTGTATTATTCATCATCTTCATCTTCCTTCACTCCGATGCAAATGGCAGTCAAACAAAAGAACCGAGGATCATATGAAAAAGAAAAAAAAAGGAAAGAACGAAAGAAGAATTAAAAACAAATATACAAGCAAGAAAAAATATAGAAGGAAGAAAAATAATGAATTCCCTGTACAGCGGACGTTGCTACTGTCCTTGTGCTATGTAGTTCAGCTCTTTTTCCGTTAAGGCTAGCGAAGAAGTACTAACATATATTCTATCTAGCCTTACAATGTCAGCGGTTTCTACTATTTCTCGCGTCAGTTTTTAAACGCTACATCCAAGTATAGTGGAGTGGTCCAGGAGGGGAGAACATCCACACTCTCTGCAGTGGATGCCTAAATGACCCGAGTTAGCATTTATGACATTGCTGTTATGCTCACTAAAGTCGCTGGATCCTGGGAAAGTAACGCCACGTTCCCCGTGTGGTCGCCATCTTGGTCCGTGAAATGAGCAATTTCTCCTTGACCCCTCCGTTCTTGGTAAGCCGATCTAGATCCGCTGGTGACGGGTAGCTTTATGGAGTGTTTTTTTGTATACCGAGATTTTGCTAATTTCACACCGGCGAAACAAGCGTACACCTTCGTACCACCACCAGATGCTGTCTCGGTGCTTGGAGGCACTGAAAAATACGTTTACTGTTTTGAAATACGCAAGAAGAACAATGCAATTGTAAAAGATTCAAGGAGATGGGCATGAATAATAGGTTGATTGCATACAGAGTGCAAAAGCCTCTTATATTGGCTAGGAACGTCTCCAGTAGGATGATGCTTCATGGTAATCTTGGCGCGACTGGTTTAGAACGACCCTCTGAAAGCTTCGAAGATTTAAATGGACCAAGATGGCGATTTCAATGGCAACGTAGACTGATTAGCCAATCGTATTGATAGGTTTGGGTCGTCTGTATGTTAGTATCCGTTTGTGTCCTGCTAGCAGGTAGTGAAGGCAATGGCGCTACTTTCCCAGGATCCTGTGATTTTAATGCTCACGAAGTCGGTCATTTAGACAGTGACCCGTCTGTCCGATGTAACAGTTGCAACATGTGAGGGGAAAGGAATAGATTACTCCCTCATTGCAGGGCACGAACTTGGTCTGGTGGTTTTTTGATACATCCAACTGGTCGACTAGATGTCCCATTCACCTCTTTGCACAAGCTTGAAAGTCTATTCGGCGCAAAGAAAACAACGTCTACGTTGACTCTATTGGCCATTTTCTCGAGGTTGTGGAATAGGTTGTGGATGTCGGGAAGTATGACAGGCCTTGTGGTGCGGTTCTGCGTGTAATAGCTCCTTCCTGCTTAACCTCCTTGAGTAGGACTTCGGCAACGGAAGTTAATAAAGACGGGGGGTAGCCCGCTGAAACCAACCGAGAAATTTCTCGATTGGTTTCAGCGGGCTACCCCACTTCTTTATTAACTTCCGTTGCCGAAGTCCTACTCAAGGAGGTTAAGCAGGAAGGAGCTATTACACGCAGAACTAGAGACCGCACCACAAGGCCAGTCATAGTTTCCTACATCCACAACCTATCCCACAAGCTCAAGAAAATGGTCAATAGAGTCAACGTAGACGTTATTTTCTCCGCGCCGAATAGACTTTCTAGCTTGTGCAAGAAGGTGAATGGGACATCTAATCGAGCAGTTGGATGTATCGAAAACCACCAGACCAAGTTCGTGTCCTCTAATGAGGGAATAATCTATCCCTTCCCCCTCACATTTGGCAAGTACTACATCGGACAGACGGGTCGCTGTCTAAATGACCGACTTCGTGAGCATAACAACAATGCCATAAATGCCAACTCGGGTCATTTAGGTATCCACTGCAGAGAGTGTGGATGTACTCCCCTCCTGGACAAATGCACCATACTGGAACGGAGCAGGAACAAACTGACGCGAGGAATAGCAGAAACCGCTAACATTGTAAGGCTAGACAGAATATGTGTTAGTACTCCTTCTCTAGCCGTAACGGAAAAAGAGTTGAACTATATAGCACAAGCACAGTAGCAACGTCCGCTGTACAGGGAATTCATTATTTTTCTTCCTTCTATATTAGTTTTTAAACCTTTTTCTGTTCTTTCCTTTTCTTTTTTTTCATATGATCCTCGTTTTTTTTTTTGTTTCACTGCCATTTGCATCGGAGTGAAGGAAGATGATGATGATGCATGATGCACTTGAGTTGCCAGTCAGCGCTGAGTGAGTGTTCTTCCTGTGTATGCGTGAAATTACTTTTAAGTGTGTCTGATCTTGTGCGCTGTGGACCAGTATCATGCATTGTTTTAGCAGAATGAGGTACACTATTTGACTAAGGGGAAACAGAACGAGCCTCTCCACCTGGGTCTGTTTTCATCTCTCGCAGACACTATTTCCTGTTTCTTGTGGTTTGTATCAGACTTTTGTGTCTCTGTCCGTCTAAACAATCTGTGTTAGACTAAGACTGGGTTCTTTAGGATATGTGCAGCAATTCTTGGCAGCAAGTGGCTGTCAATCAGGAACAGGAGTTTGTTCTCGGCCACCAAGAGCAAGTATTTTCAAGGTGAGCTATTACCAGCCAATATGAGTTTTCGGTTCCATTCCGCTTGGATGCAATTTCCTATGTGTAGTGGTCTTGCATTAGTATTTGATTGTTGCTCTTCTGCAAAAACACACAAATTTGACTAAGACTGGGTTCTTTCTTATGCATGCAGGTCTTGGTGGCAAGTACCAGCCAATCAAGGCCAGAAGTTTGCTCTTTGCCGCTCATATGGCAATTGTTTTCAAGGTGAGTGATTGATGCCAATCTTAGGTATGTGCTTCATTCCTCACAGACACTTATTTTCTGTCTTTATAGTGGTCTTCTGTCAGGCTTTTGTGTCTCTGTCCGGCCAAAGCATCTGTATTAGAATAAGAGTGGGTTCTTTCGGATATGTGCAGCAATTCTTGGCAGCAAGTGGCTGCCAATCAGGAACCCAAGTTTGTTCTCGGCCACCAAGAGCAAGTATTTTCAAGGCGAGCTATTGCCCGCCTATATGAGTTTCAGCATTTGTCAAGGAGCGCAAAATCAAAGCCCGGTGGTTGGACATTGCAAAAATGTTGAGTCGGAGGCGCATAGGGAAGAAGCTTTACAAGATTATCCACCTGCCTCAACAAGTGAAACCGAAACTAAAACGTAAGTTGCATTTGAAAAAAAAAAGAAAAAAAAACATTGTCAGCTTGAGTTGACTCGGGGACAGCACGGAGCAAACAAGCCACGGTACGAGTATGCTTGGTTCAGGCTTTTCTAGTGGTGTCCGATGACTCGGTGTTTTCTAAAAAAAAATATTTTTTTCTAAAAGTGTGGTGGTCTAATATTCGGAGATGGGCATTGAGTCGGGATGTCAAGGTAAAAATTTCATCGACATGCCGGAATTCATGTGCCTTGTCCCTCTGGCGAGGGGGGCAAGTCTTCAAAATTTTAGGTTCGCAAAAGGGGTGCGTCAGTATTGACGTCTCATTTTAAGTCAGGCCTCTCAATTTAAAGCGCACTAAAAATTGCATGCCTGAGATTCGTTTGGGTGTACTTCCTCTCAGTAAGTCTATGGTTCTGTCTCAAAAAGGTCTAATCTGATGTTGACTGCACCTCAGGTCTCCACGGACGATTCATCAGGACGAGACCCAACCGGGACACTAGGGAGGAGCGGCTTAAACAAGGGGAGCTACGTATACGACAGATTCTTGCGCATAAGAACCGAAAATAGATAGACGGTGGGTGTTTCATTTGCTATGCCTTTTGGCATGCACATTCTGTTTGTTATGTTTCAAGATTCCTGCAGAGTTCAATTTCAACTATTGTAAAATACAGAGCATTCGCCAGATCGCAGAAGCGCCTACCCCCCCGTTTTCAAAACAATCCGGAAATAAGCAAAGGGCATACCAGACACCCATCCACCTGTTTTCAGCCGTGCTCAAAATATTAAAAGAAATCATCAAAGCGCCCAGGTGCTGTGGAGTCCTTGCCACAATAGTGACGGTCACGGAGCTGACAGATCCGTGCCTGGCACAAGCCGTGGCATGGCATTTGGGAACCAGGGAATCGAGATTAGAGATGTAGCACAGAATGTGGAGGCAAGCGGCGAAGGTGAGCTGAGTTAACGGAAGACATGGATGAAGGGGGTTCCGTCGCATGAGGCATCTATGTCCCGTGCATATAATTTTGAGTGTGCTGCAGGCGACTACTGAAAACAATTGTTACCTGTACGCAACTAATCACAAATCTCTCTCGCAGTTCCCACGGCCCACAAGCCAGCAGGCGCCAGTTCGTTCTCGTTCAAAGGTGAGGATTCCAGATTTTCAAGTTTGCTCTGAAGCAGCAATACTGAAGCCAAACGAGCTGTAGGATATAATTAATTGACGGAGCTCAGAACGGCTGGAACGCTTTCATTGAAGCGTGTTTTGCTGCAACACACGTGGACAACACATTTGTCGACATGTGTCCAATTTTATGGCAAGAGGCATATTATGTCACGCGCATGAAATTTTGAATTTATGCGGCTTAGTGTGCTGTAGGTGAACACCAGTGATGTGATTGCTGCGCCGAACTGCGCCGAGGGGCTAACCCCGCTACGTCCTGCTACATTTCGCCATATGGGTAATCTGCGCCAAGCCTGCGCCAAAGGACCAATTTAGGTCGCCTTTAAAAACCAAAACTAAACTGAGTACTATAATTTAGCCGGCGTGTGTTATGTGGCGCAAGCGGCCGCCTGACACAAAGTACCGGGCATCAATTGTCCACCCGGTCTCGCATGGTTTTTCCGGCCTCTCGTGTTTCGCGCGTCGTCTTGTAAGTCTCGGCTCTCGTCGCCTTTTTTTTTTTTTCAGCGATAGACGCGTATGTTTGCAGGCGCTCCGACGCTAGCGTGCCGGGTACCAGCAATGGCGTCATGCTGTGAAACGGAACCACGTTTTTGCGCGGCACGAGTTACTTTTTGAGCTGAAGCAACGGGTGTAGGAAAACTATATTTGGTCGCTGCCTTTCAGTCACCGTAGTCGCGCGACGTCGAATGTTTGCCGTCCCCAGATCACTGCAGATATGGTACTTTCTAAAAGGAAACTAAATACCGCCGCATATTCATCAACATTCCTGTTTTTGTTTAAATCATACGTTACTACAAAAATCCATCTTTAATTCAAAGACTGCTCTTTGAAAGTATTGATTATCTAGATTCCTCTCAGTGTGCCTTCTTTCGAGACGGACCTTGGTACGTGAAAAATCTGCCGTTAAAGAAAGTTGGTGAAGGGAAGTGGGCTAAACCAAAGAAGGCAATGTCTGCACGCTGAACCCGCACAGCGTGCTTGTTTGTCTCGAATTCAGTCGTTGGACAAAACGCTCCAAGAACTTTTTGAGCCTGACTCGCAATGTCTTGCATCGACGCACCCGGGTTCTTTGTTTTTTGTGTGTTTAGCTTGTACCTTGTTTGCCGGCCTGGCAAGCACGCGCCACTGGACTGTTTGTGTCGCATGCTGAAAGTTAACTTTGGGGATAGGTTAGCGACGGACCTGTGGAGCACGGTTTCGGTTTCGATCGGACAGCCGTTGTCTGCGCTCGCGCGACGAAGCATGCCAAGCAGCAAGCCTGCGGAATTTGGCCTCACGTGCATGCGAACATGATTCTGTGACTGAGGCACCAGCTGGGACGCTTGCAATTCATTGTTTTACGTTTGCTTACTTTTGACGAAAATGTGGCACGTCAGGAACCAGTAAAACGGTGGGAAGCGGTTTTTCGAAATTGCTTGCAATGCCTACCGCACTGTACACCTGTGGGATGTCTGAGCAGTAAAAACAGAAGCAGCGAGTTCCGTCACAACACGTCACATCAGAACACAGCACAACACAAAGTGCCCTTTGTTTGTGCAGCACTTAAAACGAATATTGTTATTTTCCTAAGAATACCTGCTCCAAAATCCACTTTTGCTGCTGCGAAACACTGTCTTGGCTTCTCCAAAAGCCGCTTTTCCTGCTCCAAAACACTGTCTGCGTTGCTCCTAAGACCGCATTTGCTGCTCCAAAACACTGCTTTGGTTGCTCTGAAACGTGCGCCCAAATGGCTTAGGGCAATCACATCACTGGGCTACTGAAAGAAATAGCTGCTTGAACGCAACTAATCGCAAGTCATACTTGCAGTTTCCATGGCCCACAAGGCAGGAGGTGCTAGTTCATTCTCGTTCAAAGGTGAGGATTATAAGTTTTCTAGATTGCTCTGAAGCAGCAAAACTGAAGCCAGACAAGCGGTACTGCATATTTGATTGATGGAGCTCAGAACGACTGGGGACGCTTTTACTGAAGCTTGCTTTGCTGCAATACACCGCTTGTCTGGCTTCAGTATTGCTGTAGGTAACAAAACGTGTGCCCAGTTTTGTCACAAGGGGAATTTTATGTCACGTACATGTAATTTTGAATCTATCCGGCTTACTGTGCTGGTAAATAAAATTGCTACTTGGACGCAATTAATCGCAAATCTTTCTGACAGTTTCCACGGCCTAAGGGCCAGCAGGGGCCAGATTGTTTTTTCTCAAAGGTGAGAATTCCAAATTCCCGAAGCAGCAATACTGAAGCCAGACAATCTGTAGGGAATTTTCAATTGACGGAGCTGAGAACGACTGGGGGCTCCTGCATTGAAGCGTCTCTTTCTGTAATACACGCGGGCGACATTGATGTGTGCCCAGTTACGTTTCAAGGGGATACCTATGTCCCGCGCATGTAATTTTGAATCGTTTTGACTTGGTGTACTTTACGTGGCTACTCAAATTATTTGCTACTTGGACGCAACTAATCGAAAATCTCTCCAGTTTACACGGCCTACAAGCAAGCAAGCACCAGTTCGTTTTTCCTCAAAGGTGAGCATTCCAGATACTCTAGTTTAGTACGAAGCAGGAATAGTGAAGCCAGACACGCGGATACGTATATTTAATTGACCGAGCTGAGAATGACCCGTGGCAGTGGCATTGAAGCTTATTTTTCTGCAATCAACGCAGACATAATTTTGAATCTATCCGGCTTAGTGAAGGAGTGCTACTTTTCGTGAACTTTTTATCTTGCAGTTTCTGTATGGCTGCAGCTAGCAGGTGCTGTTTTCATTAAAAGGTGAAGATTTCACATTCTGTTTTCAAGCATCAAGTTTTTAAATGAGGGTCCTAAACAATGAACTTTCTTTTGCAGTAAATGCCAGATCGTTCAGTTCAGGAATATGTTAAATATATTTAGTATGAATGAGCCCAGTGTTTTGTTTCTTTATTCATAATTTGACAACAGCAACATTTTTAATGTTATTACTCCGAAGTACAAACAAGAAGAGACTTCGTTGCAAAGAAATGTCGTGCTGAACGTGATATTCCAACTTGTATATAGTTTTATTGGTAGCCGATAAAATATATTGGATTCCAATATCAATATTACGCTAAGTACACTAGAATTCTAAGCCCTTATTGGTTCACCATACGACACACAGGGATCCAATAAGAGTTTATGCGGTATGGGATTCCAGCTTTTTAGTGTATTATGGATATTAGAGTCGCATAACAAACCCTTATTGTAATACAATACAATAAATGGAATGTTTTCCAATACACTGTTCATATCGTATTGTAGTACAATAAAATACGCGGTTCATGTGGGGTTTTCCAATAGGGTGAACGTGTTATTCGAACTCGTGTATAGTTTTATTGGTAGCCATTATAAAATACTGGATTCCAATATCTATAATACGCTAGTACACTGGAGTCATAAACCCTTCTTGGATTCCCATACGGCACATAAGGATCTAATAAGGGTCCATACGGTATGGCATTTCAATGTTTTTTGCGTATTATAGATATTGGAATCCCATAACAAACCCTTATTGTAATTCAATACAAGAACTACAATGTTTTCCAATACACTGTGCATATCTTAGTGTAATACAATAAAATATATTGTTTACCAATATATATACTACGCGTTTCATATTGGGTTTTTTCCAATAGGGTTGTTTTAATCCCCCTGATGTAATGTATACTTTAAGAGTAAGCACTTCGGGGTCCGAAAAAAAAGAAGTGAAATAAGCAGGTATACTCAGGTCTAGATATAAGAGGAATGAACATATAAAGCATCGTGAATACGCATCAGCGTAGAAGATATGGTGGAGCTCGCTAGTAAAATACACCAACGTAGAACCTGTATGCACAGTATTGAGTTTCTTTTCTTCTTTTTTTGCAAGCCATATTTGTGAATTGCTTGGCAACAACGTTCAAGATGATATACCTCAGAAATGATTGCGGAAATGAACTGACTAAAAGAGCAACTAGAAAATAAGAAAAAGGAAGGTACGCAGCTGCCTTCCTTAGGGTCATCCAACCCTGTGTTGTTTTGTTTACTAAACAGGGAAGTGAGTAACGTAAGGTATCGTTCTTACAAGGGTATTGACTCCTCGAATTTGTTGCCATTCCGAGGTTGCATCTCTATCGTACTCGATTTCCTGTTTGCTCTTTCAATAAATTCTAACACAAGTGAGCACCGCAAAAAAAAAGAGAAATATTTGCCAAAATGTCATTTTAGCGGTTGGGACCATATGCCAAAGTTTAACAACTTACCTTTGTCTTATATAAAATTAATGATACTCGCTACGTTCGATGTTTCCCGTACCAGTCGGTGTGTTGCACGTTCTCGGTGCGGTGCAACTTTCCGGTACCAGACACCATTCATCTCCATTAATTTGCGGATATCGTAGGACGTCTCATAAAAATACTGTTTTAGCGAATTGTTTACAACTCTTAAATAACAAAAATAATTTTTTTTAAGTCGTTGGCATCTTGTCCCAGCCATTAATGCGCCATTTTGACGCACAATAAGCGTTCGGCGTTCAGCACTGTAGTTTCAGATTGAGAAAAATACAGTTGTTTTTTTCTCCTTAACACCCGGTACACCAAAACAAGGCTGCACATAAATATTCCACTATACCTCGCACCTCGTTATTTACCACGTACCTCGTTACTGACACTATTTTCTAAGTAACTTAAATAATGTTTGTGTTCTGTATTTCTGAATGTGATATACTAGTAGTTTTTTTATAAATTGAGATTATTATAGCAACATTTGCCAAATTGCCATCCTTGTAAACTCGTTACTGACATTTATCTCTGTCGATTATTGAAAATTATAGCAATTCGACGTAATATTTCGTTTTAATTTCGTAAGGGCAAGCTAACATTACAGTAAATTATTTTGCATTGGCGTTCTTCCGAAAAAAAGTATTTTTAGATTGCATTATCATTTAGCGGACAAATGCCAACATACGAGTTTCAATGTAATGGTTTATATATTTATATTTTTACAGTTAAATTTGGTGGGCGCACCTTCATTTTTGTCCTTTTTGTTGACGGAAGCCTTTCCATCATGAATAACAGAAGAGAAAATGTTATAGCCGCCATACCGTTGTTCGCCTTTTTCATCCTAGGTTTTATTTTAAGATCGTAACTACTATCGGACTATTTATGCTCTTTTTTGGTAGACATGTGGAAACATTACTTGCATTTTTCCTGCAATTGAATTTTTTTTTACTGCAGCAACTAAATAAACGTGTATATATATATATATATATATATATATATATATATATATATAGAGAGAGAGAGAGAGAGAATATAATAATCAGCAAGGAAATTTAAAAACATTTAGCAAAAAGGTCACTCAAACATTATTTTCCCGTTCTTTCCACATCCTTTTGGTCATATGTTGTCGTTCTTCTTTTTAAAAAGTTTTTATAACTTGTTTCTATGTGATTGTTCCTCAACCGAAGTTTGGTGGAGTGCATTTCCGGTGCAGAGAGCGTACTCCTTTGTAAGCTGAAGACTGTTTTCTTCCCTTCGTTTTCCCCGTGTTTATTTTCTTTTGATCATTATAGTTGTTCGCATACATCTTAGGAACATTATTACTCACATTTCCAAACCACTTACCCAGGTAGCACCAAGTTCTGGGCCAAAAGTTGGCTTGCGTCTGGGAGCTTAGGGGATTGAAAAGCCCGAAGAAGCCAAAGTAGAGCCCGGCCTGCCCTCCCTTGGCAACAGTCTGGGTATTTTGGCCCTAATTCGCCAAACAAGTGCCAAACTCAGGCAACACTGCCTGGTAATTCGGCAGTCATCTGGCATCTTTGGGCCTAAATCGCCTAAACAATGCCAGATTTAGGCTTATTGGCCGGTAGTTCGGCAGATCTTTTGTATTCTTGGGCCAAAATCGCCAAACTAATGCCAATGTTAGGCTTAACTTTTTGATAGTTCGGCCGTCATCTGGCACATCTGGGCCAAAGTCGCCACAGATGTGCCAGAGTTAGGCTTACTACCTTGTAGTTCGGTTGACAACTGGCATCTTTGGGCCCAAGTTGCCAAACGAATGCCCAAGTTAGGCTTCGCTTCCCTATACTTCGCCTGTCATCTGGCAGCTACGGGCCAAAGTTAGGCTTCGCATCCCGATACTTCGGCTGACATCTGGCAGCTACGGGCCAAAGTCGCCAAACAAGTGCCACAGTTAGGCTTCGCTTCCCAATAGTTCGTCTGTCATCTGGCAGCTACGGGCCAAAGTCGCCAAACAGGGGCCAAAGTTAGGCTTCGCTTCCCAATTGTTCGGCTGTCATATGGCAGCTACGGGCCAAAGTTGCGAAACAAGTGCCAGAACTAGGCTTACTGCCTTGGAGTTTGGCTGATGAGGTATTTGAAGTACGCGGGTGGTCTTCATCTTAATTAAATAGAAATGAAGTTTTATTGGGCTGGCAACTTTAGCTTATTTTGGGGGTCTCTTAATTTCTCCAGTCCAAAGGTTGGCAGAATGTTTTGACGCGGCTGGACCAGCCTCTGCAAATGCAAATTGTGCCGATGTTGTTCTCGCGCGTATATACACACGCCAATATCGGTACGCGCGGTGAGACTGGTTCGTCATTAAAGTGCGTTCACACCGGCGATATTATCTAGTCACGCGATAACTTTCATCGCAAAAGCGACCATCGCGGGCAAAAGGCGACGGGATTTAAGCGGTCGCTTGCTGACCCGAATTTTAGGGATGCGATCATGTCGCAGAGAGGCTGGGCCAATCAACGGGTTTTTGAGAAGCGACTCGCCAACGAAGGCTTTGGACTCGCTCATCGCGCACTCCAGATTGACCATTTAATTGCTTTTTTTTTTATTTGCGATGCGATTTAGTTGGATTGCGCGACTGCTTACATCTCCGGTGTGAATCCGCCTTTACAGAAACTGCTGCCATTGAGCTAGCACTGCGCGAGACTGATGTGCGCACGTCTCCTCATGAGATATCATTATTAGGCGGCGCATTGCAAAAGTGAGCGTGGCTTTGTGCGTGTCTTGCATTGTGATTAAGAACTGTAAACTCCTAGCGATAACAAAGAGCGGAAACGACGGGAGCTCCGTGGCACGGCTCCCGCATCCCACTTGGGGAATGAAAATGATATCCCGGAACTTGAACTATTTTAGCGTGTTGGTACTTTTTAAACATTTAGAAAGTGGAGACACAAAAGGGACGATACAGACAAAACAATCTTTCAACTTTAACAACATTTATTTTCGGCTTCAAGCTCAAAGCCCGCCCGCTCCGTGGGAGTGACGGAAAGGGAAATCTTGAGGGAAGAAGAGGAAGCGGAGGAAGTGTACGCGATACCCCTGCCCTGCGGGGCCAGGTACATTGGGCAAACGGGGCGATGCCTCAACGACCGACTCCGACGGTCCGAGAATATCAGATGCACGCCGAAAGAGTTGCTTCAGATTCTAAGCACCCGATCGTCATTCACGGGAGAAAATGTCCCGGCTGCGCTCCAAATTTCGCCGGCACGACAGCCATGGGAGGCCACTGCGAGCGAGTCGGGAGAGAAATAATTGAGGCCTATCGGATGGCGACAAGCCCGCAAAACATAAGTATCTCTTCCATTTCGCTCTCTAGAAAGGAGATTATCTTTCTGAGGCCCACAATGGAATCCGAACACTGACAGACTATGCAAGGCGACAAGGTCACCGGCAGAAGCGGCATTTCCTTTTATGCGTTGTTGATGCCCCTTCGACCTAGCCTCTTGCAAATCCCTTCCCCCTGCTTTTATGTCTTCGTGTGGCTGTCAGCGAGTTTGACAGCCGCTTTAAGCTAATCAGAATAGTGAAGCGAAACGCGTGACCCGCCGTGACCTCCCTACGTAGGACGCGAAGGACAAAAACGTTGGGACGAATATTTGTCACGTGACTTTCTCTGTCACGCTGATGGGATCTCAGGGGCTGTTGTTTACGCCGTTTGCCTACTTATAGAAATGAGCGGGCCACGTAGGTCCTGTTTTCGAACTGCGCTCTTCAGTCTTCTGTTTCTTTCGTGCGTTACAGACGCGGCCGTGTTTTTTCGTCGTAAACGGTCGGAATACGTCCATGCCAACTTTCGGTAAAAGCCATTTTTTTCAACGCAGTTCGTGGAATTCTTGTGATGTGTTTGTTGAACACGCTTCGAGAAAACTGCTCTTCGCCGACGACGAGACGTCAGGTGAATGTGCGCAACCTTCTTTCGCAAGTGTGTTTGTGGGGTACCTGAGTTGGATTATGCATCTATCAAGGATTACATGATATCGCTTTTTTATTAGTGAGTAGACTGCAATCAGGCTTCTGATAGTAGCCCTGGTTTCCTCTCAATCTCCGCAGTATTATGTGTAATGAGGCTTACTTGGCATGAGGACAGTGTTAATTCTATTTTATAATTTGCTTTTCGTTTTACAGAGAAGTGTGGCCTTTGTAAATATGTCGAGAATACACTGTGTGTATTGATAGAGGTTTAATAAACTTCTGGAAGCGATCGAAAAAAATTTTGTTTGTCCGTATATGTGATTGGATATGCAACAAATGATATGCAACGTACACATACTTCCACGACGTTCGGCCAATGCGGAGCAGATGCATCGTAGAGTATTCGCACAATATTGCGCGAACGCTAGGCCGGGGCAAAACAACTGTGCGGCAATACCTGCCAGATGTCAAACGGTGGTGCAAACCTGGACATTTGAGTGATATTGAAACCTACTTTCGGCCGGCACTGGCACGATACTGAAAAGTATTGCCGTGCTGCTTGAGAACGGAGGTGATGACATCTTACCATCATGTTTCCAACGCTTATTCAATTTAATTCTCTTCTGGGACGCGTGAAAGAGCGCTTCCGTGACACACCAGATATATTCGAAACTTGGGCAGGCCTCTTGGCTTTCTTTGCCACTTTTGGCACTTATTTGGCACTTCAGTGGGTAGCCAGAGAAGAGCCAAACTTCGGCATGCCCCGAATCACCAAATTAAGATTTACTGCGGCAGTTATGGCTCAAGTCTGGCACTTACTTTGGCAGAACTGTTGCGCACCAGAGAAAAGTCAAACTTGGCATGTGAAAAATACCCAAATTAGGCGTTGCATTGGCAGTTATGGCTCAAGTCTGGCACTTACTTTGGCCCAACTGTGGTGGACCAGAGAAAAGCCAAACCCGGCGTGGCCGAAATACCGAAATTAGGCGTTGCTTTCGCAGTTATGGCTCAAGTGTGGCACTACTTCGGCACTCCTGTGGCGTACCAGAGAAACGTCAAACTTTGGCGTGTCTGAAATAGCCAAATTAGGCGTCGCTCTGGCAGTTATGGCTCTTGTATGGCACTACTACGACACTCCTGTGGCGGACCAGAGAAAAGCCAAACTTTGGTACGTCCCAAATACCGAAATTAGGCGTTGCTTTGGCAGTTATGGCTGAAGTACGGCATCAACTTTGGCGCTCCTCTGCCGGACCAGAGAAACGCCAAACCTTGGCATGCCCCAAATTCCCAGATTAGGATTTACTATGGCAGTTATGGCTCAAGTAGGGCACCAACTTTGGAAAAAACTGTGAGTGCGCAGGCGAGCTGGTGGATGGTGATCATAATGTAGAAAACCCGAGACTGTGGCAAAAGCAAGGAAACGGAGTCGAAAAAGAAAGACAGGAAAAAAGAACGTCTCAACGTTCTTTTCCTCTGTCTTTCTTCTTCGTCTCCGTTTCCTTGCTTTTACCACAGTCTCGGGTTCTCTACATTATGACCATCTTTGGCACTCTTCTGGCGTACGATAGAAGAGCCAAACTTTGGCATGCCCTAGGAACGTCCAACTAAGGCCATAGTTAGGCCCCGTACTTTGGCACTGATGAGCGCCATGGTGCAAAAACCTAACTCCGCCAAAGTTGGCCCTTATGTTTGCCAGAACTTTGCCCAAGTTGGGCATTCCTCTAGCGTGCTACCTGGGTACGAACAACTAATATTCACATTTGTTTTGTATTTACTTTGCTTTAAATATTGATATGGAGCTCAATTTAACCTTCAAAATAGAGGCCAGTCTTAGCCATTTAAAGCTATTTCAATGCAAATTGACCTAGGTCATAATAACTGCTGGTGCATATAAAAACATTCTTATAATATCTGAAAAAACGTACGATTCAACATCTACACGATACAAAGGGAATCAGTCCTTCCAAAAGGCTCTTATTGAGTGGACTGATATTTAAAAAAACGCGAGAAAGAACTAATTTTACAACATGGAGGGCATGCCTGCGGGAACCGTATTTCGCTGAAGTCTATTGAGTCCGTCTTCACATGCAATTTTCCATTAAACTTGTCTGCGAAACTTAACTTCTTGATTAGCAAGGAGGCAGTACAGCCTTTTAAAACTACCTCTTTATATTTATATTTCACAAATATATCTAAAATGTGACGCCAACACCAAATTTTGGGGAGACTTGTACAATACTTACAGGCCGGCACTTTTGAGTCACTACAAATGCGGGCATACTTATTTATTTCCCCTCAATTGCTCCTATAGATTGCATTCGAATATGTACAAGAATCACACATGAGATAAATTACATAAACGCACAGTCTCTGCATCTCTGAGTCTGTCACTACATTTGTGCCTCAAATCAACATTGGTACAATTAAAAATTCACGGTTATTAGTGTGAACGTTGCAAGGGAAAGTCGGTTCAATGTAATCTGTGCGTCTTTTTAGATTACACTGTTACATTTGTTTGTGACCATGCACAAGTCGATGCAATATATTTTGAGATGACAAAGGCCTTCGATAAGGTTGATAACAATATTCTTCATACAAAACTTGATAGTTATGGTTTGTGTCCAACGTACTGCCACTGGTTTAAACGTTAACTCTCATGTCGTCAAAATTATGTTCGTTTGTCGGGGCTCATGCCTGATAAATTGTTGTCGCCTTTTGGAGTGTCCCAAGGAAGCAACCTTGGTCCACTTTTGTTCTTGATTTTTGTGAACGACATTTCTTATAGCGTGAAAAACTCTAAAGTATTACTCTTGGCCGACGTCATCAAACTGTTTCGCTGTGTTTGTTCGTACTCAGAGTGCAATCTTCTTCAGGATTACGAGTTGGCAATTTCAAGGTGGTGTTCTAGGAACAATGTCTTGCTCAATGAGCAGAAGACAAAAATATTGCCCCTGTCTAGAAGCGACATTTACTTTTGTTTCCTTACACAATAGACAGCAGTGTCATCTCCCGAGTATCCGTCATTCGAGATCTTGAAATTTTTGTTAATTCATCTTTCAATTTTAATAATCATGTTTTAGCTAAATGTTATGTCTCTCTTAGGAATCTTGGGGTGATATCTCGCTTTGCGGGGCAGTTTTGTTCTCCTGATTGTCTCGTGCGTTTGTTTTGCTGCTTAGTGCGTAAAAAACTGCAGTTTGCTTCAATCGTTTGGAATCGTATCAACCACATTGCGTCAGGCTTCATTGAGCGTGTTCATAAGACGCTTCATAGGCATAATGTATGACAGGCATTTCGGGTGCAAGTGTTACTACAACTACAATTATAAGGTACTACTTAAGAAACTAGGGTTGCGCACCTTGCTTAATAGAAGGTTACTCGATTTTATGCTTTTTCCACAAGGTTGTGAACGGAAGTGTTGATTTATCGCTTTTGTTATGTAGTGTTTGTTTCCATGTTCTCTTGCGGTCTAGTTGGTTTTAGAGTCCGTTCTACCCCCGGACTTTATATGATACGTCTCCCTTAACAAGAATGTAGCTGGAATTGAACAAACTTGACCAATCTGCTATAGACATTTTAATGATGTGACATCTTTTCGACGTACATTGGAGTCGATCATTTGTGCATAACATTGAATATATGTGGCTGTCTGCATTTCATTTCTAATGACGAACCGTGTACCACTATTTAGGCTATTTGCTGTTTGTGGACAAAACGAAATAAAGATTATTATCTAAGCCGTGGAAACGTATTTGGAACGAAAATTAATATTTTATTTCCGCTTTCTCTTGTGTGAAATGCTGTAAGAAAAGTCATTCCTTTTTTTTATTCAGTCACACCTCGCATGCCTTACGCCGCAAAACGCGCACATGGTAAGAAAGGTAAACAAAAAGCTGTTTACTTTAAACATGTGCTTTTGGGGGCGAGCTTCCGTAATGTAAGAATGACGTCAAACGAAGGTGGGTTTAGACAGAAAAAAATGTACGAGTGTCAGGTTTGCTAATATAAAACCCAGAGGTTCTTGAATGCTCCAACATAACTCAGACAAAGCTCTTGAAATGGAAGTCAAAATATTTACCTTTTTTCAAATCGCAGTCCTTGTTGCCTTTGGGTAAGAGAGCATATTTATATTTTGTCGTTTTCAAATGTTTTTGATATAAATTGAAAACAAGATTGAACTCGGAAGAATATCTGATCGATAATTTAAAAATGCCGTATTGCATTTCGGATTCTAAGTTCAGTTTGTTATTTATTACCAGGTTCATTATTACGCGCCGCCGTGACTTTTTCCCGTTTAATGATAAAATAGCATTTTCTTTGTCAACACTTACGGAGATGAATGTTGGGAATCCGAATAAAATATGTCTGTTTCAAATGCCAACATATTTTTGGAAAATTAAAAGCTGAGAGAGTGGGTCTGTTGATCAGCAGATCCATTCTTCTTCTAGCCGACGTAGGGTAATTCGAAATAAAATGAACAACGGGTCAGAAGAATCGACTCGTAGGCAGCGATATATATTGACAAAGATGCGAATGAATATTTTTTTTGTTCTTTTTCGAAAACGAGTACTTTTATGGCGTTTTTAGCATATCATATTCCTTGAGAAGTCAATATACAAAAATCTTCGTTGACCTCCACTTTTAGCGCAGTGACGTTCATGTTAAATCTTATGAAAGAAAAAAATATCATTACGAGAGTATAACGCCAAATTCAATAAATTTATTCAACATTAAAGCGTATCCAACCTCTTATGAATTTTATAAAACATCAATCTTATTTCTGTGTGTAGTACACCTCGTGATGTAGGCGCCTCAAGCAAAGGTTTTCTAGACATGGAACGGATCCGATTTGTGTTTTAAACGACATCGGGTTTCTTTAACAGTCAATCGTCGGATATTGTTTTTTTTTTTCAATGCTGTACTATGAAAAAAGACATACAAAACTGTAAATATCAGAACACATAAAACTCCAAACTTGTAAAATACAGGTCCCGACTGACATGTTTGTTTAAGTAGAATCTGCGTATGTGAATACGCATTGAAGTTTTGTAAATGACGCGGGATGGATCATTCTTATGTTTAGGAATACTCAGTATGAATATTAAAGCTACGCATTGAATTATTATAAATGTACGTGCACAAAAACTTGCTTAATGTAGCACATCCTGATATCTCTCCGTTGATAACTTCCGGCGGTGCTATTCCAGATCTAAAAGAAACTAGGCCTATTAAAGTGGTATAGATAAGACAGGGTAACTGGGCTAGTTGGTATAGGTTAATCTTGAAACTGCTCGAATGCGGCACGGAAGGAAAAAAAAGTGGACGGTACAGAGCTTGTACCGTCAATTTCTTTGTTCCGTCCTTGTACCATTTGCACTGTCTCAAGTTTAACTAGCATATATGACTTAATATTCGCATGTTATACGCAAACGACAATATTTTTTGGGGGAATGGTATTATGGAAGTACGATGATGGAGCAGGAATGCGTGGCGTCATATCAAGGACGGCAAGTTCATTTAGAGATTGCCTTGAACAATAACACTGACAAAAAGGCGATGAGTTGTTTAATGTTTCAAAATTTAGTAATATGCTCAGCTGTGTATTTTAAATACGTTTCTAACAGTAAATACAATCCTGCTTAGAATTATGTTTCATAAATCGTTTATATATGATCAATTGAATCTTGTAAGTAGTTTAATTTTAGCGCATCGTATCACCAGAAGAAAAATGCTAGTGAGATCGCTTCCTGCTATGCTTGTCGAATACATTATTAAATCAGTTGAACCTCGAAGGTTTCAGTAGGTATTTATAAACCGAATTATACGTTTCCAGCATCCATTTAATTTCTGCGGGACAAGATAAAGATGGAGACGAAGAAAGCAAGGAATACGAACTATTTACTGTTGAATATTGCGGCACGAATGTAAGAAAATTTTAAATTAGATTAATAGATGTATTTTGGTGCATCTTAAAGGTGCGCCTACTAAACACAACTGCAATTAACATAAAAGCTTTTTTCAAATAACAAAAAGACCGAGTTGCATGAGGTTTTCGTGTCGCCCCTCTTTAGCACCGATGCTTGACCGGTTATGTTTGCCTATTGCAGAGGCTCCGGCTAAATTATCTGTAGACTAAACAAAGAATCGGTGTCCTATTTTGCACTCAGAGACTGCAAAATAGGGCTCCGGTTCTTTATTCCGCTCTTTTACAGAAGTACCATATGTGTGTCGTGTAAATAAAATACATTTACATGGAGCCCAAGTCTGTTAGTCGCCCGAGGATTGGAAGTATTGCTGGGTGGATTATCTTCGGAATTGCTCAACCACTGATACTGATCTGGATTGGCTCTGTTCATTTTTTTTCGCTTAATTATTTCTAGTTCTAGAATACATCGGGTGTACAAAACTACAATTGTGCATTTTCCTTTTAAAATTGCTTTAGTCTTAAACACGTAACCTTATCTTTACCTCTTGAAAAATTAGAAACATATGCATACAAATACATTTATGTTCATTATTAAATTTATATTTTCAACGCGACACTGTTTTTTTTTTTTAATATTTCAATATCAGTCATATGGGTAGAGGCGAGGGACCGTTCTGTGAATTTTTCTGTATTTGCCTTTTTAACTTATACTCAGTTTTTGAAATGTCACAAAATTAGTGAGTTTATTTATATTTGGGTTTGAACAAGTTTAAAAACATCTCAAGAGAATTCGTATGTATTCCACTACTAATCATGTGCACAAGTTACTTATAATTCAGCTGTAGATATTATTCGTTGTAATAAGCACTAGTCGTATTTTCCCCAGTTTCAAAGTACTTATTATAAAATATTAAATGAGGCACAATTTACAATCCTGTAATATAAATGCAGCATTTACGTTTCTCTATAGCATAGTATTGCAAAGTGGTTTCCCAGGGATACTAAAATAAATTGTGGTACTTGCGCAGCGAGCAGTTAATGGGCGAAAAAATGTGCAAGAGATTGTACTTCGCATTATGTAACTAACCACTATGTAAACTAAGAGGTGCCAAGAAAATGCAGAAAAGACAAACCATCATTCTATTTACAACGCCTTATATAACAGTTTCTTAATAAATAAATAAACGTGTTCATTCTTTTTATTTCCAGTGCACGCAACTTGAGAATGGAAGCTGGACACCATGCACTGGAAAAAACGGAACCTGTAGATGCTTTCATGAAAGCGATAAAAAAGTAGGTCTCTGCCTATCTACCGATTACACTGACTTCAATGA
This sequence comes from Ixodes scapularis, assembly GCF_016920785.2. Classification (NCBI taxonomy): domain Eukaryota; kingdom Metazoa; phylum Arthropoda; class Arachnida; order Ixodida; family Ixodidae; genus Ixodes; species Ixodes scapularis. The sequence continues at coordinate 139,021,688 of NW_024609868.1, forward strand.
TTATCCCTATCCAAATAGTGAGGAGATTAAAGCTGCATCACCTTTACCCTGAGGGGGATTGATAATTTTGTCCCAAACACGAAAACAGAACTGCAATTAAGAGTCCTGCAGAATTTTATATATTACATTAGACTCCAACTGTATCGTATAAAACACAAATAAATAAATAAATAAATAAATTTTGAATCAAATATTCGTCTCTTTATTGGTGGGATGGAGGAAACCTGGGGTGGTTTATTAACAATATAGAAAGAGCGATGTTCTACCTTTTAACTCAAGCAAAGTTCCAACAATAGCAATTCATATTGGCTCCTACAAAGGGTAGTGATGAGGAGATATTTTTCTCAATTACTCGATTTCCTTTATGAGGTTAGTTCGGCTTGAGATACACATATTTTGCATAGGTGAGTATGGTAGAAATTTATTTTAAAATAATACAAGTGGAATTTAACTCGACCCCTTCACGTGGATTCTCCACCTGCAGCCAATTCAGCCATACTGACAGTGATTAAATAAATTATAATGCCAGACACGCCTCCCCTAATTTCCCAAGACAATGAAAGTATGCGCAAAAGCGACTAGAGTATCGATAATAATAAAAATACAAGTGTTAAGATTTTGAAGTTCCGTGAAAATTGATAAAACTCGATAATCATCCACCTCCTTTTGCTGGCCTGCAACCACTCCAGTTACAAATACGCGTTCTCGTTAGCATATGCTATAAATTTGAAATTTTCATAACGAAAGATATTACCCGATTGGCATCTACCCTGCAAAACAGTCTACGATTGTACAAAGTCAGATTGCATGCAATCTGGGTAAAGGTACGCGGCAATAAAGCAAAAACATAGTTTTTACACGTAGGAACCATTTTAACGGGCTAAAAGCAGCCGGTTTATTTTTTTTTTTTAAGGAATAGGAAAGCTGTGCGAGCAGTCACTGGCAGCGCGCAGACGCACTGCGCGATACATCGCCCCCTTCGACGGTCGCCAGAAGCAATACCAGGTGACGAGATACGGCGAGACCAGGGCGCCACTGTCAACTACATTAGGAGCAAGCACACCCAACAGAACTTCAGTTCGGCAGCAGTGCGCACATTAGAAATCGCCTAATAATCTCTGTTTTCCACAATTGAGAGTTAATTACTTTGCTGTAAAAACCTAGAAAAACTCGCACTGCTTCCGGAACAGCGCCGATTATTCGTTGATTGAAGTGTACTGACGGTTGAAGTTCTTTCCTGCCGAAATTAGTAAAAAGTGCATAGATATCGGGAGAGCCCTTGAAGATCTAAGACGCGAGCTGAGGGCCGAGCTCAGGACCATAAAACATAGCGTTAAGTATTACAATGACACTTGCGACTGCGTAAATGAAATCAAAAACCAAATGAAGGAACTACGAAAATAAGTACAGGAACTTACACAAACGAACGAAGAGCTTACCTCCGAAAATCGCAGGTTGAGCGAAAGAATCGAAGAACTGGAGCAATATGAGAGGAGCAATGACATTGAGATCAAGAGGCTGCCCGAAACAGGTGACGTGTACGATGTCGTTAAACGAATTGGGAACATTGTTCACGAGCCGATTCTTGACTCGGACATCGACATCTGCCACCGCGTCCCCACTTTAAGACCTAGAGAGAAAAACGTAATCGTTCGGTTCGTGCAACGTACTAAACGAGACACAATCCTGCAGAAATGCAAAAAGCAAAGGAACAAAAGAACTTGATTATGGCGGGAACAGCAACGCTGTGTATGTAAATGAGCATCTAACTATCTCAAAACAAAAAAAAAGTTACTGGGCGCCGCGGTTGCTAAAGAGAAAAGCGTTGAATGGAAGTTTGTCTGATCTGCAGGTGGGAAGATCTTTCCGCGAAAGGACAAGCACGTGAACATTCTCTAAATCACTAACATGTCCCATGTCGAAAAAAATAACGAATGAAAAAAAATGATAGCACTTTCGGAGTGCATAAAAACTGAAAATGGACGACGATATGCGACTTGATTGTTATTATTATGATTGTCAAGCATTCAATAACAAGTATAAAAACAGGAAGGGACAGTTCTCAACTATACATTTTAACATGAGGAGTGTTAAGAATAAAGTAGAGGGCTTTGAAGTCTCATAACACTCTCGGAGTTCGGAATTCGATGCTATAGCACTCACGGAAACATGGTTGACGAAAGAAGACATACTACCACAACTTTAGGGGTACTCGTGTGAAAGTCTCAGCAGAGAAAAGAAGAGAGGTGGCGGCATAGCACTTTATTTTAAAGACCACTTCCAGTACCAAGTAATTGATAATTTAATCAGAATAGACGAAAATGTTGAAAGTCTATTTGTAAACATATCGAACGTAGTAGTGGCTGTTTTGTACAGATCGTCTTCCGGCAATATGTTTGAATTTATGACTTTTCTTGATAGTGCACTATGTTATCTTGGAACTGTAACAGCTTTATATTTTATTCTGGGAAATATAAATATAGATACAATTTTGTGACGATCTACATGCGAGAGAAATCCGCGATGTCACACACCAGCACGCCTGTAGCAATGTAATAACACTACAAACGAGGGTGACCACAGACACTGCAACGTCTCTTGACGTCTGTATTACAAAAATTGATAACAGTCAGACTACGGCAGGTGCACTTTTGTACGATATTAGTGACCATTCGGCTATCTTCTGCTTAGAATCGTCCTTAGCTAAGGAAAGAAATAATTGTACAGAAATCTTTTGACATCGCACCATAAATGAAGAAACCCTAAATCATTTTGGCACCCTTATAAAGCAAGAAAATTGGAATGACATTTTCGGAGAGGATAACACTTTAGATGCCCATAAAAGCTTCTTGGCTAAATTTAAACGCTGCTATAATTCAGCTTTTCCTTTACGGCGAAGTAAAACAGGACATAAAAAATATGAAAAAAACATGGATAACGGGCGACCTATATAAAAGGATAACATAAAAAAATAAAAAAAAATATCATGATTTTATTCAGTGTTGTGATATGTTCGCCCAATTTAAAAAAAAAAATAAAGAATCAAACTAAACTCCGACCTAAAAACGGCTAAATGTGATTACCATCAAAATAAATTTCTGCATATTCACAATGATCATTAGAAAGTATGCGACATGATTAACAACGTAACGAATCGAAATCACGTCCATTCTAGTGTGAAACCAATCGTGATAGATGATGTCACGTCACCGGCAAAGTAGCAGATGAAATGAATCGACACTTCGTTAACATAGGAACGTATAAAGGGAAAATGCAGATATGGAGAAATGCGTGCTCGGAAGAAATCAACTAGAATCAATGATGTTTATTCCAACAACGCCGTTGGAAATCGACAGAACCATAAGAGATTTATAAAATGATGTTGCCGCTCTGGATGACGATAAAGCCGAAGTATATATCCTTATATGGCACATTATTAAGCAATATTTGCAAGATTTCCAAGGTTAATCGAGAACTCGCCACAGTGTCTTGCGCAAGAAAAAACAGTACGTAGCTTGACAAGCTTATTTGAACAACAGTTAAGTGAAGAATGTCCACTTGGGGTCGTATAAAAACTGGAAAACTAGCTGTTGTGTGAACAAACGCAATTAATAGATACACTTTGTTTCGCGCGACTCAAAGGTTAACGCACATTTCTTTTCTTACGTGAATTTGCTATATTTTAGAGCCTTCGCTGAATGCGTGAAATGAAAACGTAGAAGTGAGTTTTTTAAATCATGTGAGACAGTAACATTTGTGATGCTTGCAAACTTGCGTGATGCAGCATGCACGCGCGCGTACTTGATTTGGATAAAGACGAAGCAGTTCGTTCCTGCTTACTGAGCCCGATCTGTCCTGGACTGATTCATGGTGTCAGCAGTGGTTTGAACGTCCTAACAAGTGCGTTAGCTGCCTCAATCACGAAGGGGCTGAAAGTGCCGGGGCCCTCTCTAGTTTACAAGAAACATTGCTGAAAATTGCCGACGTTTCAATCAACCGCTGGATATCTTCATGGCTGCAAAGCAATGTCCCACTAAAAGGAAGGAGAAGCAGAAGATTGCAGTGCTGCAGCATGTCGCTGGCAGGCAGACCGTGGAAGTCTACGACACCTTCAACCTCGAGGGAGAGCTGACCCACGCGGTCGTCGTAGAAAAGTTTCAAAGCTACTGCTCTCCCAAGACAAATAACTTGCACAAGCGTTACTTATTCAGATTGCGGGTACAAGCAGAATGTGAGCAGCTTGATCTATTCTACCGCGACTTGTTGTTGATACCCAAGACCTGTGAATTTAGTAGTTTGACCGATTCAATGGTCAGGGATCTGCTCATGTACTGTACCGCGAGAAAAAAAAAAAAAACTACGGCAAAGGTTGTTGCGAGAACAAGGCTTGTTCCTTGTCAGAGCAGTCGAAATATGCAAGGCTGAGGAAATATCAGCGAAGCAAAACTAAGCTTCCGGCAAGCCTAAAGAACTCGTACTCAGTATCAACCAGACAACAAAAAGGCGTTCAACGGTGCCAGCACAAGTAACAGCTAGACGAAGCCACTGTGAAAAGTGCATCGGCATTTACCGAGGAGCGGGCTGTCCAGCAGTGGGAAAGGAATTCCGAAACTGTCAACGCCAAGTTCACTTTGCGGGTAATTCCAAGCCGAGTGAACGCGATCATCACCAACGACGTCACTGACGAAGAAGCCACGGAAGTTGGGATCGACATTAAAAATCTAAAACTGGGCATGCGCAGCGCAAGCAATCAAGTAGCGTGGCTGGAGCCGACGAAGGATGCCGGCAAGAACGTCGTCCTGAAGACTGATACTGGCGCGCAAGCTAACTTGATGCCTCTATCGCTGTGGAAACGCGCAGGCACGAACGCGAATTTGCAAAAAAAGCACGGGATTTTGCGCAGTTACAGCGGCGGATTAATTGCGTACGCAGGAAACGCAGCTTTAAGGGTCGTTCGCAACAACACGGCAAAGGTCGTCGATTCCTTAACTCTGAAGAAGTCACGTGCACCCATCCTCGGTATTTCATCCAGCGAAATCCTTGAACTCGTGAATTGTGTTTGTGCAATTTCCTGTGACGACGCGAATGCAGTAGCATTTAAATTTCCGTACGCGTTCCGCGGTTTGTGTTGTGTGAAACAAGCGTACCATAAGGCACTAAAGTACGCGGCCAAGCGAACGTTTCAAGCAGCTCGATGAGCTCCCCGAGCGTTACGACAGACACTGGAGAAGGGCCTTAAGCGCTAAATCACCTTCACCGTCGTCCGGAAAATGGAAAAACCAACAAATTGGGTAAGTCCTTTGGATATTGCGCTTAAGAAAAGTCGGGCAGCTCAGGGTATGCTTCCATGCCCCGAAGCATTAACGAGTGTGTGAAGCGAGAGCATTTCCAACTTCACAAAAGAGAAGACATCGGGTCAAAGCTACCGGGTGTACGGTGGTTTTCAACCCTTATGCAAACTTTTTAGTTTATCAAGTACCCTTGGATGCGGAGACCGCCAGAATATGTACTTTTGCCACGCCATATGAGAGACACCAGTACCTCCGGTTACCCTTTGGATTAATATCTGTGCCGGAAGTGTTTCAAAAGGCGATGTCGCGTCGCAAATACTCGAGGGATTACCCGGAGTGAAAATATATATCGACGACAGTCTCGTGTGGGGTAGAACGCAGAGAGAAAGAGAGACAGACAATATACTTTCTGGAAGTCATCAGGCATGACTTCGGGTGTTCACCCTGGGGTGGTCCCTTTCTCCGGCGTCCCATTGTCCTTGCACGCCTCATCGGCTAGGATAACCAGCTGGCGCTGATCCTCCGCGTACAAGACTCTGAAGTCCGTCTCCCAGTAATCGAGGCGGTTTCAAAGTCGTGCTGCTTCTTGTGATTTTGGATAGGGTAGATGGTGCCTCGGCCCCGTTGACAGTTAGGGCATGTGGGTGAGAGGTAGAGCTGGGGTAAAACAGGTTGAGACTGGATTGCGTTAGGTACGTGTTGGTTTCGAGCTGACGCCACTTGACCTTTTTCTTTCAGTCAAGCGTATAAAAAATGAGGTTGTGGTAGAGTGCGCTGTTACTCCCGATAGTGAATGGTGATGCTCTTGCAGGTGGTGAGCTAAGTGGGTGGGTCCGGTTGCTGATCTGGGTGTTCTTCCCCTGAAACCATGGCACGGGCGTCAGCTTCTTCGTGTACCAAGTGATGGGTTGGACATTACCCCTCACTTCGGTCTCCGTACGGGACGGAGTCCAGAACATGCTGATAATCCGCTTCCCTTCACGTGGTGTGGTGGGTGTCGAGGATGTTGTGAGCCTCCGGGCAAAGGAGAGCCCATAGGTATGCCCGGCAGGCGTCTTGAGATTCCGCGATGATGTAACGGGGGTGCTAGGTAACGGCCAGAGCAATAGCCACCTGCTCCCCTATCGTGAACTTTTCTCCCCTAGTTGTGTGTTGAGCTGTAGCATGAGGGGTTTCTTAATCATTGTATGCCACGGCTACCACTTCACCGGCGCTAAACAGGGCTGCGTCTGCGTGCGCTACGCTGTTAGGGGTTTTGTTTTGTAGCATCCTGTTACGTGCTTTGTCACGTGCTTCTCGCCTTCCCTTTGTTTCATGGGGTGCATGCTCTTGAGAAGTAAGCGGATGTCAATGAGGGACCTCCAAGCCGGTAATGTTTTCCTGGATTGTTCTTCGACATAGAGGGGGGTGAGATCTAGTTGGAAGAGGATGGCCCTCCCTGGAGGTGTTTTTGCCGAGTCTGAATAGTTGGTTGACGTGGTGGGCCTCAACCAATTCTGTGAGGGTCTTGTGGGCGCCCAACTCCATGAGTCTTTGCGTGGATGACGAGGCTGAACGATGCAGGGCTGTTTTGGTGACATTTAGTATTGTTATTTTCAATCGGGTTTGTTCCGCTTTGAGGAAATTCATGTATGGAGCCACATAGACTATGCGAGATATGTTGAAGGCTTTCACCAGCCGAAGGGTGTCTGTTTCCCTCATTTCCCTAACTCTAGGGGTTACTACTGTCCGAATCATTTGTCCTAGCTGGTACAATTCCTGCTTGAGCAGGTGGATGTGATGAGTTCATCGGTTGTTGGCTTGTATGTGAATGACCAGGAGCCGGACTGGCTTCTCCGTTGGGTATATTTTCCGCCTTCTATGGCGAGGTACGCTTGTTGAATTGTGCAGTTTGAGAGCTGCCTCTTTTTTAAGGGGATCAGTTCTGTCCTTTTGGGTGCACATCTGAGGTCCATGATGTGCACATGTTTCGTTGTAATGTCTGCACCTTCCTTGAGCGTACATTGGAGCCTGTCCAGAGAGTCCCGTTGGAGGTCCATAAGGTAATGTCGTCTGCGAAGAAGGCCACCTTGAGATTTGGGATCTGTTGTAGTTTATGCGGTAGGTTAAGAAGAATGATATTGAACAAAACTGGAAAGATGACTCCCCCGTGGCGTTGCCCTGCCACCGATCTGGAAGGGTTTGTCTCCAAGTCACCTATCTGGATTTGTGTTATGCGTTCAGTTTGAGGAGGATCGAATGCAGTTGTATGCGTGCTCGCCGAAGTCACTGTTGTTGAGGGTAGAAAAGATCCCGTCGTGGAGCACGTTATCAGCGCCGCTTTGAGGTCCAGTGCCAATATGTCTCTCTGGGTGTTCCGGGTGGTCTTGCCGAATACGTCCTCTTTTAGTTGAAAAAGGACATCTTATTTACTAAGATGTCGCCTGTGGCAACCATTTTATATGGGAATTGCTCCGTCTCTTCGAGGAAGTTTTAGAGTCGGCTTAGGTAACTTTTTTAAAATAACTTGCCTTAGTAGGAGTTTAGGGAGATAGGTCTAAGTTTTCCCATGTTGAGTGGTTTGCCTGGTTTTTGAATGAAGGTCATGGTTGCGAGTGTTCATTCTTAGGGAATGGAACTTTGTTCCTAGGCGTGGTTTATGTGGTGTAGGAGAAAGTCTAGACCGGCATCATCCAAGTTCGTCAGAGCCTTGTACGTTATGAAGTCGGCTCCAGGTGCGCTGTTTTTACTCTTCAATGCCAGGGCTTCTTTGAGTTATTTTATGGTGAGAGGCTAATCTATTGCCGTGCTGTGACGGCCGGTGTAGTCCATTAGCGATGCCTTATTGCATTAAAGGTAAAGTGCCCAGGCTGCCCAGAAGCTGTTGGTGGGTGCCCTTGTAGGTATTGAAAGTGCGGGTGATTTTCCTTCTGGCCTCCGATTTCCCATTGGTGGGGTAAATCAGTCGGCGAAGAAGGTTCGATATTTGCTTGAGAGAACGGCAGCCACTGACCCCGTCACATAACTCTAGCCAGTCTACTTTCGCCACCTCGCTGGCATAAACAGCAGCTTTGGCGCTGAATTCTGTGATGTGTTTCCGGAGTTTTTCATTGCGTCTTTGTCTTTTCCATCTCTTGCTCAGCTGTCGGCGGGCTTCCCAAACGTGAAGTAGACGCTTGTCAATATAGGGGGTGCCTTCGGTAGGGCTAAATTTACCGGTGGCGCTGCTGATGTTTTTTTTTAGTTAGGTTGCCCAACCACTGCAGTCTAGGTCCGTTCATGAAGTGGTATTCCGTTTTTTTTTTTAATTTATCCTAGTCCGTGTGACGTGCTTGGCCAATATTTGCCTTATGTTCGGTCCCTGCGGCTGCGATTTGGGTGATCTTGTGGTATGATTTGAGATTTTCATTAAAAAAAAAAAACCCAGGTGATATTGAGTTTGGTTGGCTCAAGCATGAAAAAGAGGTCAGGGCATGTATCCCGTGCTCTGCTTGTTCCTACCCTGGTTAGTGTGTCATGGTCGTTGAGAAGTTCGAGGTCTTTCTTCCTTTGAATTCTAAGAAGTTCGTTGCCCCGGGGTGAAGTCCAGTTGTAGCCCCATGTCTGGTGTGCTGCGTTGAAATCGCTATGATAAGGAGTAGGGAGTTCGGTTTGGCTGTAGCTAGTTTAATTGCTTCGATGAATTTGGCATCCAGGCCCCAGGGTTTCTTTGCCTTGGGTTGACAGTAACAGTTGAGACGGAAGAGACCCCCTTCCTCTTTCTTAGTCGACTTGAGGTGAACCTAGATGATTGTGTGTTCGAGGCCTCTCTAAACGATGGATATCTGCAATGTTGTTCTAGACTAGAGTGGCTGTGACGTTTCCCGTAGGGTCTTCGTAAGAGACGAAGCCACGGGATAAGCGTGGCGCTGCTACAAGCGGATGAGCAGGGACGGCAGCTAGCGGCCTACGCCTGAAGAGGCCTCTCTGGTGCGGTAACACGCTGCTCCAAAATTGAAAAGGAGTCTCTTGGAGTGACGTAAGTTCTTGAAACATTTCACTACCTCATGTACGGACCCGACTTCTAGTGGAAACCGACCGTAAACCTCTGATTGCGATTGCACAAAAGTGTGTTGAAGATATGCCACCGCGATTGCAGCGGTTCTTACTGGGCTCATGAAGCATCAGTTCGAGCTGTTGTACATCCATGACAAAGACTTTATGGTGCCAGACGTCATTTCTAGAACGCTTTTCGAAGGACGTCCAAACGGCACGGAACTGACCGATATCGAAGTGCATTTATTGGAGGTACAGCATACCTTGTAAGTGAAGCAACCAAGGCTCAAATGCTGTATAAAACTGTTCCGGACACTGCTCTTACGGAGATAATTAACTATCTGCGGGGAACAGTCCCGTCCAGGGACAGTATATAGGTTTTGCCGAAGAGCCAACAGAAGTAGGCGGAGTTTTGTTCGAGGGCGCAAGAGTGATCATCACAGAAACCATTTGCAAGCAAATACTGGTTCGCAGTCATGAAGGTCAATCTGGTATTAATAAATTCAATGCAAGAGCCAGACAATTAGTTTAATGGCCGAGCAATTATGGTGACATCAAGACGATGATTTAGTAATGCCCAATCTGCAAGCAATTTGCGTACCAGCACCCGAAGAAACAACTAATTCTGCGAGACGCTACAAGCTTACCATAGACACACAGTGGCGTAGACCTGTGTGAACAGGCTGGGAACACGTACTTTGTGGCCTACGAAGCATTTTCTATTTTCCCAGAAGTAGAGGGGCTCAGGGAGGCGACGTCGGAGATTATTATTTCGGCATTCAGCAGCATGTATTCTCGATACGACATACCTCTTGAAGTGTGTAGTGACAACGGCCAGCAGTTCTCATCATGTCAGTTACAGGTGTTTGCTTTAAAGTACGATTTGTGTACTTTAAAGTACGAAAATTTACCTCACTCCAACGGACTAGAGGAAAAGGATGTGCAAGTGCTAAAACGAGTACTGAGAAAAATTGCTGGGGATTATGAGGACTCTTGGCTGTGCTTGCATTGTTTCATGTCTACACTCCTGGAGGACCGCCGGTGCCTCAGCGAGCTTCTCGTGGGACAACGCATTAGGTTCAGTCTTCTCGATTTCTCGACCACTGTCCCGAAACAAGCCCGAAGATGCAGCTCAGATAGCAAAAAGGGACGTTTCCTGAGGCCCCTACAGCAACGGAACAAGCTACGCCTGAGATAGAAAAGACAATGGACTACGACGGCTCAAGTACTACAAAATGTTGCACCTCGTTCTTCATTCGTCATCACAAAGGACTGGCGGGAATTCCGACCGAACCGAATGCATCTGCTCCAGACGAATGAAGACTTTGCGCGTACGGTTGAATTCGAGTCTATTTGTCCATACTGGGAGACGGCCAGCATTTCAGTTGTTTCCACTGCAATGACCCTACCAGTTCAGCAAGATGGCCCAGCTGCGAGCTCATCTGGAACCCTGACCAGCACCCTAGTTTCAGTGACCCCAGCAGTGCAGCGAAACGGTCCTGGGTTGAGTGATTGGTCTGGCGTGCGTGCTACTCGGACGTAAACTCAAACTGTGCTACAACTTGGACAACAACACTACAATGACAAATTCCAGCACTACGCTTAAGCGGCGTGCCAAGAGTTTAATAACATATTTTTATAGTTTTTTTGTTTATTTTCTGTTTTATTTTTGTGTTATGTGTTTTGTTTCTTGGTCTTTTTTTCTTATTTTTTATTTCTATCCCGGTTTGCGAATTGCTTTCTTTTCCGAGCTACAAAGAAAAGGAAATGTAACAGTTGTGATGCTTGCAACCTTGTGTGACGCAGCACGCACACGCGCGTACTTGGTTTGTATAAAGACGAGGCAGTTCGTTCCTGCTTCCTGAGCCTGACGTGTCGTTGACTGAGTCAGAAACCTGCCACATTTTTGCTACAAATTTTTTAGTGTCCTTGGGTCCTTCTTTATTTTTGGTCTATACAAACCACCTCCATTCTACTTCGAAATCGATAATTAGACTTTGCGCGGACGATTGCTTTATTAACAAAAGAACTGACTTCAGACATTGGTCACATTATTCGCCAAAACACTTAGAATGTCGTATTGTTAGTTATGTCCATGTGGAAGATGGACATCAACACTCGCAAATGAAAACAAATGTAACTAAATACATCGCAGAACACACAGAGAGTAGTCGTCTATCACAAGTGGAATAAGTATCGTCATAAAAGTATTTGGGCATACATTTCAGAGCCATGCTATCATAGAACGACCATAATAAGAAAAAAGCACTAAAGCAAATGGTTTCCTAAGACAAACTCTATATCTTGCCTTCCTAGAAACAAAACTGTTTGCATACAGAGCACTGATCCTCCACAAATTAGGGCACGAAAGCACCATTTAGATCCTACATCAAAATCACCTACTCTCAAAACTAGAATCAGTTTAGAACAAAGCAGCTCGCATCATTCGCGGCAACTACTCACTCGGTACTAGTGTCTGCGTGTTAAAATACTATCAACCCCAGTTATTTAGGAGGAAAAATAGGCCCATCGTGTTCTTTTTTTTCACGAAGTCTACAACAGAGATCTAATTTTACGCCTACTTATTCCCGCCCCGCCCGTCTTATATCACCCAGGTTAGAGCATTGAGGCAATATAAAACAATTCGAATGACACCCTAATTTGTTTTTCCCTTTTAGCACTCTGCATTAACGACTGTAACGCTTTACTCGACCATGTCGTAACCAATCATAATATCATTAATTTAAACAGAAATATAAACTATCATAAACTGCTGACCATGACTTGTATTTCCTTGCATCATTGTAGAGCAAGATTGATAAATAGAGTGCATGCGTGTGTGTTCAGTCACCGGATTTCATTTTACTGAAATCCGGTTTAACATTTTTGTATATGATTTGTTTTAATATTACGTAATCATAATATTGTTTTGTACCCCAAAACAACCGCAGTGGTCTTCTCTTGAGTGCATTCAATAATCATTAAAATAAAACACTTGTTACTATCACATAATCAGAAAATAAAACAAAAGTTATGAGTAAATTATAAGGTTATTGAATTGATGGCGGTACAATAAAATTGATGTTTTGAAATCGATGTGAGTATGAGCGATGCTGTTTCATGATGTCTGAATCAGAGTAAGAGTTGAAGTACAAAGTGATGAACGCACTCATATCTTTGGTGTTGAATAGTGCGATCTGAATTATGGTTTCATCCCCCTCATGTAATGCATACTGTAAAATACGCACTTTTGGGTCCGAACAAAATAAATGAAATAAAAAGGTATACCCTGTTATCAATATGAGAGGAATTGACAACCAAAGCATAGTGGATACCCATCAAAGTCGGAGATACAGTCCAGCTCCCCAGTAAAATATAGCAACGTAGGAAACTCATGTACAGTAAACAAATGTTGTTAGGCTTCAGCTTTGTTTTTCCCCGGGCCATATCTATGAATATTTTCGCTGCAACGTTCATAAAAATATACATCAGTAATGATAAGAAGAGCTAACTAAAAGAGAAAAAAAAAGGAATGCACTTGTCTTTCTCGGGGTCATCCAACCCTAAGTTGTTTTCTTCACTAAACCTGTAAGTAAGTAACGAAAAGTATCGAAGTTAGGAGGGTATAGAGCTTTCACATTTCTTGACATTCGGAGGTTGCATCCGCATAGTACTCTATCTCCTGTAGTACTCTTTCAATGCATCCATCCCTACACGAGCGAGCGCCGCAATAATAAATATTTGCCAAAATGTTATTTTAGCGCTTGAAAGCACGAGCCAAAGTTTAACAACTTACCTCTTTCTCATATAAAATTAATGATGCTCGCTACGTTCCATGTTTCCCGTACCAGTCTGTGTCCTGCATGTTCTCGGTGCGGTGCACCTTTCCGGGAGCAGACTCCATTCATCTCCACGAATTTGCGGATATCGTAGGACGTCACATAAAAATACTGTTTCAGCAAATTGTTTACAACTCCTGAATAAAAATAAAGTCAATATTTTTTTTTAGACGTTGATATTTTGTTTCACCCACTAGTGCAAACTATTGACGCAGAGTATGCGATCGATGAGCAGTAGTGTATTTTTACTTTGAGAAAAATACGGTCATTTCTTCTTATAAATACTCGTTACATCAAAACAAGGCTGCGCATAAACATTGCAGGATATTGCCGTACCATATTTTTTGTACTCTTTTTAAAAGTAACATAAACATTGTTTGGGTTGTGTATTGCTTAAAGGAGTCATGAAACGCTTTTCCAACTTTTTCCTGTTTAGCTTTCCTCAACTCATAAATCGCGCATAGAACCAAACAGTTCGAGAAGACGGAAAGGGGGATCCCCCTCTTTCTCGGATTCTCGTTTATGCACCTGGATACTGCCATCATCTCCCTAGAAGATTAGCTCGTCGCTCATATTTCAGACAAGAAGTTGCTTACCTCGTTCCGTTCACCCCGAAGCTGACAGTGCTGTGGAAGCTACGTGCTTGTTGGGCCAGCCACACTTTTGCAACGTGATCACGCTCTCTCGCACAAACCCACGTGCAGAGAATGAGGTCAGGTGATGAAAGGGAGGCGGCTGATTGGTCCGGCAAGCGCGTAGCTTTCATCGCAATGTCAGCTATTGGGTGAGGGGAATAAGTGAAATCGGTGCCGTGTGACCTGCGTATGGGCCCGGTGACGCGCTGCGGGGGCCTGGTGACGCGCTTCGGGGACCGCGGAGGTATCACAGTGAAACGGCACAGAGCTTACAAAGGTAAGGAGGTATAAAAACAGTCCGCTGTGTTTTCGAATGTTCGTACCGAAAGTCAGGTTTTGGACGTTCTACATTTTTTTTCTCTTGGCCCACTGAACGATGTGCAATTAGTAAAACCCCAATATAAAAGATTTAATCTAGCGCAAAATATTCAATGTCATAAGCTAGTAGCTTTTCATAAAGTGAGATATTTTTACAAACAAATGAGGAATTACCATCTTTGTAAGCGTGTTCCTGGCGTTTTGTCACAATAGCTCGTTTTTGTTTGTAAGGGCAAAACTAACATTACACGAAATTGTTCTACCGTTTCGTGGTTTAGATTTTATCAACCTTTAGTGGATATTGGCCAACATATGTGTTTGAATGTAACGGTGCAAATATTTATATTTTCATAATAATCAAAGCATATCTGATAATTGTTGTAATTTAATTTATCGTCTTGCAGTTACGTTGTCATAAGCTGGCTGCGCCCTCTCAGAGGGCCCAGTGAGCAATCTGTGCGGCCTGCGCACGCCACTCTTCCAACATTATAAACAATATTGTTGCTGTTATATTTGGTGATTTGGTGGGCACACCCTCATTTCTGTCCCTTCAAGTGACGTAAGCCTTTTCAATATGAATAATGCAAGGAAACGTTATAGGCGCCATAACGTCGTTCGTGTTTTTTAATCCTATCCTTTTTTTATGATCGTTATCACTATCGTAGTACTTGTGCTTTTTTTCGGTAGACATGTGCAAACATTAGTTGAATTTTTCAATGTTTTCTTTCCACTGCAGCAACTAAGGAGCAAATCTGTCTATACATTGGCAGTAATTATAAATTAGCTTGAAATTTGAAAACATTTAGTAAAACAGTAATACAAACATAATATTTTCCCCTTCTTTTTATTCAGTTTTAATCATATGTTGTCGTTCCTCTCTTTAAAATTATTAATCACTTTTTTATATGGTAATGTTCTCCGATCGAGGTTTCCTGTGCGCAATTCTTGTATACGGAATTTAAAGTATTTCTAAGATCGTAGACTGCTTTCTGCCCTTTGTGTTCCGCGCGTTTTTTTTTTTATCCTAATGGGTGTTTTCATACATATTAAGGCATATATTGCTCATATTTCGAAACCACTCTCAAGCAACTAATGCTGACATATCATTTTGTATTAACCTCAATATAAATATTGATACGGGACTCAATTTAATCTTCAAAGTGGAGGCCACCGTGACTCGTTCGCGCCAATGTCGCTGACGAACCCTTTTTTGTTCGACATACAGGCTTGTTTGCTGGGCGATTTTACGAGAGATCGAACCAGCAGGTCCACACAACATTTTTATTTTTTCTAGTTTTTTATATGTGATATGCACTCTCATGAATCGCACGAAACTGAACTTTTTGTCTCAAAGCCGCATTTTCTCTACAAGAAAAAAAAAGTTTCTGGATTGCGCGACGGGCCCGCTCCCACCGCGGACTGCATTAGGTGCCAAATTTGCGGCCCTGTGGAAGGCAGGCAGAGAGTGGTACGCCAAAAATGTTTCTTGTTTCAGGTAACACACCAACGTTTAAGTGAACTTCATGCGAACATTGTGTGCTTTATGATTTCAAAAAAATATATAAGAAATTCCTAACTTCAGACCAAGTGCAACAAACACACTAACTTTCAGGCCTTCTACCTCAATCTGTATGGTATTAACGAGTTCGAAAGCTACACATATTATAGGCCAGGCCATCCAAATTATTCGTGAAAAATGTGAGCTTCCGATAAAAAGTATAAACATAACAAAACATTATTTTTAAAAAGCACATTTAAAAAAAACATTGAAAAAACAAAATAAAAAAACCCGGTCTCGATTTTATTAAAACTCTCGCATACAACTGTCCTTAGGCCAGGCAAAAAGAAAGTGCAAAAACATGTTGCATCGTTTGCTTGGTACAAAACTTGCAACCGGTCGAAGTGGCGGTTGCAAAGCGTCTTGACTCCGGCGTTTTTCGTTTCTCCCCGCTTCTAACTTTTTTTTTCTAAAAAATTTTAAGTTCCTTTTTTTGTCACAAAAAAGAAAGCTTACGTGTTGTAGCTTGCTGTCGGAGAAGATATCTTTCCAGGTTTTCTTTTGCTTGTGGCTGTCTACGGGCACTCATGAAAGTTTACGCTCATGCGCGCAAGGTTCTGGTGGAGAGCCAGCATATTACACTTCTGTGTTCGCATCAGTTTTGCAGCTGCCCCGGGCACTTGTGAAGAACATACAAACACGAAACGTTGATTCCTGTTTCGGCGCGCGCCGTAAGCGAAAAACGAGCTCCTACTCGGTGAACCACTGCAGTGATTTGGAAAAAAGGAGGGGGTGGGGGGGGGGGGGGGCGAAGGAGGCTGGGCAAGGCAGGACTTCTTGAACTTGATCACGCTTGGACTTCGCATGTCTCGTTTATTAGAACTGTAGATAATAAAATAACGACGCTTCGGGAACAAGGGTACGGGACGCTTATGTTACGGCGGAGCCAAGGAGGACGTTTACGTTTACCGCGCGCTATACTTCGCGGTCGCTTTCGCTGTCAGGAGCTGATACTAGTAAGATATTTGAGCTCGCGTTTATCGCTGGGCAAACATACACATCCTCCTTGGCTCCTCCGTAACATAAGCGCATCATACTCCTGTGCCTGAGGCGTCGCTCCTTTAATCTCTACAGTTCTAATAAACGAAACTCGAGCAGTCTTCGGCCCTCCTTCCTTGCGTCTAAAAACGTAACAGCTACCTAAAGAGGACGGCTTGTCAATGCTTCTCCTTGAAGGAATTTTGGAGAATCCACTGAACTCTGATCGCATCAAGGGGGATTACTGTGAAAGTTCATCTAGACTCTTTTAGAATGCGGAGTGGCAGAATTGATGTCTTCGCGGCAGTGATATCATCTTTACACCTGTGTGTTTGTGCGTGTGTGCCCAGGAAAGGCACACAAGATGAGCAGTGCGGTCATATCCTTTTGGTGGCGGGAACTGCTGCAACCAAGCTCACTGCAATTAAACCTTTTTAAATCTGATTATAGCGAATGTGCCATCTTGACATTGGTTTGAACTTGCAGGGCAGCAAGGAAGGCCAACAGCAATTTAATTTTATGTGTGTCGGTTCTAAGCGACAGAAGCATCGCTAACTTTTGTGGTGTTTCGTGTAAATACATACTATGAGACGGAACTTCATGTATGGAGCGGTAAAAAAAAGCGAACTTTTTGAAAGAATGCAAGACCAGCGGCGGGGCGAAGCGAAAGCGCCAGAGTCAAGATGCTTCGCAACCGCCACTTTCGCCTGTTAGAACTTTTGTATGAAGCAAATGGTGCAATGTTCTTGTAGGTTTTTTTTTTTTTTTTTTTCCTGGCCTAAGGAGAGTTGTATCCCAAATTTTTGATAGAATAAAAACCGGGTTCTTTTTTTTAATCTGTGTATTTTTATTGTGTTGTTCAAAAATGATGTATTTAATGTTTATATTTTTACCGAATTGAGGGTTTTACGTGCCAAACCAACGACGGGCATCTGGCTATGTTTTAGCAAATAATCATAATTTGTAAGTATATTTTGAATGCCCTAGCATATATTGTCTATAGTTTTCAAGCCCGTTAACGTCATACATGTTGGGGTACAAGGCCAGAAAGTTTGTGTATTTGTTTCGCCTAGTCTAAGTTATTCATTTTTTAGATTTTTTTATTTTATAGAAAACATAATAATTTCATGCAGTTGACTTAAACTTTGATGCCTTAGAAGAAACAAAACTTATTTTTGTCGTACCACTTTTAGCGTGAGGGGATTAAGCGCATTTTCTCTTCTATTTTTGTTTTGCCGATTAAAAATCCAACTTTCAAAGGTTTCTGAATTGAAATAATAACACACCATAGGCAAAATATAAAACTTTACTTTCAGGTTTCTACGGAGATTTCGGAAGGTATTCTAGTGCTTCGGATGTTCCTTTTTGAAATAATAATGGGCACAGAATAAAGTTCCCAAGTTACTGTAATGAAATCTGTGTCTTCTGCCGGTTCATACGTTGCGAGTAGAAATTCACTCCGACCGACAGACCATAAAACCATTAGGCCATCAGATGTTCCAAAAATGCGACTGACCATCACACCATCAAACCATGAATGTCCCAAAGTACGAAAGGTCATCAAAACATCACAAAATCAAGACATCAAACCATTACACCAGCAGGCCACCAGACCACCAATGTCCCAGAATACAAACGTCCATCAGAGGGCTTTTCGATAGGGCCCCCTGGCCCTATCAAAAATCTCATCACACACACATATATATATATATTTATATTAACGGCGGAGCCAGGATTTGAACTCTGGGGGGCCCAGAGTTCAAATCCTGGCTCCGCCGTTAATTTTGGCTTTCGACGGTTTCGTAAAACTATATATATATATATATATATAGTTTTTCTTCTATATATATAAAAATATATATAAAAAAACTATATATATAGTTTTTTTTCTTCTCAGTTTTATACCCACGCCTTCGGCCTCCCGCCACCATGCCCGTTATATATATATATATATATATATATATATATATATAAACGAACATATGCAGATGAATGAGCCGTACTTTATGCAATGAATCAAAGAATCGAAGTTTTACGAACCCGTCGAAAGCCAAAATTAACGGCGGAGCAAGGATTTGAACTCTGGGCCTCCCAGAGTCCGGTCGGGCGTCATGATCATTACAGCACTCCACCTTGGCTTTCTAGCGTTTCCTATCTGTCTTATGCAAAAGAAACGAAATGTATTAATTTAGTTTCATATATAATTATCTATGTATCACGGGGAAATTTCATCATCTTACGTCTTTTCCAAAGAGAGAGTAATTGAAAACATGTGGATTAATGAACCGCACTTCATCAAATGAATCAAGGCTTTACGAAACAGCCGAAGATCGAAATACTTTTTTGAGCGGGTATTTGAACACTGGGGCTTCCGCTGTCGGCGGGGGGCGGGAGGCGGGTGATGACTACTACACCGTTCAACCTTGAATTTCTAGCGATTCTTGTATCTCCTAATAATGCACAAGAAACAAAATGTTTACAATCAGACGTGTTCTAGGAGGCTCGTACACCACCGCGTGGAACGCGAAAACACTCTTGCTCTTACATCGCACCTGCTGGTTTCATCTTCAAGTTTTCGATTATTTCCTCTTTTGAGACCACGTACGATTATGAAAAGTGCCCAGGATACCCATACAAAAATGCCCTAAAGCCGACTATAAAGAAAGCTGGCTATGAGTGTCTTTAGACTTTTGGCGCAATTAGCAACATTGTTTCATGGCTGCCTTTAGCATTTTCAATGGTTTCCTTAATAGTCACCTCTATGGACTTCTCAATGTCCAGCCATTGCACTCCTTAGCTTCTCTAATGGCTGGCTAAAGAAATTTATATAAATTACTTTTTTAGCCGACGTGCTATATCTGACCACAAATTTTCCTTTCATTGATTTAGCCATGTACAGCTTCTTACATGTCCTGCTAAATAGTGTTGGGGCATCTTATGGCTCTTTTCAGCAAACATGCTATTGCAGCTCATGGCTTTCTCTATGGTTTCTTTAGTCCCCTAGAGCTTCTTGTAAGATATACTATAAAGAATTTTATGGTTTACCTTACGGGTATTTCCAGCCAGCGTGCTATAGCCGCCTCTGGCTCTTCCTGTTGTTTCTTTAGCCGCACATCACTGCTTGTATGGTCCGGTATAGCTTATTTTATAGTTCGCCCTATGGTTCTCGTTACCCGCCTTTCAATAGTTGCTTTCAGTTTTTTATATGAATTCCTTAGCCGCCTTTTGCCATCTGTATGCTCTTTTATTGCTTACCCTATAGCTCGTCCCATGGTTCTATATGCCCGTAGTTCTAGAGCCCGCTATAGATTTACCAACAGTTTCTTTAGCCGCCTATTTCCCCCTGTATAGTCTGCTACAGATTTTGCTATAACTCGTTTATGTTTGTTTTTTCCTTTTTTTATATACATGTTAGTTTAGCTGCCTAAATCTTTCGTACTGTTTCTTTAGCCGTCTGTTGCCTTCTGTGTGGTCTGCTTTAGGCTATTATTTAGCTCGTCTTATGGTTCTCTTTGTCGTAGAATGGCAGCTGCCTATTAATTTTCTATTTACCGCTATCGTGTGAAATGCGACACAAATTGTTTGTTGTCACTGTATAACTTAATAAATAAAAATGACACTTTGTGCCTGGTAATTGCAAAAAGGCCGGTAGGCAGGCAAAATAGATTGTTTCCAATACACCTATAAGTTTATTAGACAGAGCCTCTTCCGTGGACAAGTACAAGCTTGCAGGTAATCCGTGATATGTGAAGAGGTACAACTAAGCTGTTATTCAACTGAAAGTTTCCAAAGCAAGCGAAAACCTGGGTGACGCTTGGGTAGTGTCTATTCTCTCGGTGGAATTATTTTCCTGAAATTATACCCGCAGTAGACATGCATTGGCTGTGGATTTACCTCATCGAACGAAGTTTCCTTCACACGCAATGTTTTATTGACAGCTCAGTTTAGCTTTCCTATATAAGCTTCCCTTTCTTTTTCAAGTAAAAGGCCGGGTTGTTGAGCACGCGCCTCAGGGATACATGCGCGACGAAAAGTCCCTACAGCGTCCATTTCCTGTGAAGAGTGTCATTGAAACGTTAGTGTGAACGAAGCGTGTTTATAAAACGTGTATCTCTAAAATGGTGTCCATAAAACGTGTTTTCACAAAACGCACGGACGATAACAACGCGAGTATTCTACCCCTAGTTGTCACGTGATTTTAGACAGAGACTGCCAGGCGACTAACGGTAGATATTTGGTGAAATTATTATCCCGGCACGTTGGCGATAGGAACTGCTAATTCTAGAGGTGATCCGGAAGGGTACCGGTAGAAAAACGGTCAATTGGTGCCGAGGAGTAGGTTGCAGCGCACTTACGATGAAAATGCCGGTCTTGAAAGATGTAATCCAAAATATACGTCGACACGGGCACTGTAGAACAACCATACAAACACCAAAACGAGAAAAAAATTTCCCGTGCAGATTTAACACGATGTGGCACAAGCTGCCATTTGCCGAACTGAACACTAAATACATAACAAGCATTTATTGTCGTTCTTTGAAGTAATCGATTTTTGCCGTTGTGTAGGAAAACGGGAGGAGTTGGAAAGCAGCAGCGCCTTCAAGGCCAAAGCGGGGTGCTCTCACAATGACGTACCTTCAGGGGGATTCCAACAATGAACAATACGAGAGGGTTTATCACTTGTATCCTCTTCAATGTTCGACCCAAAGTTGATAGTGAAGTGGACGCTATACGTTGCCTTCGCCTCCACGAAGGTGCCATGTTCCGCATTATCTCTAGCTTGGAGACTGTAGTCACGCGATCCTACCAGTAGACACAATTGGCCATATACACGCATATCATCTACTCTGCTGTCAATACCGAGTGAAGAGGACAGCTCCATGAAGGCTACTATTTGGACTTCTAAGGAAGCTGCTAAGCCCAAACATTTCACAAATATGGGAAGTTTGAAAATTCTGTGTTTTACGCCGTATTATAATATTATAATAACATTATAATTTATATTTATGAATAAGCCGTGACCACGTTTTCGTCCCGATGACCAAAATAAATAGATATCTATATTTGTATATTGTCACAGGTCGTGACCAAAAGAACAACAACTAAAGTGGAAGCAATAAACGTTTAATGGCGTGAACTTGTGCCCAAATCAATATAAAAAAAGCAACATGCGTCGTAGGCGAGCGCCGATTTCGGCGCAGTAACATGGTCGGACGCTGCCGAAGAACGGACTTCGTAGAGCAGCGCGGAGCGCCTTTGGTAGACGCGCTGGTTTAGCGAACATTCGAAGAAAAATGTTCGACTTCGAACATTTCAAGCGAGAAGCTACTTGGACGTCACAGAAACTATAATTACAACACAATATTGAGTACGTGCCGCTTGGCTACGCACGCAGCATTACCCGCCCCTCTCCCCCCCTTAAAAGCACGCATCGTCCTGACGCAGCACAAGAGAAAATACAAAGAATAAAGCACGACACAATCAGAAGTCATAATTCTCAGTCAGTCCGCAGCTCCATCAATCGTAATAAGGCTTGAGACTGACGGTGTGCATCACCTCGGGTCGTAGCTGGCGTCTTGTACATGACCGCGATCCGACGGGAAGAACTTTGTAGTTCACATCTCTGAGGCGTCGAATAGTTTTGTAGGGTCCGAAGTGTCGCTTAAGTAGTTTCCCTCTGAGACCGCGGAGTGACGAATTGGTGCCTGCACCCTCACTCTGTCTTCGGGCTGGAAGTCGACGTTGCGTCGCCGAAGGTTGTACCGGTGAACGTCGACAGGTTGTTTATCGTGGATCCGAAGCCGGGTAAGCTGGAATACATCCTTTGCTATATGACTGACCAGACGGGCATCGTCGCTTTCGTCGTCCCTGGCTCATGGGTAGAATCGAACCGAGCGTGATCGTCACCTTTCTGCCATGCAGCAGCTCAAATTGTGTTAAACCCGGTGGTTTCTTGAACAACCGTGCTCAACTTAGCCGTACAACCGTAAGCATAGATCACAGATGTAGCTTACCGAAACCTTAGAATCATCATTGTAGTGCACACATAACGGCACACATATAGGGATGCCAATCTTTCGGAAATTACTCTCGCTACTGGAACCACTCTAGTCCAACTGAACTTTAGGAACGAGCGGCGAACCAGAAAGTGCACAGCGCACCAGCACACAGTTCGCCTGAGATCTGCCCAGGCCATTCTCGGACAGAATGCCATTTGAACGGAACCATCTTCCGGCATTATTAGTAACCCTATCAATTGTTTTCTTCAGAAACACCTTATTTAATCACTTTTGCTAAGATCATGCGGACTAACTTTTATAACCCTATACCCCCTTTTTTATAAACTTTTTACTGAACTACTGAACCCGGAGGAATTGAAATAAAAATGTAAATAAATAGGTTTCCGAGAAGCTTAAAAAACCTGCTTGAGACTGGAACAGGCCGACCAGCAATTATTCATTTATTCATGTGTTGGGGGCACCATGAAAAAAGCTGCCTCCAGGCAGTTTGACGTTCCCTCGGCCCCCTAGACTAGCAGTTAAGAATAAAAAGAAAAACTGATATGTTTCATACGTACACACAAAGTTTACACATGCAAATCGCAGCACATATTGTGTACGTCAAATGTACTTGAAAGCTTTGTGTAAGCAAAACATATATATATATATATATATATATATACATATATATATATATATATATATATATATATATATAATGTATATATATATATATATATATATATATATATATATATATATATTTATATATATGTAGAGAGAGAGAGAGCAAAGAACTAAAAACACATAAAAACATAAAACAATGCAGAAGAAATTATACGTACACCAAACTCAGGTTTCGAAAAGTAGTCGGAGATAAATCACTGTTGTTCACTGTATGGTAAGTCAGAAGATTTAGGAGTGTGTCAGTGAGCATTTGGACTGCATAATTTGTTTTACATACGTCCGCTTTCCAGTATTTGATGTGATGGTTTATATAAGAATGATTATTCCTGGTTAATAAAAACCGGGATGTTAAATTTCAGTTGTTTCGCATCGTTTCCAATAAAAACGCTGCGGCTCAGCCTGTAAGTATAGATATCAAAGATTCTGATAATCGCAAGTCGCTCATATAAGTGCAGGGTATGAGAATCATGAGAACTACAAATGCAGCGTACTAGTTTCTTGTGGGGTACTGCCATGCTTCTACGCTTGTAGCCGCAGTAATCAAACCGCCAAAGCGACGTCAGCTTTGATTACAGCAGTCTAGCGCTGGAGATTTGTTCGGTGGACGATGTGTTTCCAAGACTCCTCCGCGGACGGTTCTTCTCTAAAACTCCATTACGCTGTTTGATATTCAGCCTGGCGAAATACCTCTGGGTGGCTGATGCAAGCGCATTGGTTGATCGATGAACGGGGGAAGTAAGATTTCCGTGGACCGGACTGCTCGCAAAGCGAAGATTTCCGAAGGTGAAAAAAAAAATGATAAGTGGCCAGACTAATACGGCTGAATGTCAGCAATGACGGAAGGTTATAGTTGCTAAGAGAAGCCGGCCACATCATATCGGTCCTTCTTTTTAAACGTAATGGTCGCTTATTTGCAGTGGTTAGCTGATGATGACGCGTTAGTGGAAATATAATGGCTTCGGGTTTGACGAAATGCACGTGTGATGGCACTAAGGTGAAAGTTTGATTGCGCCATGTATCGCAATTATATGCATCACGACAAGATACAGGAACCATCAAGGTTGCATAATGATAATAGCCCCTCAAGAAGAGGAACAAGATGTTTCCGTTCTCCAGCGATTATTATCGTTATTCTTGTCCAACTCGCTTGCACCATGCATTAACTGCATTTTCATCATGGCCGGATGTATGGCGATGATAATATGTCATTAATTTTTATGGAAGTACATAAGCTGCCTTTGTTTCAACTATATTTTTGCAACCAAAGGTCGCGCCTCGTTTGGAGCGCGACAGTCTTTTTACAGGTTTCGTCATTTCGGTCACGTAACATCAGTGAACGTGTCGGCAGCCTACTTCACCTTACGATGGGCCACAGCTGTCAGTACAAATTATTGGAGTCAATCCAGTGTATTGTGAGGGTAGTGTGAGTAATTGAAGGGAAGTACTTGTAAACGATACATAAATCAATAAGTCAAGTATGTTTAGAAAACGTGTACTTTACTTTAGGTACATCCCATGAGCACATAATTGATCTTTATTTCTAGTATTTTCTTGTAGTCTTTGAGGAAAGTGCAAATTCAGACTTTAAGGTACTTTCCCCAATCCTGACTTGTTATATTTGTATCACAAAATGATGGCTTGTCAGCAGATAGGTGCCTTATAATACGATTATTTCAAATATTTAGTCAACCAGAGTAAAACAACTAATGTGTGGCCAGTTTATTTAATCCAATATTTTCTGCCATTTTCAAAAATATATCAATCAACCCCCCATCATCCTGGGGCAACGCATACCATTAAAACACTATATGAAATGAAAGGACACAATGAAAACTTCTGTTAATACGCACATGTAATTTACTTTGAAAGAAATTGCATTCATAGTATTTTACTTTGTGTACAATGCTCCTCGTTTACCTACCCCTGTTTAACTTGGAGCTCAATACCTATCATTTATTTCTACTCTACTTAAAGCACTTTTTTTTTAATTTACTTGGTCATGCACTGGCGTGACCTGTGGTTGCAGGAAGCCGCCGTGTGCGTATTCTGGTGATACGCTCACGATGGTTGGGACCTATGTACATGGCAGGACCTTGGGACAGGGACATTGACGCCTGCTGCGGCTGGTCAACGGTGCGCAGAGGGCCAATCGCTGTAGGCGGTGATGTTCCGGTCTTTTGGTTCCACCTGGTTCTGCCGTGTATATTAAGGCCCTTGGATTGCCTGGTCTGGATTGTAGAGTCCGCAGCGGTACTTGCCAAGGTTAAACAAGTATGCAAAGACTCAAACTCAAAGGAAATGAGCGGGAATCCGCTAGCCTGCTTGGACCTCTAACCTACTGTGAGGTAAAATAACACAGAAAATAAGCCTTGGAGCGAAGTCGGGTTGGGCTCTAAGCGGACCCCCAGATTCTCGATCATGTTATTTAAGTATTATTCGTCAGAGTTAACTTGCCCTTTGCCCTTACGCATGTTTTGTGCATTGTATTTTTTATGGGGAAGTCGGCTATGCTTCGCGAGGAAGATTATTCCGGCAAATTTAATTTTCGCTTTAAGTGCTTTGGTGACAAAAATAATCGCACACGCAACCTCGTTTGCGATCGCTTGACGTATATAAAAGTCCTACAAGAGTTCTAACTATGTACTATATAGGAAAGCGATGAACAGGGTGTTCTGCA
This sequence comes from Ixodes scapularis, assembly GCF_016920785.2. Classification (NCBI taxonomy): domain Eukaryota; kingdom Metazoa; phylum Arthropoda; class Arachnida; order Ixodida; family Ixodidae; genus Ixodes; species Ixodes scapularis. The sequence continues at coordinate 139,047,684 of NW_024609868.1, forward strand.
CATATTCTTTAAGAATTTTCCTAAGATAAGATATTGTGAGACTGCTCAGCTGGAAAGCGACGACATGCGTCATTCAATGGAACGATTGATTTTTAACCTGCCGTGCACCATACCGTTCGTCGAAGGGAATTTCATCGAAATTCGTTTCAGAGAAGATTGTCACTTCATCGAAACACAGTTTAGACAAGCCAGGGCCTCCATTTTTTTGGATAAGTGTCGTGAATTGAAAAGAATGCTTAATGAATCCGTTCGGCCGCCGTGAGGAAACTTGGAAGCTGCTAAAGGTTAGAGCCTAACTCACTGAGGCATGTTTACCTAAGCCTCGGCATCGTCCTCACTCTCTACTCATTAATCAGGCGATACACTAACAGGTTATTGATAAATCCGCATGGTTGTGACCGGTATCAAAAGTTGTCAATGGTACCCACAAACTTATCCGAATACGCTGGCCGCCCAAGTGCCGAAGCAACTGACTCAGTGACTGGCTCGCTTAGCCCTTGGATGAGGCAAAACGGTAGAACGGGCAGCGATTGTAATTATATTTGGGATTCCGTGCATTGCGTTTCTTTAAACATTTACTCACAGAAAGAAGGGTCTTCGCCAACCGAATTTAGCTAAAGTGGACTTGGGTTAAATAATGCCTCCGGCCACAAACGTCATGCGTCCTCACCAGTTGCATTCTTGTGTCACCTAATAATGAACTGCTGAGTCGATCCCATCCCGAGTGAGCGTCACGGGCCCTTCGGTAGGAACTCAGTGATGTTGGTTATCATGTGATACAATGAGAGCACTGAATTCGCTGGAGGCTTGCGTATGCTCTCCGACGTTCATCGCAAAGCAAAGCGGAGCATATTGGCTTAGTAGAAACTTCCTCCCTAAAGCAGGCGACATTTCGCTTGTTTTTTTCCTTCGAGCATTTAGGCGGTAATGGACGCTCGGAGAGGTGGAAAACGTGCTTCATCGCCCCATGCTCGCGCTCCGTGGTGAAAAGTTCCGCTTTTTCTCCTTGTGGTGCCCCTTTTTTTTAAAAGTGTGCGACGTGCTCGTCATCGGCTGGGACCAACGGGGCGGGGCATGGTGCTGCCGAACTGAGTCGCCGTCAGGGACAAGGTGCTTGCTGCCCCGTACCCGCCGGTCACTGAGGACGACGCCACGGCCGCCCTTATTACCTTGCACCGCCTCCGCCCTCAGGCCCTCTGTGTGGCGGTACATACAGGGAAGCCGCCGAACTCGGGGACTTCATGAACCTGGACCAGAAGTCGTCCTAAAATGGGGAACAAGGTGGCGGTGGCCACCAGCGGTCATCACCAGTGACCCGGGGACCGCCGTCGAGGTTGGCACCTTTCGGAGAGGGGGCGGAAACTTTGGGAACGGGGCGTTCGTGTCCGGCAGACGAATGTAGGGAGACGTGAGCGGCTTTTTGTTCTTAATGTCTTTTAAGGCAGAAGCCTGATATGCCACATTACGCGTAAAGGCGGAGTCGGCGTTGTGCCTAAAAAATGGCCATAAGAATGCGTCGTTAACCACGCGCTGCTCTAGGTCAAAGCGGACTCGCCTAAGAAATACAACACAAAGAAGAGCCCAGCAACGCTGATGCTTATTCACGCCGTGAAGCCAACGGGGGCGCTCAAGGTGAAAGCATGCGCGCCTCAGAAATAAAGCAAGAAGAAAAGCACACCGACGAAGATGCTTCGTCACGGAAGCCGTGAGGCCGGCAAGGGCGCCGCGCCTGCGCAGTGGGGGAGCGTGACGGCACCGCGGGAGCACCGTGTGCAAAAGGAAAACATGGCGCGCTGCTTGTACGAATGAGCTCTGTGTAGGAAGGCTTTTGCATTCCTAGACGTAAGCAGTCTTAAGTGTCTTCGGTGTATTTTTTTCTTTCCTCCGGAGTCGACAGCATAAACAGGTACGTGGAGCGACCTAGGTCCTAGAGTGGACCAAACAGCTGTTCGACCGCAAACTCCGAACACTTACGCTTGACGTCTGCAATGAACTCCTAACGTGGAACGCGAACGCCCGGTGATCGACGTTCACGTCAAACATTTAGTATACCACCGTGGTATAGAAAAGCCAAATAGCTTTCTTGTCCACATTCTAACTTGCGTCACTAAAAAAAAAAACAACATAATTAGGCGCAGTGGAAGAATGTTGAGCTCACAATGATGTAGTGGTGGGGTTTGATTCACTTGGATGGGCATATAGAATTTTGTTCTCTATTTCAAATTTACAATAGATCTGCATTGGCTCTCCTTCAAAGTTTGTGTTACGCATTTAGTAACGATTTTTTTCGCGTTCCGTCCCATTTTACTAGGCAATCCTTGCTCTTGAACACATCCTGTCTGTGAAAACAAAATACTAGGTTTAGCGGGTCTCGTGTTCACCACTCTTTATCAGGGTCGGGCGACATTTTTTGAGAAAAATAGTTTCCGGTTTTTTCGCACAATTTTCAACTTGCTCTCGGAAAATGTGCCGCTACGACCTCCCCATATTGACGCTTATAAAAGTGGCGTTTTCGTTTCAATACTTGTTAGTTGGATTCGCCAACGACACACAGGCGAAGTAGAGACGACGTATTTGAAACGAGTGTGCATTGCTTAAGCGGTATTGTCGAAGGGCTTCATGGTCTTTTTTCTCCGCTCCTGCATAATATTCCTGAGAAAAACACTACAACTCATCAGTTAAAATCTGAGAAGCAATTTTATCTTGTAAATCATTAAATCGGTTTGGCGTCCTATAGTAGTTACCGTCCGGACTGAACTTTTAACATGTTTAATATAAAATTATTATACATATTACCTTAATTAGCGCGTATTTATCTTTATTGCTATAATTTAATCAATGTGCCCTGAGCCTGACAAGTATTTTGTAAAAACGGTGGCACCCGTGTAATTTATTTTTTGAAGCACAAATTTGTTCAAATTATTATCAAACTGACGTCATATAAGTTGCAATATTTTTAATGGGTTTGCAACTGATGTCACAGTCGTACTGCATATGGTTCAAAACTAATCAGTGCATCGTAGCATAGTCCCTGCCATATTTGAGGAAAACAAAACCAAACTGAAGACAGCGGGAGCAATAAAATCACTATTTAATATAAGTGTATTTTTGTGTCTTCGATAGAAACGCCGATGTTGGAAATTGTGTTTGAGACACCTTAGCAGGAGATGTCTGCGCAATGCGAGACGTTAAACTTGTATCGTTGGGATTGTACTTGGGGATAGGGGTTAGTAAATATTAATTACTTTACAAAAATAGCTGTTATGCGCTCTTCCCAACACTGGAAACGACGTCCACTGCCGCAGGTCGTGGGAGTTTTGTCGTCCATAGCACCAAATTCTAGAAAAGAATCGACCTCCGCCGCGGTGTTTTAAATAATCGAACCTGGGCCCGCTGCGTGTAAAGTGGCGCGATACCACAGCGCAGACTTGTGCCTATCTTAAATACTCTACTTGAAATACTGCATTTCAAATACTTTTCTTCGTATTTCGGTATCTTCCAAATATATTTTGTCTAGAGTATTCGCTACTCTATCTTAATTAAATTTATCAATATCTTGTACTGAGTATCTCAGATACCTTTTTCAACTTTCGAAAGTATTTGTCGCTGTATTAATCTACGGAACTAGGGATCCTCAGACTCAAAGGTGAAGCTAATCCTGTTGCCACCTTGGAGCCAGGTGACTGAACAAAGTGCATGAAAAACGCACGAGCAAAACAATACCTCCAGCCCCCCCCCCCCTCCCAAACAAAACAACAAAAAAATAATGGATAGCGTCAAGTACGTCCGCCTTTATATGTCCTCTTGTTCTTTTTCTTTTTTTTTTACTTTTATTTTGACTGCAGGTTACGCTTGGAGCTAGCAACGTGATGGAGACGTCATCCGGATTTTATACCTTTCGTCTAATGATAGAGTGGTACCGCCAGCGGGAAATTCTGACGCTAACGCTCGGTATGGTCAAAATGGGCCATTTTCGGAAATCGCCCATTTAGGGGATGGGGTCTTGGTATAAAAACGCGCGACCGCATTTTCAAGCGACCGCGAATACTCCCTCCGCAAAGGAAGCTAGATCTTGCTAGATTTATTGAGCTGCAGTGACCTAGATTGGGCTTCCACAAAGCCCCTCGTGTGCATATTCTGGTTTAGCTTCGGCTCCGAAGCTCGATCAGCTCGATCAAAAGCGTTTCTTTTATCTCCTTTCTAATGCGCACATTGTTTCATTCTCAAAATACTCCAACGGAGATTTTTGCCCTCTGGAGCCAGGAATTGCAAGCGGTTTTTTGGACACTCTTTTGTGTTACTGATATTCCTCTCTTGGCCTTCCTAACTATTTTTTTACAGTTTTAATGTAGAGACGCTCCTCCTCACCCGAAAATACTCGCCCTTGGTTGTTGATCAGCGGGCTGCTCTTCTCGAGCCGATGTTTCTCCTGAGCGCGGATGTTTGCCGTTCACTCGCGTGCTTATCATCAAGTCTGGCTGCCTGATCAACTTTTAGTTCCGCTCTTAGGGATACGCAATATCGGATATATCTGTCAAGTCTGCCGAACCCCATCAAGGCTTAATACGAAAATTTGCGGAACGGTCATGAGCCTAGTCTACCGCCAAACTAAAGCAAACCAGACGCAATGCCTAAAATACGTGAGTCCCTGTTTCCAAAATCATTTGGGGCCCATGAACTTTCATATGCCTAATTCTTTCAAACTAAACTTTATTGCAGCAGCCAAGTTGTTTCTTGAAAGTCATAAGGATCACAGCAGAATTATATTTTCAGGAGAGTCATGACAAGTAAATCAACCTCTTTTGAGATTTTTATACTTATATTACCAGCTTGCCACCGACTTGCCAAGAATCTTCAAATGTAACTAAATCACTTTTCAAATTATTTATACTCTACTCAAGATAGTTTGAAGGAAAAGTTACTTAACTGCTATTTGAAATACATTTTGGAATGGGTGTGTAGTATCTTATCTTAAATACATTTGTTTAGTATTTGGCACAATACTGCCAGAGCTACGACAGGGCTTTTTTCTTGTTTTTTTATTATCGTAGGGCTACGTTACCACCTTTGCAATGTTGCTTATTGGTTTTTGATAAGCATACACATACCTTTGTTGGTATTGTGTAGCGCCCGTTAGATGGACACGGCAGCTGTGACGTCGCGATAGATGTTTTTATTATTATTATTCCTAGTTAATTCAAACGTTTACTGTCGAAACTAAAAACTTTAGCTAGGTGACACAAGGCGACGTCCGAATAAAAGACATTGGCCGTATTTATTCATCCAATACTACCTAAATGACAAGGCCTGCGTATAAGCTCATGGTTACTAGGTCGCTGAGCCACTTTAAACGGCAAACGTGCAGAAGCTTGATGAGATTTTACTCATAGAAAAGGTGAGCCATATTTCGTCCTTCCGGGAACCAGACGGGCTGACACGACCATTAGTCCCCTGGGGGACTAACGGGGAGGGGAGCAACTTTTGCATCCCTCCCGTTTGTCACTCAAAGTTGAAACACCTGGGCTAACCTCCGCACACTTGTATTTAGCCCTACAATGCAGAACTTTTTTTATATATTCCTGAAAATATATTTCTTCGGTCTACTGCACCAAGAGAACATACGGAATTTTCTTGTTTTTTTTAATCCGGTTTTAGTTTTAGCCTTTGAAATCAATACACAATGCGTGTATTATATATGATACACCATCCATCTTGTGGCACCATCGGCTCTAAAACGGGTAAAAGCAATCTAATTTCTTGTTGATGCCAAGAGCGACACCACACTTGTCGCACTTCACAAACGTGAGAGCCCAGTACTGTGGAAGTTTGCAGCTCTGTCTCGTGTCCATCCACTGAGGCCAGTGAATGAGCTGGTCAAGCCGGATATCTTCTGGAGCAACGTGCGTGGCAGGCCTTTTATTCTCGTTTGCTTCGATTTCGCGTTGTAGCTCTGTTGATGGTCTGCCTCGTTCGGCGACCATTTCTCCCTCTTTTGGGAGGCAGCGTTGAATGTGAGGGTAAAGTGTACATACAAAAGGCCGGCGTCTGTATCGGGTCTTGCTTGGCTCCCGTCCTCAGCGAAATTTACCTGTTTTATGTTGACGCCAAAGTTCAGGCGGACCTTCAACGAGATTTTCCCGATGCGAAGGTTTTTCGTTATGTTGACGATTATCTCATCCTACACTCCACCATCTCCGTCTCTGCAGCCATAGAGACCGTGTTCCAGAAGAACTCACACGGGCTTACGTTCACCAAAGAGGCCCCCTCCCCTGAGGGCTTACAGTTCCTGGATCTCAAGTTGGTCCCAACTAGCAAAGGTATCTGCTGGGCTCAACAGCAGAGGTCTTCTAAGCCCGTTCTTCCTTTCAACAGCTCACACTCAAGGAATGTAAAAAATGGGATCGTTCGAAATCTAATTGCTTCGGCAAAGGTTAAATCCTGTCAGCACCTTTCCGCCCACAGCCTATCCAAGCAGATTAGTCGCCTCATAAAGGCAGGATACCCGAGAGACCTGATTGAAACAACAATCAAAAGACTTGTCGCGGGGCAGAAGTCCAAACCCCTCCCTCCTAAGTCACGCTTCGCATGCATTCCCTACATACACAACACCTCACATCGCCTGAAATCTATTGCGCTCGGCTTCAACACCAACGTCGTATTTTCCTGCAAGTTCAAATTAGCTTCTATTTGTAGAAAGGTCAACAACCCCGGTCCAGCGCCCCCGTGCCAGAAAAAGCACCAGACCAATTATGTAACCTGCTGCAAAGAGTGCGTGTATTCGATTCCCATGTCCTGCGGTGCTAAATGCATCGGACAGACGGGCCGATGCCTAAACGATCGGGTGAGGGAACATGCGAACGAGATCAAGAAAGCCGCTTCCGACACTTCGGAGATTTGTTACCACCCGATTGCCAAACACACCTCTGAGTGCAGCGAACCCTGTTCGGCCGACCTTCCCTCGACCACCAGGACTGGAGGTCACGCCTCAAGATACGGACGAGAGATCATGGAGGCCTTCGCCATGCACCACAGTCACAGAAACTTCGGATCCCCGTCCATAGGCTTATCCAGGAGGGAGATAAACTTCCTGGGGCCAGAGCTGGCGTCCCTCGTTTCCGTGGTTCCAAGCGATTAGATGTCTACCCCACGGGATCGTCCCTCATTTCCCTGGCTCCACACCCTCTCCCATCGCTTTCCCACTTTCCAGTGTAGCGTCTTTCACCCTCCCCTCCTTCACCTATATATGCAAACTTCGGGTCAATAAATGTTGTTGCTAGTTGGAAGTCTTCGTTGTCCGTCCCCCCTTTCTATGTATCTTCCTCATGTCTAATTACCGTTACCAACACGCTCGTTTAGTTCTTAATGAATTGGACATTTCGTTTTAGCTTGGTGATAATTGCAGGTACTGATACAAAAGGTGAGGCTTCATCTTGTAAGCGTCTATTTTTTGGCACACGTACCACAAACAACCGCATCCCGTTATGCGCCCTGCGAAGTAACTTAATTCATATGCAAACAGACAATCGGATCTCACGAAAAATAGCTCTGGTTTACTTATAAATTCCAACCTGGTTCTAACCTGTTTTTTTAGGTTTAACAACCTGGCATATTTACAGATTCCAAGCCTTCGATTTTAGAATAACAGTGGAGTACTCTGCGATGCTGAGGCTTCGAGCAGTTTCTTTCGATACTCTATTCTGTCTGCCATAGACATTCCTATGTTGAGCGAAAATGGCCTTACACACTTCTATATTACAATCCTAGAATATTTCGTCTCATGGTCCCCCCCCCCGCCCCCCCCCCCCCCCAATCTCTTGTAGCGTAAATAAAACTCCAGAAAAATATTAGCTTCGTACAGAAAAGAAAATATGTCCATGAGTAAAAACAACTATGCTGTACTTTCTTTTCATCTCCACACTTTGTTTGGCGTAGTTTTTTTTTGGATCCGGAGCTCAAGGTTTGATATTAAAAAAGTGCAGTCTTCGTGGCATCCTTTTGTTTATATATATACATTTTTTTACGTAAAGTATGCAGGTCTTATCGTTGCTTGCTTGTACTCTAAGCAGGTTTGGTGCAAAAATTATAGCGGCAAGGTACAGTCACCTCCCAATGATTTTCCCATTTTTTTTTACGAACTTTGTTACATTCGTAGGTACTGACTCAACAGGTAAGTAGTTTTTTTGTAAACGTCTTGTTTTTGGCACTTGTAAAACAAGCCATCACATTACGTAATGTGGCTGGCACCTTGCGATGTAACTTGTTATGCAAAGACACAATGAGATCTAAAAAGAAATAACTCGGGTTTATTTATAAATGTTGAGCTTATTCCATCCTGGCTCCTCCGTTATTCAAACTTTGAATCTGGTTTATCTACAGATTCCCAACTTTAAATGCTGTAAGCATTTTACTTTCTTTTTGCTGCTATTATTAGTCAGATTAATCTGCAGGCCGAGGCAGCTTGTTAAGAAAAATAGTCCTGATTATCCTTTCTGCGACCAAACCCGAGTGGAAATGACATAAAAACAAAAATGAGAAGCAGTAGTAGGCAAAACCATGTGTCACAGTTGAAAAGAAAAAAAAAAGTAGCGACGGGTTCGGACAAAACACGGACAAAGTACTAAACTGCCCACTGTCGCTGCGTACAACTGAAAAAAAAAAAAAATATAGCGCAGTCTTTTGCCGTGGCTTGCGAGAGATTATTCAGGAAAAGCACTCCTCAGGGAACCTCTTCACTTATATTGGGGATGTACGCACTCGTGCGTACAGATGGTTTACGCCGGCGAGCATGCGCATTGTTTAAATTAACCCTACAGGGACTTTATTACTGGTTTTTAATTTGCTCCGAACCTGAGCGAACTGAACGTAGTAGACTAAGGAAACTTTTATTTTCTCGAATTTCGCTTTATCTGAAATGTTATAGGCAAATTAAAATTACAAAAACAAGAAAACAAATAACCTCCTTCATGACGTCCTTGGTCGCTTGAGTGGCCGTGAACCCGATGAGGGGTAGTGAGCTCAGCGAGCGCTCACGGCTGCTGCACTCCGTGTCGACGGCTCGAGAGGACGCCACTAAAGCAGGGTGTATGACGCGCGCAGCCAGGCCGGCTGGCATTGCATTTGCTGCACAATTAAACACTAATTGAGCATGACACTTCATTGGCCACAAACGACAGCAAACAGGGGGTAAAGATCAGTTCAGACCGGGAGCCGCTTCGCGCTGCCATACCGCCAAACGGCCAAACCGTAAGCCAAACCTGATCGCCGAAGGGCTTCGAAACGCTCGGAACCGGTCGGATCTCCGAGCCCGTACACGACTGCAGCGCCGCCGCTCTTCGGTGCCTGCTGCTACTACACCTTTCGAGTATGTGCCGCCTTTTCCACCGTGCGGTGGCCGGTATGTCGACGGGTCATTTCTGGGTTTCGTACTTTCTAAACTGCATTTGTTTCTTTTTTGATCTAAAATGCTCAACAAAAACTAGTTTCATAAATAATTGAAATGGTTCGCGCCACTTATATTTTGTATTTCGATTAAAAAGAAGCTTTTAGCGGCTCTGACCAGTAGTAAACCCAGGACCAAAGACTTCACATACCGCGCGCTTTCGGCACCGCGGTTCGCCCCCGTAGGTAGAGGAGGTTTGCTTTGTCGTACGGTTAAAATATGACGAACTGGTAGTTAGTTACTCTTGCCGTGCCCGCTGGCTTCCCCGAAACTGAAAAGACTTCGAAACCGCAAAAATGGTAGAGGCTTAAATATGGTTCAGGGGCCCCTTTAAGCGCGCATATGCGCGTGTTGATGGGAGAAGCAATGATATGATGGCGGCGCCTTTGGGGACGAAATGGAACTCCGCGCCGCTAGTCCTCTGGAAGTGGATTCGCTGCACACACACACCGAACCGTACAAAAACATGTATGCACACACACATGCTTCAGCACGTGTTTCTTCCCCCCCTGTGGTTCCTCTCCCAACCCTTCAAACAAACCTCAAAGACCAAGTTGCAAAAAAATAAAAATAATAATGGTCAGCTTTGTCCGTTTTGGCCCGCCTTGCAGACTTCAATTCAAGGACTGCACTCGGCCCGGGCTCTTTGTGAATGTAGTCGTGAAGCCCGAGCCCGGCCCTCGGGCCGGGGCGGCCCGTGCAAGTGGGCTGGATTGCACCAGTAGATATCTCTACCTGCGACGCTGACGGCTCGCCGCCTTGTTATGATCGGGCGGCCATCGCCACCTTGCTGCGAGCGACGGAGTTAACGCAATTACACTCGTACTGCTGGGGCGCAAGTCGAATGGGAAGGCCGGAGAAGTCATCGCGCGCGCGCTTCGAGATCTTGGAGGCCATGCTCGCGTACTGTATCAGATCTGTTGCATCATCTGTTCGTGTCATGTCCAACAACAGATCTGGCGATGTGGACGTATTTTTGGTTTGTATCTTATGTGATACACTATGCATTGTAGGATTAAGCCACTGGGACTAAATGTGGCGCCCGTACCTTATGCATTACTAGACAGTGTCCTTACAGACCCCGGTGTCGGTAGTCAACGTCAAATTCAAAATTGGTAGAGCAATAATATCACTGTGATATATCGTTTTTATGCTCGTTACATTCACATTTGAAGAGCACTTATTTTACATTTGCACGTGCTTTACACATTTAACATAGACAAGGAGTTAGGACACTGATGACAAACACGCACAACGCACACGCGATGACACGTGAATCTAATGCCCAGCACTAAAGGCAACCCATGCGCCTTCTAAACTGATTATTCGAAAAAAGTCGTTTGGCCAGTTACCATTTCGACAATGAACGATGTTACAAATATGGTGCTGCTTTCGCGCAAATACTGTTCTCCATATATTCGCTAACCATTCCAAGGAATGTATGTCTTACTAAGAAGTAACGGTACACACACTAATTATTTGCGACAGTCTATAAAACAGTATTCACATAGTCTCCCAGGAACCATGTTCTCACTTTCCCGCATAGCCTGCCCAACTTTCTGGATCCGTGCAACCACACTGTCTCCTTTTAACAAAAACATATATTAAAAAAAATATAGATTGAACTTGTTTTGTCTTTGCAAACGTTTTTACCACGTGCTACATGGATATTGTCATCATAGTTAAACAAAAAAGAAAATATAAACGCTTCCAAAGCACGTTCAGAAAAATTCAAAGGGTAAGGACTCCAGGACAGCGGTCAAACGTATGTGTCCAGTACGTCAACAATGACCGCGTTCGTGGCAGCACTGGCTAAAACGACGAGCTGGAACAGAGGCGACGATCTTAATAAAGTAATCTCCAACCCTTAAATATGCCCCCGCATGCAATATTTTTTGCCACCATTGTCGTTGGATACCTCGCCCTGCGTTCCGAAACTGTACGTGCGTCGCTAAGACTGGCCGTCGGCGTGGCCGTTGATGCCACCATCTTGTCCTCGCGTTTGAGTAACTAAAATATAGAGATGCACCCTGACTTAGGACAAGTAATGGCTGCTCTTGCTCGCGCACACCTCTCGGTTAGTTCCGGTCAAGTGGAGTTAGCACTCAGCATTTGCGCACGGTACCTAGCTCCTGCCGGATGGTCTCTCCGGGAAGCAAATGGGAGTTAAGAGGACCAAATGCTGCCGTTAGTCCTTTCTTTGAGACCATCCTTTTCTTAGAGTAAAGGTACTAAAAATTTCGTCGAAGGTGTATTTCGCAGATCGTTTTATCATATAAGATTAAAAACGTAGCTCAATATCTATAAAAAAAACTTTAGTGTACGCTATAGACTCTTAAGAGCCCTTACGAGTGGGAATGCGAAAACATTCCTACACGCAGCGCACTTCTTCGAGCAGCGCACCACGCCTTCCTCAATCACGGGGCGCTCCGGTGGTGACATCACGCTCCCCCACTGCGCAGGCACGGCGAACCCAGCTGGCTCCACGGCTTCCATGACGATGCATCTGCGTTGCTGTGCTTTTCTTCGTGTTTTATTTCTGAGGCGCGTCCGCTTCGACCTTGAGGGTATATTCAAAATCATACCCGAGTAAACTGTCTCCTACGTCAGCGGGTAATACCACGTGATATCGCGAGTAAACGATCCGCGACTAGATTTTGGCACGGCCTGGATGATCACCTGGATACTAGGCAGATTGGCTTCGTCTTGGGCTGCGGCAAGACGAAAGCATAGCAGGCTCGATTGTGGAAAATATCAGACGATCTGTTTTTATCATGGAGGAAGCACTCTAAGAGACGATGATATTAACCGCTGCGAAGTGTTTCTTTGATAGTGACGACGCGGGGGAGGAGCGGGAATCCTAGAGAGTTTTACAACGAAGAAGAGGGAAGGAAACATTTCTTGATAACCTTTAAAGCGGCATCTAGCGCGTCAATCGAAAAAGTACCCAGAGCGTGCTTCATTGGCACACCTTGCAACGCCGACTTGAAGCTTATATTAGTTATTGCATACAAATAAAAGCGAAACCATTCACTCCGATGAGAGTGAATTACGTATTCACTCCCATCTTATTCAATAAGCTTCGTGGGAAGCAAAATATAGAAAGGCAACATAAAAAAACAACATTTGGCCGTCATACGTATTTTAGTAAATTATGTTTTGCATGTGGGCTTTATTTATTTATTTAGCTTTTGTATAATGCACTATGAACGTCCATACTAGCTTTAAACGTAAACATTTTTGACAGAGGTCTGTCTGGTTAGGAAGAAATTGAGAGTTTTTGCGGACTCTAACCAAAGTTTTATACTAGCTACGCTTTACGTCTAAAGGAAGACTTCGGATGGAATCCGTCCCTTAAGTGTTGTTTTTTGTTTCTACATACGCATACATTACCGACTTGTTTGTTCCGAATGAATATTGTTTTTGTGTTACCGGGCTTGCATTCTATGAATCGGCGGTCACCGGGAAAAAGAAAAGATCACAAATGGCACGTGTGTTATGCGTAGCTGGTTGATTATTGCCGGGGATGCAAACCAATGATAAATTATGTATATATTGAAGCAAATTAGACACTTGAAACGAATGCACTTGCACTTTAAAGCAAATCCTACATAATATATTTTTTTATCATTTCAGGCGCAAAGTGGCCAAGAATTTAGGGCATGCGGAAACCATTGTCCCCCGCCAGTCTCCCGTGGACTTCAAAAGTAAATTTCGGCTCCGAAGGACTTCTGTTGAGCGCCTAGTGACGTTGCTCGCCCCTCACCTGCAAGTTCCTCGCCGACGGCCGGCCATAGACGTTACCAAGCACTCGGATATTCGTTTGGAGTCTTGCCAACCTGGGGTGCTTCTTTTGACTTTGGAGGAGAGGGTTATTTTTCGATCTTGAACCAATAATGAATATCCCCAACTCGTTGTTTGTCTATGCGGAGCGCAAGTTCGTCTGCTTCTGGCACAGGGGTTGCAATGATGTCAGAACGCCGAGCTCTTCTTGGCTGATTGAAAAAATAGTGGGACCTCAAGGCATCTAGCGTTGAGATCTACCCACTATATCCTTTCATATGAAACCCAATCAGAGCTCGGCGTCGTTCTGACGTCACCGCAACTCTTACGCAAGAAGCAGACGACTTGCTCTCCGCATAGCCATGCGGAGAGCATGTCGTCTGAGCAGGATTTCCTTACTTAAAATTTCTGAAATGTCTGGTTGACTACAATAATTTCTGAAATGTCTAGCTGTTCGGCGCCAGTGAAAGGGTCTCATCGCTTTAAATTTCAGATGACAAAATAAGCGTATACTGTATATGAAAACGAACTCAAGGTGGTTCATTGTTATAGATCATTTAGATGCTGACTGTTTTTATATTTTACAGGTCTGTTGGGATACCGCTTTGGACTCTCCAAGTCTACGGTGTGCAGGGGAGTGCATCGAGTTGGTCTAGCTGTTTTGACCCACAGCCCAAACTTCGTGTCGTGACCGACGGAGAAAAAGGCACTGCATATTATATCCGGCTTCGAGGCGAAAGCAGGCTTCTCTGGAGTCCTGGAAGCAATCGACGGAAGTAATATCGTTTGCAAGGGGCTACAGCGCAAGGATGCCCAGTCGTACATCAACCGACATGGGTTGCCATCGGTGCTCCTTCAAGCTATCTGCGACCACGAGGCGAGGTTCCTTCACTGCAGCGCAGGAGATCCCGGGTCCGTGCACGACGCACGCTTGTACAGGCGGTCCGAGCTACCGACGATCTTGACTGCGGACAAGTTCCCCTTCGACAGTCGCCTGCTCGGAGATAGCGCGTACCCGCCGCGCCAAAGCCTCCTTGTCCCCTACAGGCGCAACGGCCGACTGACTGAGCAGCACAGAAAGTATAACACATAGCACGGAACAACGCGAGTGGCTATAGACCTTTCCAGCGGCAGTCTCGAACGAAGCGATTTCCAGCGCGCGTCCCTGGTTTTGAGAGGGTACGTCAGTGTTGCCCGACTGCGCTGAGCTGAAGGTTTTCTCGTCAATAGGCTGCGGCAGCCTGCGTAGGAGCAATTTTGAATGCTGGTGGCGGCGAAATCGCCTCGCTTTATTTTTCCTTTTGTGTTCTATGGCGATGAGAATTTCTCGAAGTTATTAAAAACGCGTTGAACTATTTTTGGGAACGAAACCAAATAAATGAAAGCATTTTTCGGCAAGTCTGTGCAAATGCAACTGGGATGGTTGTTTCATTTTCTGCTGATACACTTAGCCGTGTCAAATAAAAGGTCTTAACTGCCTAACATATTTGACCACACCAGAGGATAGACGAACTGCATGGGTATTGCCCGCTGACTGTATGAAATTCAACGAGTCTCATCAATCGAACAACATATGTTGTACGTACCCCACGGTGCCCCGTTATCCGAACAGGGTTTGAAAAGATCTCAAATAACACAGCATATCCAATATACAGTGCCGACGATAGTCACTTCACGACGATCGGACGGAATCCGGCTTGTCTGGGGGTACGTCTTGAAGAGTGATGGTTCTTTTTTTTTTTTTTTACACAGCATTGCACAGCAACGGACGTGTCTATTCAGTTCCCATACCCCGGACCCTATCAGCTACTTCTCACCAAGACTGGGAACATAGCCGGGAAGGCTTTTCGGAGATTTTCTGAACGGAAATAATCCTAGAAGAACGTCGAACGGCCCGCGTCGCGGCCTGATTGACGTTCGCTCTCTTCGCTCGCTCTCTTCTTCCGTTTCCTGCGAAGGACCAGCAGGCTACGAGCCCTGGTATTCCCTGGCTCTCACAGTGGAAGATTACAAAAATACGCAAGCATCCTGAACAGGCAAATAGAGTAAACACTTTCAAGGAAAGCCGGCGAACTCCGAACACACAATGCAGGTGGGGAGTCGCGCTGACCGGGTTTCCACAGCTCAGGCGGGGGGCAGAAATTTGTGGCTGATAGGGGTCGCTCGAGACGCAAAATGGCGGCGGCCAGCGAACTGTTTCTGCAAAGGTCTGTAGAGCGGGCCTTTGGGATTCTCAAGGGGCGGTTCCGACGTCTCAAGTACATTGAAGCCCGCCGCCCAGAACGCATCATCACGACGATTGTGGCAACCTGCGTCATGCACAACGCGTGCATGGAATGGCGGGACATCTACGACGGTCCCCTACACACCGAGGACGACGGACCCGCAGGTGACGGAACGGACAGCGACTCCAGAGAGTCCGGTGGGTCCTCCTCGGACGAAGGCGACGCACCCATGGCGAGTCGCGACAAGGCCAGGGGCAAGGCAAAGAGAGACTTTACCACGCACAGCCTGTGAAGCCCCGGTATATATATGTACATATTTCATGTTTATTCACAAGAATAGGAGAGCAACCTATTTTTTTTTATTATTTGCATATTCATCAATCTACTGTTAATAATAAAAACTTGTTGGAACTTTCACATTTCTAATAATAATAATTTGGGTTGTGGGGATATTTATACTGCGTATAGTTGGTCTGCCATTAAAATTGCGACGAGTCACACGCTGTAGATGAGCAATTTAGCCAGTGCAGCACAACCGCTAGCCTGGGGGTCTTTAACGTGCAACACGCAGTAGTGACACACGACCGCACGCCAGTACGATGCTCATCCAGAACGAAACGGGCAGGGGTGGGGCTCGAACCCAGGATCCATACCCAGGCAGCACACGATAGTGGGCCAACATTGGAATTGATGGGACAAAGAATGGCCCAACAATGGCCCTACTGAGCCATGTGTTTACCAATATTGGAATCACCTGGGCCAATAATGGACTATCATAGCCAATGTTTTTTCCGATATTGGTGATGCACTGGAATAAGCTGTCCAATATTGGACTGTGAAAGCCAATGGCTTGCCAATATTGGATAAATGCTGGCATAACCTGTCAAATATTGGACTGTCAAAGCCAATGGTTTTCCAATATTGGATATATGCTGCCATACGTTATCCAATATTGGACTGCCAAAGCCAATGGCTTTCCAATATTGGATATATACTGGCATAACCTGTCCAATATTGGACTGTCAAAGTCAATGGTTTTCCAATATTGGATATATGCCGGCATAAGTTATCCAATATTGGACTGTCAAAGCCGATAGGTTTCCGATACTGGATATATGCTGGCATAAACTGTACAATATTGGACTGTCAGAGCCAATGGCTTTCCAATATTGGATACATGCCAGCATTAGCTGTCCATTATTGGACTGTTAGAGCCAATGGCTTTCCAATATCGGATGCATGCTGGCGTAAGCTTGTCAATATTCAACTGTCAAAGCCAACAGCTTTCCAAGATCAACTCATGCTGGCATAAGCTGGTCCAATAGTGGACTGTAAAAGCCAATTTGGATTTCCAATTTTGGAAGTATGCTGACTTGTGCAGGTCATATTGCACTGCCGAGGCCAAGGGCTTTCTAATATTGAATGTATGCTGTCATATGCTGTTCAATATTGGAGTGTTAAAGCCACAATTTCCAGTATTGGAAATACAGGGATAAAACTGGGCAAAGCAGCTTTGGAGAAATTTTGGGAGCAGAAAAAAACTATTTTCATGAGCTACTTTTAGTTTTACGAGAGTCTATCGCGCTATAAAGTCATATATTAAACTCGAGTGAAGTCTCAAGAGGGTTGCTTCGACTGCCAGTGGACATGTCATCAGTGTAGGCAGAGCAACGACGTAGCAATCGCGACGCGAGAGCATACTGCGCCTCGATCTGGCCGGCCGCGCTCGCTCTGCGGAAATGTGAGCGTGGGACTCTCGAGCCCCGTTAGCTTACTGATGCTGCAAGACGCTACTTTGTTGTCGCGAATCATTTGCCCTTCGAACGGTCGCGAAGCCGTTGCGCCCGGCGTACCCTACGCAGCATATTTCAGAAACCGTTCGCGCAGCATCGCAACCTTCTTACTGCGAGCGTCGGTGATTCATCGTGTGTTGAAAGTCGGACGATGTGCTGTTCGAGGTGTCTTTTATGTGCAACTCTTTCGTAAAAAAATTTGAAGTTCAAAGACGCGAACCTAACAGTGTACAAACAGTTTTAAATTTATTGATAAAAAATATATTTATATATTTATAGATATATTTGTGTACATCGTGCGCAAAAAATAGTCGCGCTTAGTTCTTCATTCTAAATTATAATGTAAGTTATACGACGCAAAACATACTGTCGTCACACTTGCCCCGTTTAGAACCACTTTTGGACGGGACAGTTTCTTTAGAAGTTCGAAAGCTGACCTTCAAAGAGCTGTCCTGTTAAATCGGTAATAACAGCAAGGTAGACGCTATGCGTGTTTAAGGCCAATCCTGTCTCCGGTTAGGGTCACGTGACTACTGTTTCAAAGCTGGCGATAAGGCAGAGCACGGAACCTGCCTAAAGCACAAGATCACGCATAACTTTTACTGCACCATCAACCTTGGGTAGAAGTGACAAATTCTCTCGCTCCGTTCATTGTTGAGATGCCCCTGAAGATAAGCCTTTGTAAGCGCACCCCACCCCCGTTCTGGCCTGCTTGCTTTGTACTCCTTCTCTCTTTTTTATCTCTCTCTCCCTAAGCTGAAGGCGCGGTTGCTGCGCGTACTCGCCGGACTTGAATCCGCTCTCTGTGCGCGGGTAACGGCAGAAGTGTGATCATGTGGTTTGACGGATGGCACATTAAGGGGTGTCCAAACAGGACACTACAAAACCCGCGACTCCGGCAAACCGTGCCGCGCTCTGCCGCGATCCGCTTCCGGCCGTCGGAGGGAAATTTCCCTCCGTCAATTCTTCCCGGGGGGAAACTTCCCTCCGTCAAATCTCCCCCTCGCTTCCTCCACGGCGGCCTTGCTCTGCTTCTCACGTGGGTCCGGAGAGCCACTCACACGCTCTGTTGGCTCTCGGTCAATTGCTCAAGGCCTCCGCTCACAATACGGAACCGCATCGGACGCCATCACGACGAAAGTGAATCTCGACAAAGAAAGCAGATCCGAGGCGGGTGAAACGCACCCTTCGACGCAGGAATGTCCCAAATCCACCCGAAGCCGGACCTCCTTGGCCTTCGAGCCGAGGCGACGGCGGTACGCGAGGGCATTGGCGAGGTGAGCCAGACGCAGGTGGCGTGTGACGTCATTCTGAAGAGGAGAGCAGTCGTGATCGTAAAAATTTTCACGACTCCTGCAAACATTTTCACGACTCCGACAGACCGTAAAAATAGAAACGTCCGCTTCAATTTTCACGATTTGTCGGAGTCGCGGGTTTTGTAGTGTCCTGTTTGGACACCCCTTTACCCGTTGACAAACTCGGAATGCCTGCGTCGCAAGGACCGGACCTAGTTTCGCGCGTGATGCGGCCTGCGGGGTGCAGGCCCGCTGTGGATTTCGCTTCTGTGGTAAATGGTATCTCGTTCGAAAAGTCCTACCCATGTCGATTTCTTCAAAGAGGCCCAAGACATTCTTGTGAACAGTTTAGTGTCCGGTTCGGCAAATGGCAGCGTGTGCTACATTGTGTTGAATCTTCAGGGATCACTTCCTTGTAGTTTTTGTGTTTGAGTGGTTGTTCTGCAGTGCCCGTGTCGACATATAAGTCGGATTACATCTTTCAAGTCCAGTATTTTCAACGTAAGTGTGCTGCAACCTACTTGATGATCATTGTCCGTTCTTGTATGGGCAATCTTCAGGATAACCTCTAGAATTGGGCATTGCCTATCTCCTGGCAGCTGGGAGAATAATGGCAGGCGACTGTCTTACCGACAGTCGCCTGCCATTATCTGTCTGAAATAATGTCACAACCGCAGGTAGAATACTGACTTTTTTATTCTACCTGCGTTTCGCAAAAACACGTTTCGTTGCCACCTTTCTGGTCGACATTTACGTTTCATCGACATTCGTTACGCGAATTGCGCGCTGTAGGGGCATTTCGTCACGCGTGTATTCCTGAGGCGCGTGCTCACCGAACCAGCCCACCCTTTCACGCCGCTTCATGCTAATCTGAAGCGGTTCATTGCAACAAAAAAAGAAGAAAAGAAAACATATTTTGAGTTTTTTTTATGAAACATCGCGTGTTGATGAAACGACCTGTCTATGAAATGTAGTTCGATGAACTGATTGCACCGCCAATGAGGGGCGACTAGTGGTAGAATTTTGGCGAAACAATTCTGTCAGCTGCCGGGAGACTGGACACTACCCAAGAATTACCCCGGTTGTTGCTTGCTTTGCAGTCTTTTTAATTGTATCACAGCTGAGTAGTACCTCTTCACATATTACGAATTGCTGAGATTGTGCTTGTCTACAGAATAAGCTGTGCGTAATAAACTGTTAGGAGATTTCAAAACAATCCCTTGTGTCTGTTTACCTTCCTTTTTGCACACAACTTGGCGAGGGCACTTGCAAAGAGCTGGGCGAGTGCAACGATGGCCAAAAATCAGCATGACGGCCAACATTGGATCGGGTCGCGCTTCCAGTGTTGTCCAATATTACGCCGGTCTTCGCCAATGTGGGAGCACCTTGGCTGGAACCATGGTTTAGCGATGGCCCAACATTGGCACCAATGATGGGGCCGACATCGGCTGGAACGATGGCTGAACATTGGCCCAACATTGGCACTGATCACTGGGCCACCATTGGAAAGGGTAGCGCTTCCAATATTGTCCAACATTGAGGCCGGTCTTTGCCAATGTTAGGCCAATGTCGGACCGACATTGGTGTGCTGCCTGGGTAGGTTCTGCAGCGCGAGCTTTTTCACATTCCTTTGTGATCTCCTGGTAACGGGAACACGTTAATCATTGTGACTTATATCTTCATACACTCACACAAAGTAAATAACCTTTTAGGTGAACTCATCTTTGCAGCTTGCGATAGTTAAATTCAAGATTACGAGGTTTCAAACAACATGTTCCGGTTCTTCCGCGTTGGCTCTCTCTGCTTTCTTGAGTTTTAAAAGTTCTTTAAAAAAACAATTAAAATCCTCGAGGGCCTTGACTTTCCTTTCTTCTAAGCCATTTTTTTTTTGAACAGCAATTCTTGTGCCTCCGAGAGTTTCGACTTTCTCATGCTTCCTCGGCTGCACTTCGCCTTCGGCTCCTCTCTGGTTTCCCTGACGCTCAGACCAGCTGAGGTGCTTGCAACAGACAGAGGGACCACCTCCGGCCTTCGCCCGAAGATTTCAACCATTTCCTCGAGGAATGGCCAATCCTTCCTGTGAGATCAATACAGTGCTGAAATATTTCATCAAAATCTCTCTCAAGAAATATAAAAATGGAGACTTGAAATGCGTACCTGTCGTTGCCGCTCTTGGCGTTGTGGTCCTTAACACGTTTATACGCTTTTTTCAAATTTTTCTATTTATTGCAACACTGGTCCTCAGTGACTAAGTACCCCATTTCATTGAGGGTCTCGGCCAGCCTGAAATAAATAACCACCAACATTTTAGTGTATTTAGTTTCTTGTGGCCGGATTTGGAAATGAACGCTCCCTGAAATAGTAGTCCGAATTGATATTCTGCCTCTTTATATTAAATCAAGCCCATCAAACCGGTGAGTTCCCTGTGAGTGGCAAAAAGTTTGACTTTTCTAAACATGTCTCATCTTCGGACATGCTCGTGTGAAACATTACGCGCTGTAGGTGTCTAGTCCCAGGTAAGCAAAGACATATTTTTCTTATCTTCGGTAAAAATATAAATAAAATAAAAATGCCTGCTACAAAAAAAAAAGAAAAGAGAAGAAGAGGAAATTGCCACTACGTAGTTGTGGCACGAGCATGCATTTCCTTCATTTCACAGCGATAATACAAAATACTTGAAAATGTATCGTTTTACCCTTTCCAGAACGTCCTGGAGGCAAGATTACTTTTTTTTTCATCTTGGCACAGCGTTCGATTAAGGCCAGTACGGCTGGTCGTGTCCAATACACGTACGCCTCCTTGCTTGGCGTCAATGTTTTGGAGGTGGCACCACCCCCAGGCAGCACACCAATGTCGGTCCGACATTGGCCTAACATTGGCAAAGACCGGCCGCAATATTGGACAATATTGGAAGCGCTACCCTTTCCAACGTTGGCCCAGTGATTGGTGCCAATGTTGGGCCACTGTTCAGCCATCGTTCCAGCCAATGTCGGCCCAATCATTGGTGCCAATGTTGGGCCATTGCTAAACCATGGTTCCAGCCAAGGTGCTCCCACATTGGCGAAAACCGGCGTAATATTGGACAACACTGGAAGCGCGACCCGATCCAATGTTGGCCGTTATGCTGATTTTTGGCCATCGTTGCACTCGCCCAGCTCTTTGCAAGTGCATTCACCAAGTTGTTTGCAAAAAGGAAGGTAAACAGACACAAGGGATTGTTTTGAAATCTCCTAACAGTTTATTACACACAGCTTATTCTGTAGACAGGCACAAAATCAGCAATTTGTAATATGTGAAGAGGTACTATTCAACTGTGATACAACTAAGAAGATTGCAAAGCAAACACAAACCGGGGTAATTCTTGGGTAGTGTCCAGTCTCCCGGCAGCTGGAAGAATTTTTTCCCCAAAATTCTACCGCTATTCGCCCTTCATTGGCGGTGCAATCAGATCATCGAACGACATTTCATAGACAGATCGTTTCATCAACATGCGATGTTTCATAAAAAAAACTCAAAATACGTCTTTTTCCCTCTTTTCTTTTTTTGCAATGAACCGCTTCAGACTTGGCATGAAGCGGCGTGAAAGGGTGGGCTGGTTCGGTGAGCACGCGCCTCAGGAATACACTTGCGTTGAAATGCCCCTACAGCGTGCGATTCGCGTAACGCATGTCAAGGAAACGTTGCGCCTCAGGAATACACGCACGACGAAATGCCCCTACAGCGCGCAATTCGCGTAACGCGTGTCGATGAAACAAAAATGTCGACAAAAAGGTGGCCACGAAACGTGTTTTCGCGAAACGCACGGAGAATAAAAAAGTCAGCATTCTACCTGCAGTTGTGACATTATTTCAGACAGATAATGGCAGGCGACTGTCGGTAAGATTGCGGGAAACTTATTCTCCCGGCTGCCAGGAGATAGGCCCTGCCCAATTCTAGAGGTTATCCGGAAGATTACCCATACAAGAGCGGACAATGATCACCAAGTACAGGGTGTCACAAAAGAAAATTTACACGGTATTTTTTACCGCAAAAATAAACTAGGCGTCGCCGAACGCTCATTCTCCGCCCAAAGGTAGAGCTAGAGGTCACAACCAGACGCCAAAGTTTCAGCCCGATCCGATAACTTAATCAAAAGTTATAAGTGATTTTCTGAAAATTTCAATGGGAAAATGGAGCCCATTTTTGCTCGTTTTCTGTTTCTGATGCCATAGAGCCCCATGTGTTTGAAAACTCCGTCGGCCGCCATTTTCCCATTGAAATTTTCAGAAAATCACTTATAACTTTTGATTAAGTTATCGGATCGGGCTGAAACTTTGGCATCTGATTGTGACCTCTACCGCTACCTTTGAGCGAAGACTGAGCGTTTGGCGATGTCTAGTTCATTTTTGCGGTAAAAAAGACCGTGTAAATTTTCTTTCGTGACACCCTGTAGGTTGCAGCGCACTTACTTTGAAAATACCGGACTTGAAAGATGTAATCCGACATATATGTAAACACGGGCACTGCAGAAAAACCACTCAAACACAAAAACCAGAAGGAAGTGATCCGTGAAGATTCAACACGATGCAGCACACGCTGCCATTTGCCGAACCGAACACTAAACGATTCACAAGAATGTCTTGGGCTTCTATGAAGAAATCGACACGGGTGGGACTTTTCGAACGAGATCCCATTTACCACAGAAGCGAAATCCACAGCGGGCCCGCACCCCGCAGGCCGCATCGCACGCGAAACTAGGTCCGGTCTTCGCGACGCAGGCATTCCGAATTTTTCAACGGCTAATGCGTCATCCGTCAAACCACGTGATCACGCTTCTGCCGTTACCCGCGCACAGAGAGCGAACTCAAGCGATAAAACGTGTACGGTTCATTGGTCCGGCGAGTACGGACCGTCTACCGCGCCTTCAGCTTAGGGAGAGAGAAAAATAGAGAAGGAGGACAAAGCAAGCAGGCCAGAACGGGGGTGGGGTGCGCTTACAGAAGGCTAATCTTCAGGGGCATCTCAACAATGAACGCAGCGAGAGAATTCGTCACTTCTACCCAAGGTTGATAGTGCAGTAGATGTTATGCGTGACCTTGGGCTTTAGGCAGGTTCCGTGCTCTGCCTTATCACCAGCTTCGAGACCGTAGTCAAGTGACCCTAACCGGAGACACGATTGGCCTTAAACACGCATAGCATCTACCCTGCTGTCAATACCGATTTAACAGGACAGCTCTTTGAAGGTCAGCTTTTGAACTTCTAAAGAAGCTCTCCAGCCCAAAAGTGGTTCTAAACGGGGCAAGTTTGAAGACAGTATGTTTTACGTCGTATAACGTAAATATAATAATATATAAATATATAATATAATGTAATGAAGAACTAAGCGCGACTATTTTTTGCGCTCGATGTACACAAATATATCTATAAGTATATAAATATATTTTTTATGAATAAATATAAAACTGTTTGTACGCTGTTAGGTTCGCGTTTTTAAACTTCAAAATTTCTTACGAAAGAGTTACACATAAAAGACAGCCCGAACAGCACATCGTCCGAATTTCAACACACGATGAATCGCCGACGCTCGCAGACGGAAGGTTGCGATGCTGCGCGAACGGTTTCTGAAAGATGTTGGGTAGGGTACTCCGAGCGCAACGGCTTCGCGACCGTTCGAAGGGCAAATGATTCGCGACAACAAAGTAGCGTCTTGCAGCATCAGTAAGCTAACGGGGCTCGAGAGTCCCACGCTCACATTTCCACAGAGCGAGCGCGGCCGGCCAGATCGAGGCGCAGTGTGCTCTCGCGTCGCGATAGCTACGTCGTTGCTCTGCCTACCCTGATGACATGTGCACTGGCAGTCGAAGCAACCCTCTCGAGACTTCACTCGAGTTTAATATATGACTTTATATCGCGATATACTCTCGTAAAACTGAGAGTCACTTCGGTTGCGGCGTAAGCGGCGGCTTTATGTTCGTTGACACCTGCGTCGACAATGACTAAATATGCACAGAATCATTAAATATAAAAAATAGAGCACGCAGAAAGAAATACAAACATGACAGGGGCACGGACAAAGAGAAGACGTTAACGCTACGTATATATAAAAAAATATATTGGAAAAGACAAAAATACTTAAATCTAAAAAAACGGAGTTAAGTTGTCAACGCCGAGGTAAGGCAATGCGAATGGAGAGCAGCCGGCAACAAAAAAAGGACGTATTTGTGATCGCGGTTATAAAGCGCCGGCGACGTACGCCCCATGAAGTTGGCTAAATAAAATTCTCGCCCGAGCGAGCTCATGAATGACTCTTTTCCAATTTCCTATTTCTGCAATGCAAAAAAGAGGTTCGCGGGTCTATAGCCTAGGCGACGTAAATATCGATAAGCCATAGGTTATGGCAGTACCAATATTGACCAGCCTATACCAAGACATCACCAATATTAGAAAACTCTTGGCTTTGACAGTTTAATATTAACCAGCTTAAGCCAACGTATATTCAATATCGGAAAACACATTGGCTCTGAAAGTCCAATATTGTACAGGTTATGCCGGCGTATATCCAATATAGGAAAGCTATTGGCTTTGACAGTCCAATATTGGACAGCTAATGCTGGCATGTATACAATATTGGAAAGCCATTGGCTCTGACAGTCCAATATTGTACAGTTTATGCCAGCATATATCCAATATCGGAAACCTATCGGCTTTGACAGTCCAATATTGGATAACTTATGCCGGCATATATCCAATATTGGAAAACAATTGACTTTGACAGTCCAATATTGGACAGGTTATGCCAGTATATATCCAATATTGGAAAGCCATTGGCTCTGGCAGTCCAATATTGGATAACTTATGCCAGCATATATCCAATATTGGAAAACCATTGCCTTTGACAGTCCAATATCGGACAGGTTATGCCAGCATTTATCCAATATTGGCAAGCCATTGGCTTTCACAGTCCAATATTGGACAGCTTATTCCAGTGCATCACCAATATTGGAAAAAACATTGGCTATGATAGTCCATTATTGGCCCAGGTAATTCCAATATTGGTAAACACATGGCTCAGTTGGGCCATTGTTGGGCCATTCTTTGTCCCATCAATTCCAATGTTGGCCCAATATCGTGTGCTGCCTGGGCCGGCTCCACTTGGTCAGCTTTTGTTTTAACTGCATATTGCGATCAAAACTCATTTCAGTTAGACATCAAACATTTGTTTTTACTAGTTAGCGCGATCGCTGTTATTATACTCCAGGTGCCTTATACATATGCGTTCCCGCATCATAATTTGCATCGATTATGATTTTCGGAAATTTAAAATCATATTCCAAACAGTGTAGTGGTACTCAGTGAAATATGTAACTTAATTACCTTCGTTTTGACGCTGAAGAACAAAACTATATCACAGAGTGAACTTTAAAACTGAACGTCATTTTTTAGGGTGGGAAAAAAAAAGCGGGGGGGTGTAGGGCATGTTGGCTGATCATTTACATAAAATTTTCCAAGCCTTCAGTGCTTACAACCGCTATTATGCATACTCTGAAAAAAAAATACTCTCATCTCTATAGTAAAGTAGTAAGCTCTGCGAGTTGGTAAACGTTGAACATGGTTAGAAATCGCGCACAAAGAGAGAAGGACAAACGAGGAAGGAACACAGAACACAGACGGGTCTGTCTGTGTTCCACTCCTCGTTTGTTCTTGTCTCTTTGTGCGCGAATTTTAACCATGTTTATCATCTACTTCATCATCATTTCATCATCATCATCATCGACTGTGTTCGACCATTTTCAGCCTTGAACGTAAGATAAGAGGAACAGGTATACACCATTCCAATATCTACAAGTCCTCAGCCCAATAAACAGAGACCTCCTTCTCAGCTGGCTGTTTCGGAGGTCTTGCTCAGCTTTCGCATGGGCTGTGTAAAGATTTAAAACAAAATTATATCTCCTAATTCAGTTCTTCGTCAGAGCTTTTTTTACCATTACGCAATCATTGTTTGTAAGTATACTGAAATTCCGTGCCCCGTAAAAGTTCAAATACACATCGGGCGAAAGGTGCGTTAGTTCCGGTGCTCCATTCCACCCGGAGAAAACTGACAGTGCAACTTTCTCACTCTAGAAAATAAGAATGTATGTCCACGGCGTTGTCGGTTGCCGTGTGACAGCCTCGTCAGCAATATCTTTTTTTTTTTTTCTTTTCTAGCCAAGTTATACATCACCAAGGAAACGTACACTTCGTCATCGACATTAAACCCAATCCCCGGCGGAGACCTTCTTAGAATCCTGGCATATTCAAAGCACGCCAGGAAACATCAACAGATTTCTCGGTGCTTTACCATCCGCTTACGTAAACGGGCTTCGTCACACCACCGATGCAAAAAGAAAAGCACCACCCTAGACGAAGAAGAAGATGATCCAGAGCAACCTGCTCCTAAGCTTAACGGCCATTCCTGCAGTCACCCCTGAAAAAGAGCCCGATTAGGTCTCGAAACGTCGGGTCCCTGTATTTTAGGGCTTGGATGGATGTCTCTTTTTAATAACTAAGTAATCTGGTCAGTGTCAAACGCCTTCAATCTCGAAAGCATGAACAGCGAGTTCACTCCAACGCTGAGAGCGAGGATGCAGAGAAATTGCTACTGAGAAATATGTGCATACCTCTTCGCGCAAGATGTACGCTGTGAATGTGTTGCACAGCTAATTCATGAGCTAAGAAAGACATGTCGCAATAACCGCACAAAAACGACGACGTTATGTTCTCAGCCATTCTTGCCATCTGTCACCGAACGCAACAACGCAAACGAGCTTTGACGGCTGTTAGCGCAGAAAGCAGACGACGAGCAGATCACCTGGAGTATTTACTCGATTTGATCCGACTTTACCCCCCGATCGAGGAGGGTAGCGCGAGTAATTACTCCGGAGTAAACAACCCGCTTCTGAAACGCGAGTTCTGACGTCATCGAGTAAGCTCGAGTAAGTTTTGAAACGCCACGATGCGAAACCTTTACTCTGGGGTTGGATCGAGTAAATCTTGGAACACAGCCTGAGTGTCACAACGGCTTCCGTCATGGAGCATGCACATTGCTGTGCTTTCGGCCAATGGGAATCGAACTGCCGTTTTGCTGCTACAGACGGTCACAGCACCGGCTTCTTTCCAGTGGACAATCAATGCTTTCGCATTAAAGTAGGGTAAAAAAAAGTGAAAGCCGATTACCACTCCCTGTAACGCCGAATTGGAGCGCAGCTCTTGAGGAGGAGGAGGAAAGTGTACTGAGGGCCACGGTTTCTCGGGGGTCACGTGACATAGGGGAAAGGGTCACACATGACCCCCCCCCCCCCGAGGGCACGTGACCTTGTTGGGGTCACGTGACCTCAGGGGAGGGGGTCCACGTGGAGGGGGAGTCACGTGCCCCCCCCCCCCCCGAGGTCACGTGACCTCGGGGAGGGGTCACGTGACCAATATTTCCCCGCTAGATTTAGCGGGGAAACTTTTCCACTAGGTTTAGCGGGGAAATTTTTTTCCGCTAGATTTAGCGGGGAAATTTTTTCCGCTAGATCTAGCGGGGAAATTTTTCCGCTAGATTTAGCGGGGAAGTTTTTCAGCTAGATTTAACGGGGAAATTTTTCCGCTATATTTAGCGGGCAATTTTTCCGCTAGATCTAGCGGGGAAGTTTTTAGCTAGATATAGCGGGGAAATTTTTCATTTAGCGGGGAAGTTTTTCCGCTAGATTTAGCGGGGAAATTTTTTCCGCTAAATTTATCGGGGAAATTTGTCCGCTAGATTTAGCGGGGAAAATTTTCCGCTAGATTTAGCGGTGAAATTTTTCCGCTAGATTTAGCGGGGAAACTTTTTCCGCTAGATTTAGCGGGGAAAATTTTCCGCTAGATCTAACGGGGAAGTTTTTTCCGCTAGATGTAGCGGGGAAAATTTTCCGCTAGATTTAGCGGGGAAATTTACCCATAATGCACCGCGCGGTTACGCCGACGCCGACGGCGACGGCGACGGCGACGCCGCTCAAGCCGGGAACGGGCGCCTAAGAGCTGCGCTCTAGAAAAAAAAAACTTGCTATGGTCAATGGCCGATGGCGACGCAGACGACCGAATTGAGTGGCGGTGAGCGTCTGGCTCACGAATAGATTGATAGCGTCGTAAGCAGCGTCGAGAGGTGTAGCGGACCAGCGAAAGAAAGCATACGACACGCTGAAAATATACGTCCGCAGAAAGAGCGCCATTAGAGCCGTCGTTATGCAACACTGTTTTCTTTTATTTTTGTTAATTGAAGTTTTGCTACTATTGTTCCCATTTTGTTTGAAAGCAAAGGTAAATTACAAATCGAATATACTCATTTTAATAGAACGCGGTTGTCACGAGCAGTCTCGATAATGAGAAAGCGCCATCTCTCAATATGTGAGCCAAACGCTCCCCAATACTGTCCCAATTATCTGTCCTACTTGTATATGTATCAGCTTAAACTTTAGAAATAAACTAGAAGACGAAGAACGGACAGGATAGAACACACAGCTGACTACCAACGATGCTTTAGTGTAAACTTCTTCCTTGCGCGTTTGCTCCTTCATTTAAAGTCCCAAGTAGAGCACGACAAACCTATTATGTAAATTACCCTATTCCACTAATAAAGATCACTACCGATATTTACAGTTATACAAAATATACAAAGCATTTACACAAAATCCACGATTTTCGAAAAAGTGCGCGCCGCCTATCGCGCAACGCCGGAAACTTCGACATTTTGGGTGCGAGGCTGGAAAGTGGTTGGAATACAACTAGGCTTCGCGATGCATGGTTGGGCTTGGTACATGTGGGGCGGAAAGTTTGTGTGTGCAGTCTGGTCCAAGCGATGCCCCAAGACCCAGATTGAATAGTGTGGAAAAGTCCCCCAGGAGCGTTCAAAAACGACGCACCCGTGACAATATGTGTGCTGCAGATCCGTCAGTGCTCGTTCGGCTGCCATGGTGAGCCGTCCGTGTTCCTTCTCTACACGACTGCTATCCAAGCCAATCTTAGCAGGATGCAGCCTGCTGCAGACAGAAATTAAAAAAAAAAAAAAAAACTTGGCGTTTTTATTACTATAAAAGTAAATCGCACAACTATAAGAAAAACAATGCACCGACATGGCTTGGAAAAATAGACCAGAAAGAAAAATAGACTAATAAATCTCAATATATCTTTCACTTTTTCAATGGTGAGCGCAACGATAAATTGGTGTATTGTTTTTTGTCATCGTGTTGCTCATGCGTGGACCAGCGTAGTGTAAGGTGCAAGGCCGAGCGCATTTGGGAACGGTCAAGGGGCCACTGCAACAGGCGTTGTCTTTTGTGGAAGGTAGTCTACAAAAAAAAAGCAACCTCGATTGGGAGTACATTAAGCATTAAAATGCAATATGAACACAAACCTCCACAGCCCTAATATAAAAAGATGTATACTGAACACACTGGTTTATGACAACACAAAACTGGTAATACACTTCATCGACATGCACAGCAAGCACATGACTGATACCCATCAATATAACACGCAAACAAAATTACAGAAGAGTCATAATATATTGCGCCATAGAATTCTAACATCTTCGCCATTGACAATGTGCACATAGTCCCCCCCCCCCCCCAAAAATAGCTGTGGCTTAGCTCGGCTATGCCAGGATATACGTAGCGTGAGCTTATGCGCACAAAATGAGAGGCGCTATCATGCGGCTCCGGTGCAGCGTTATTAGATTACCTCAGTTGTGGAACTCCCGCGGAGTTCCACAACTACTGCGCAACGGAGGCGTCTGCCGCGGCTATATCGTCACTCCTTTGGAATGTGCAGACCGGCGAGGGGTCGCGCGGTGGCGGCGGAGCGCGCGGCGGCGTCGGCTCCGGCCAACGTCACTAGATTACCCCAGTTGTGGAACTCCCGCGGTGGTGGAGTGTGACGACAGTGTCGGCACACTCCACCACTGGAACGGCTTGGCGGTCAGGCTCGTGGTGGACTGTGCTACCTAGGACTGTGGCACGAAAGGGGCTGTCCAGGAGACCGTGGACAATTGACAGCGGTCACTCTCTACAGGAAGGCCCCAATGACCCGCCCTATGCCGACGATGCAGCGGACCGACACATTTAACGTCGTTACCTGGACCATGCTAGGGGAGCACACCTCTGTAGAGTGGTATTTGTAGAATTATTCAATGAATTTATAAATGTACGATTTCTCAAATTTCATGTAATTCTGTGTTTTAAGAATAAATATAAATATTTTTTTCAGAATTTGCTGTGTGTTGTTATGCCTGATTAGTTCCAGTGATATTTGTGACCAGCCAACACTGACTATGTTCTGTTTCACCACTGATGCAGTACTGTAGATGCTATGAGCTATTCCTACCAACCAAGCACAGTGAACATGTTGCACGACTCAAAGCATTCCGTGCCGCAGGCTCTTCGCGAAGAGTTGGATGACATGCTCTAAAGCACTGGATTGACTCGAAAGACTCTTAGCGTCAGCTTCAGCACACCAGAAAGTGAAAATGAGCATATCTTTGTTTAGTCTAATTCCTTTTTTGTCCGAAGTGGCCTGATAGGGCTTTATCTCCGGTTTCAATCCACTACAGTTAAATTCCCGGTATTGGCCAAATCCGATTTAGCTTACAATTTGACCAAGTATGGTTAGACCTCCAGACTGCTTGTTTCCGGTTTAGTTTCTGCTTTCATATGACAGACTGAAACTCCAGATTCATTCTGATTTAATTTCAAACCGTTATTCTGGAAGCGAGATATATCAGGTTTCGATTGGGTACCCCTTTAACTCAAAATTTCACCTGGATATTATGTTATCATCACCTATATGACATGTTCATAATTTGTGTTTAAAGACATGAAGTTCAGTGATTAAATTCCGAAAAAAAACTACTAGCAGTGGTGCTTGGCCAAAGTTCCCAGGGTTCCTTGAATACAAATTAGGTCTACTAAAATAAAATCATAAAACTGTTTCAATAGCTGAAGAACCAGCTTGGTCAGTCCTGGTCAAGATCTGTCTTGGTTATATTAACACGTAAGCATGATTGCGTCTCGAGGAGCGTACCTTCTTTGCGGGCATTCGTGTGACCATCGGCTACAGCGCTACGCACACATCAGATTCAGGTGAAGTAAAATTATTTTAAGTTGCCTGAACGTATGATCATGGTGTCCGAAGAAACGTAATAAATGAACTGTTTTTACGGAACACGATACACTGAGATTGTGTCGTGAAGTTCTTCGCACCCAATACAGGTGCATGCAAATGACCTTGCTTGGACGTTCATCTGTTTTGCGTGCGTATCTACGGAGTGTGAGAATATTCCGAACAAGATTGGTGCTCAGTGAACACACACGTCAAGGCTACGTCTCGGCAAAACACGTTTAGAGAAAATAACACAAGAATACATCGAAAAATATTGCCCTTGAAAATCTCAGCAGGGGTCTTCTGACTTACAGGTTCGCCGGTTTCATCCAAAGTTCGCTTGTTTTTATTCGTTTGTTTCCTCCAGGCAATTGCTTTCTAGAGCATGAGAGCTCACCCAGGCTCAAAGTATTTCTTCCGCTTAACACCCGACTGTACAGATGGAAACAGCTCCACAAAAAGCACGCACGAAAAGCTCGTGAAACCGACCAGATCCGGCCGAATCGAAAACCGACCTTCCTATGAATTGATTGATGTCAATGTCTACACGTCCAAACCTTTTGTATCGCCCGGTAGCTTTGCCACCTTTAACAACAACGTAATGTGGTCATAACACATCCGGTGCGATTCGTCACCAATTCATGCCCATTTTTTATAATAATACTTTATTTGTCCTATTGGAGGAATTACTCAGGCGTTCAGGGTCACAAAACGCAATGCTACCCCTACCAGACTGGATTGGGTAGCCAACCTGGGGCCCGTAAGTGCATACATATGCATCAAAGATAAGTATTATAGGAAGAGGAAAAAGTGCAAGGACCGAAAGCCGTAGCCTGTGACGTTACATGACGCAACAAATGCCCCGCTAAATTTTAAAGGAAAATTGACGAAACGTGACCTCAACTCCAATTCAGTTTCCACGCTAAATTCACCATGGAAAATGGCGTCACGTGACTTCGTATCGTCACCTATAAAAATATTCAGTTTCTCCAATAGATTTAGCGAGACAATTGACGTCGAATGACCAGAACACGAACTTAGTTTCCAACTTAAATTTAGCGGGGAAAGTGATGTCATATGAACTTCATGTCACGTGACTTATATACAAAGCCGCTTTCTCCGCGAAATTTAGCTTGGAAACTGAACTGATGTTGAGATCATGTAAGTCAGCTTTGCCCCTGAATTCAACAGGGAAAATGAATGAGCAGTGAGGCTTTATGGGACATGGAGGACCTACGCACAAATTCAGTTTGTTCGCTAAATTTAAAGGGGAACAAAATTGGTGCATAGGCCCGTGATGTGCCATGAGGGAAAGCGCGCGGTTGCGCCGACGGCGTCGGCGACGGGCGACGCCGACGCCGTCGTCCGTCGCCGTCGACGAGGAAAGCGGCGCATAAGAGCAGCACTCGAAAAAAGGGGGAGAGATCTTGGGCGGGGCGAGAGCCGTATATCGAGAGTTTCCATGGCCATTCGTTGGGAAGTATAGGAGGGAAATGAGGAGACACGATTGGCCGAAGCTGGACTGGGCGTGTTGCAGGGCGTCTTCACACATTCGTATGTGGCCATCCTGTAGTCGGAAATAATGGCTTGGTGGTGGTTGCGAGAAATGAAATTGATAAGTGCGTTGGAGTAACTTTCTGTTACTCAAAATGTGGTGCACGCGATGTATCAATCAAGGTCATCAAAATCACGGAGGAGAGCGCAACTAGCGGAACGATCGACATAATCCGTACGCCAGGCGCCGAGGGCCGGGACTCTGCCGTCTGAGCGGTCACATTCACTCCGAACAAAACAGAGTTGAGCTCCGAACAAAACAGAGGTGGGCGGAACATTCGTTTCTTACATCTTTTTGCATGGTAATGATCGAAACATCCCGTCCAATCTATTTGCAGCCATTAAGGTTTACTGCATTTAATACCCATGCCACTCGGCCAACTCGAATGGCTTTTACAACGAATACCATTTGAGCGGACGGCCAATCAGCGCGCGACACTCCGGGTGTAGCGCATTCCACGCGCAACAGATTGCGAGCTGATTGGCCGTCCGCTCAAATGTCATTCGTTGTAATGGCATTTACTTGCCCGTGTGGCACGGGTATAACTCTCACGCTCTTTTTAAAAGATGTACCCATGATTACAACTGTTTCTCGCTACCACCGCTAGGAGATTCTTTTCGGCTTTTAGTTGCCCTAGAGAGCATGTCAAGCCCTCTTTCGGAGTCTGGTGCAAGCCCTGGCTCTAACCGCCCCTCTCATTGACCAAACTTGCTCCATCCCCGGATCTTGGGGGGTAGGAGGGGTAGTCAGGCTTTACATAATCTCCCCCCTGAGGGGGGGGATTATGTAGAGCCTGACTACCCCCCCATACCCTCCCCCCTTATACCCCCCCCTACCCCCCCCCCCCCCCCCGAAGACCCCGGCCGACCCGGGGACTTTTTCGCCTGTATTGCTACCAGTTTTAAATGGAAATCAATTACTTTTTTAGCACATTCGTTGTTTGATATCCATTCACGCCGCATTGAACTACATTCAATAATTGGAAAGAGATCTGCCAATCTTATAGTAATGTTGTTTTTTTTTATATATGGGTGATTTCAGATAAGATCGACCAAAGGATGGCTAGTCGACATTTTCAAATCAACTGATGTTTTTATATGTTATTGTCTAGTGTCTGGTACGAACGAATCCAAACTTAGTTTTGACTAGAAAAAATACTTGGGTACAGGAAAAATCGTAAGGCATGAGGTGGTGGACAGTTGCATTAACGCGCACTGATGTAGGGGCCCGTTTGAGAGTGTATAACTAAAGCGATAACATTAGGAGAACTCTAATACGTTTTAGGCGCCAACTATGGGTATAGCTTGCTTGTAATATAAAGTAATCATATTTATCTAAAATTAATTTATTTTTCTAAAAATTGACAAACATGCCTGCTCGAACGACAAATGTCAAACTTTGGAGGTCTGTATCTCATGAAATAATTTAATCATTATGATATAATTTGCAGATATTATTCTACTAATATATAGCTCATATTTAAAAAATAACTAAGGTATCTGTGTGATAAAATAGTTAGGATATATTTAGTCAAACATGGAAAAAAAATCAAACAAAGAAAAATTCCGATGCGAATAAAAAAAAAACACTACCCTCGATTTTTTTTAAATTTAGGTAACCTGTTATACTCTATTTCGGCATTCATTTCCATTAAAAACATGTTGCATCATTTTATTGAGAAAGAAGATACGACTCCCCAAAGTAGGGTCCTTTTTCAAAGCCTTCACTTAGCAGTGTTTTATACAAGAACTGACTCTGAGTTCCAGTTTCATGAAACCAACACACATCTTTTTTATATTTTTATTCAGATGATGCCAATGATAACTAAAGAAATCGTTCACACACTTAAATTAAGGAGAAACTACTGTGTACAAAGAGGTATCATATTACGGTCTAGTGATCCGAGAAAAGATCATGCAGCCATCGGCCACTAGGAACTTTGTTTACTTTATTCTCCTGCGACACTATATGCTATTCCCTCTTCCTCTCTACCTTCATCTCTCTCTCTCTCTCATATATATCCCTGATATATATCCAGAACAAAACATGTTCAAGCATTCCCTTTCTGCGTGGTAGTGTTCTGTGGCTAGCAAAAATCATTTCCTCGCTAAGCTCACGATTATGGCAAAATAGTTGCCGGAAACCGCAGACGACACTCGTCGCTAGTTCTGGCAAAACGGCCGATACAATCTTTTTTTCGCATTTCCCCGCTCGCTGTCAAGGACAAGGGGGTTCGCTTCAACCAGCAAAACATGGCCGCCGACGCCTGTTTACTGAGCAGTCATGCCTGTCGCCATCTCACTCGCTGGCGTCACGGGCGATAATATCAGGCACAAAGGGGCACACCAACCGGCAGCATTATCCCCAAATACTCGAGCCTCGCGTAAATACATAGAGTGTAAACGCTGTCGCCATGTTATCGTACTAGGACCGCCCCTTCCCCCCTCCCCCAACGGGGGACTGCAGTACGCGACGGCGTACTAACACAACGGCGACGATATCGACATCGCGGGCTCCGAATTTTCCCATAGTTCTACTCCACGGGCATTTCTCGAAACGCTTGATATTGTGTACGCCCGCCTGGAAGGATTTCAGGCGCGTAGTTAAGATAAGGCGGTTCTCCGCGGCAAAAGAAAGCAATTTCACAAAAGCTTAAAAGCGGCGGCGACGCGTGTGCGGTGAACGCTTGTAGTTTTGGTGTAGACAGGGTGTGTGTGTTCTCGTCGTTGACACCAGCCGGCGATAAGGCACTGCAGGCGGTAGCCCAGTACAGCAAGGGCTAATCCGAGTGACCATCAACGTAACCCCACCGCCAACCCCTCGCGAACCGGTCGCCGAAATGGCTCAGGCTGTGTCATGAACCACGTGGTAGAAGCTCGAGTGCTTTCATATCAGCGCGTGGAGGGGCGACAGTGCGATTCCGGAAAGTCTTTTTCGAAGGCCGCTGACCACAATTTTTTGTCTGGAGACTTTCCCTCTTTCTTCCTTTGACGTGGATCAAGCTTTGCCGACAGCCTCAGTTGTGACCTCTCTTTTCAAATGTACGTTTGCAGTGAGTGAGCTCCTCAGCCTCGGACTTGTCACTTGTGCACCCATTAGTTCTTTCACTTGGCAATTATATGCCATCAGTTGGGGTTTAATTTCTATTATTTATGTATACATTATGAAGACGTCCTGGAGCTCCGAACGAGTGTTTTGTGCAGATTACTTTTGCAAACACAAAAAGACTATACCAAAGCAGTGGAATTTTCGAAGTGTTGGCGAGTTGGACCTAAACTCGTTGAAGCAAATTCTTCCGCCTGACTGTTCCACCAAAGTGAGTGCGACGGACTACCTGTGCTACCATTGCTTCATGCACATCACTAAGGAGATCTCGATGCGAAGCTCAGAGCAGTGCCCTGACATATTTGTGCCAGCTGAAGAAGCAATTGAAGATCTAAATCGCAGCATACTACCTACAGATGTGTCGCCGCTGAGACAACCAAGCGTCGTAAGAAGTCGGGACAGGCCTGCCTATGTCAAGAGAAAGCAGACAGAACTGGAGCAGGTTGCTGTCAAGAATATACGCTCACGGCTACGTATTGCGTACGACAGGGACGCACCATCGGGGTCGTCCGAACCAACATGCTCCACATGCACTGAGTGGGTGGACAACTTTCGGCAGGCCTTTGAAACCGCCACCTCTCTCCGGGAACGTTGTCAACTGTTTACACTCCTGCCGTCAACACTGACGAAGGATGAGTTTCAAAAGATGATTCCACAGGCCTCAATGTACCTCATCAGTAAATCCCGAAAACTCAAGGAAAAGCATGGCGTGTGGCATGAGCCGGATCCTGACACGAGGTGCAAGGTGAGCCCTGTGAACCTGTCTGCTGCCCTAGAGTACTTCACGAAAGACGAGCTACAATGTTCGCGCCAAAGTCCCAACCAGAAGGACGTCATCTCTGTCATGCTCAACGGAGAGAAAACGTTCGTGCCAAAGCGCTTCATGACACGCTCAATACGAGAGGCCTTCCGTATATACAAAGACAAGCATCCCGACTCCGGCGTTGGGCTAACGAAATTTTATTCGTTGCGCCCTAGATGGGTCCAATGTATTCCACACCAGGAAGTGTGCGTTTGTGTGCGCTGCGCCAATTATTATCTTTGTATTGCCGCTCTAGAGAACGTTACAGGCTCAACATTCAACACTGGTGAAATGAACTCGGCATTTCTGTGCGACCCAGCAACAGAACTGTGCCTTTAAGGAGACTGTGATCACTGCCCAAAAGGCCAGTTTCTTACACTCCAGGAACTTGATATCCCGGAGGATGAAGAGATTGTGCTTGCAACATGGGAGTCCGGCGACCTTGTGAAAAAAACTTTGGAACCTGAGACTTTCCTAAAAGTCATCCAAGTGACGGTTGGAAGTTGGTTACTTCACAACCATATCCGGCAAATGCAAGGTAAAGCGATCTACGATGAAAAACAGTGCATGCAACGCGGGAGCATTGTCTTTCATTTTGACTTTGCTGAAAACTGGACCATCGTGCTTCCTGACGAAGTGTAAGCATATCACTGGAAAAAAAAACAAGTTTCGATATTTACATGTGTAGTGGCGACAAGAAA
This sequence comes from Ixodes scapularis, assembly GCF_016920785.2. Classification (NCBI taxonomy): domain Eukaryota; kingdom Metazoa; phylum Arthropoda; class Arachnida; order Ixodida; family Ixodidae; genus Ixodes; species Ixodes scapularis. Next base: position 139,085,516 of record NW_024609868.1, read on the forward strand.
ATCTACAAACAGCTTTGCCATCATCAGTGAGGACCTGTGTCACGACGCCGCTCACGCTTGCTTGGCTCTAAAAAAAGTGAAGGAGTGGGTTGAAGACAACGTTGCGGTATACTCGTACGTGACGTACGTAAGTGACGGCGCCGCCAGTCATTTCAAGAATCGCTACCAGCTTCAGCAATTTGCAAAGGACGATTGCCCAGAAGCCCAGTGGTTATTTTCTGCATCTGGACATGGGAAAAATGCATGTGACGGAGTTGGCGGACTCGTGAAGCACCAGGCCACGCTGAACAACCTGAGAGAACGTTCAGTAAGCGCAATTCAGACGGCCAGGACAATGGTGAGCGTTCTATCAAAAAAACTGAAAGGCGTGCATCTTTTATATCTGGACGAAAATGAGGTTGTTCGGTATCGTGAACAAAAAAAAAGAAGAGTGGCTGACGGTGCGCGCCTTTCCTGGCATTCAGTCTTGGCACGCGTGGCGGCTCAGCAAGTCATCAACAGAAGTGACCTGTGACGTATATGTAGCACGGACAGTCGGATCTGCTTGGAAGCAACTTTATTAAATGGGTACAGCGAGGAAAACCTTAGCGTAAAGTGCCGAATTTGATTTCCCATGGACTGCTCATTTTGAATGCAGGGACATCTTATTTATCACATTTTTCTTCACGGGGTATTTAACCTACTGTTTTTGTTGGTGGTTACTAATAATTTTTATCTGATCACTATAAAAAAAAAAATCCCAAAATGTTATCCTCGAGCAGGATAAAATATATCGGCTTGCCACGATTCATTCATACACCGAGAGCATCGAAGCTGCTCCAGTTAGGCACTATGGCATCCGTCACCTGAAATTGTTTGTAATCGTAAATACACAGCCAACCTGAATATCTTACTATTATATCTTTGTTTTTGTGTGTGGAAGTAAAGTTATTTATTTTACTCTAGATGTAAAATATACCGGAAGGTACAACTTCACACTGCATCATCTTTTCTCAAATCATTAGTCTCTAATATGATACCACTTTGTACGCTTATGTAAAATGCTGTATATAGTTTCTCCTCCCTTTTACTGTGTGACCGATCGCTCTTTTTATCAATGACCTCATCTGAATAAATGTATACAAAAGATTTGTGCAAGTTTCATGAAACTGGAACTCAGAGTCACTTCTTGTATAGGACACTGCTAAGTGTAGGCTTTGAAAAAGGACGCTAATTTGGGGAGTTGTTTCATCTTTCACAGTGCAATGATGCAACATGTTTTTAATAGAAATGAATGCCGAAATAGAGTATAACAGGGTACCCAAATTTTAAAAAAATCGAAGGTGGTGTTTTTTTTTTTATTCGCATTGGAATTTTTCTTTGTTTGATTTTTTTCCCATGTTTGCCTAAATATATTGTAACTATTGTGTCACTCAGATACCTTATTTATTTTTTCAATAATAGCCATATATTAGTAAAATAATGTCTGCAAGTTATGTAATAATGATTAAATTATTTCATGAGATACAGATTTCCAAAGTTTGCCATTTGTCGTTCGAGCAGGCATGTTTGGCAATTTTTAGAAAACTAAATAAATTTTTAATAAATATTATTACTTTATATTACAAGCAAGTTGTACCCATAGTTTGTTTGTAAAAAGTTTTAAAATTCTCCTAATTTTATTTTTTTAATTATTCACTTTCAAACTTGCCCCTCCATCAGTGCGCGTTATTGCAACTGTCCACCTCTCCCTGCCTTACGATTTTTCTTGTCTCCAAATTTTTTTTCTGGTCAAAACTAAGTGTGGATTCGTTTATACCAGACACTAGACAATGTCATATAAAAACATCAGTTGATTTAAAAATGTCGACCAGCCACCCTTTGGTCGATCTTATCTGAAATCACCCATATACTCTAATTTGTTCTTGCAAGAAGTTCCACATGTCAAACTTCCAACTATTACGTCACCGTGATAAAACCCTCTACAAAGCAGCCAACAACATCTGTTTTTGCCAAACACAGACCGAAGACGCCATCGCGGTACTCCTAATAGGTTAATTGAGACATCTAAAAAATTGCCGGTGTATGATTATTCGATAAATAAATAGATATCTGTAGAGGAAAAGACAGTTTAGTCACCAACAACCGCAGTTTTGTCCACAGGTTAACTTTCGAAAAATTTTGTGAAATTTTCCGACAGAAAGCTCAAAATTTTCTGCTCCTAAAGTGGGAATCTCTACTCCAAAACCCATTTTCCCCCGCTATAAGAGCTGCTCCAAATTACCGCTTGTCAGTTCCACCACTGTGCCAGTCCAGTGAATAAACCGGAACTGTTCGCGTCACCTACCTTAAACAAGTTTTTCAAAACAGAAGACGAAGATTACTCGCAGGACCGGAACGACACTGACGGCATTCCCTTCCCGGAAGGCCCCTCGTCTCCACGATGGTGGTATAACCTGCGACGTCGGCGACACCAAAAGGAAAGGAACCTTTTTTTTTCCTTCCCTTTGTTTTGCCTTTTACATTTTGGGGGTGCTTTTCTGCTTCCACGGATCTCTTCCCTTTTGAAGAGAGGGGAGGGAGGTATAAGATCGTGCCCACCTCAGATCCATTATGTCGACCTATCTGGAAGGAGTGCGAAAATGGCGTCAGGCTCAACCCTCAACGTCTGTGTTGTCCACGAAGATGCCTCGTGGACAGCACTGTCGTCACACTCCACCACTGGAACGGCTTGGCGGTCAGGCTCGTGGTGGACTGTGCCACCAAGGACTATGGCACGTAAGGGGCTGTCCAGGGGACCGTGGGCAATTGACAGCGGTCACTCTCTACGGAAAGGCCCCAAGGACCCGCCCTATGCCGACGATGCAGCGGGCGGACACATTTAACGTCGTTACCTGGACCGTGCTAGGGGAGCACACCTCTGTAGAGCGGTATTTGTAGAATTATTCAATGAATTTATAAATGTACGATTTCTCAAATTTCATGTAATTCTGTGTTTTAAGAATAAATATAAATATTTTTTTCAGAATTTGCTGTGTGTTGTTATGCCTGTTTAGTTCCAGTGATATTTGTGACCAGCCAACACTGACTATGTTCTGTTTCACCACTGATGCAGTACTGTAGATGCTATGAGCTATTCCTACCAACCAAGCACAGTGAACATGTTGCACGACTCAAAGCATTCCGTGCCGCAGGCTCCTGGCGAAGAGTTGGATGACATGCTCTAAAGCACTGGATTGATTCGAAAGACTCTTAGCATCAGCTTCAGCACACCAGAAAGTGAAAATGAGCACAGCTTTGTTTAGTCTAATTCCTTTTTTGTCCGAAGTGGCCTGATAGGGCTTTATCTCCGGTTTCAATCCACTACAGTTAAATTCCCGGTATTGGCCAAATCCGATTTAGCTTACAATTTGACCAAGTATGGTTAGACCTCCAGACTGCTTGTTTCCGGTTTAGTTTCTGCTTTCATATGACAGACTGAAACTCCAGATTCATTCTGGTTTAATTTCAAACCGTTATTTTGGTAGCGAGATATATCAGGTTCCGATTGGGTACCCCTTTAACTCAACATTTCACCTGGATATTATGTTAACATCACCTATATGACATGTTCATAATTTGTGTTTAAAGACATGAAGTTCAGAGATTAAATTCCGAAAACAAACTACTAGCAGTGGTGCTTGGCCAAAGTTCCCAGGGTTCCTTGAATACAAATTAGGTCTACTAAAATAAAATCATAAAACTGTTTCAATAGCTGAAGAACCAGCTTGGTCAGTCCTGGTCAAGATCTGTCTTGGTTATATTAACACGTAAGCATGATTGCGTCTCGAGGAGCGTACCTTCTTTGCGGGCATTCGTGTGACCATCGGCTACAGCGCTACGCACACATCAGACTCAGGTGAAGTAAAATTATTTTAAGTTGCCCGAACGTATGATCATGGTGTCCGAAGAAACGTAATAAATGAACTGTTTTTACGGAACACGATACACTGAGATTGTGTCGTGAAGTTCTTCGCACCCAATACAGGTGCATGCAAATGACCTTGCTTGGACGTTCATCTGTTTTGCGTGCGTATCTACGGAGTGTGAGAATATTCCGAACAAGATTGGTGCTCAGTGAACACACACGTCAAGGCTACGTCTCGGCAAAACACGTTTAGAAAAAATAACACAAGAATACATCGAAAAATATTGCCCCTTGAAAATCTCAGCAGGGGTCTTCTGACTTACAGGTTCGCCGGTTTCATCCAAAGTTCGTTTGTTTTTATTCGTTTGTTTCCTCCAGGCAATCGCTTTCTAGAGCACGAGAGCTCACCCAGGCTCAAAGTATATCTTCCGCTTAACACCCGACTGTACTGATGGAAACAGCTCCACAAAAAGCACGCACGAAAAGCTCGTGAAACCGACCAGATCCGGCCGAATCGAAAACCGACCTTCCTATGAATTGATTGATGTCAATGTCTACACGTCCAAACCTTTTGTATCGCCCGGTAGCTTTGCCACCTTTCACAACAACGTAATGTGGTCATAACACATCCGGTGCGATTCTTCACCAATTCATCCCCATTTTTTATAACAATACTTTATTTGTCCTAGTGGAGGAATTACTCAGGCGTTCAGGGTCACAAAACGCAATGCTACCCCTAGCAGACTGGATTAGGTAGCCAACCTGGGGCCCGTAAGTGCATACATATGCATCAAAGATAAGTATTATAGGAAGGGGAAAAAGTGCAAGGACCGAAAGCCGTAGCCTGTGACGTTACATGACGCAACAAATGCCCCGCTAAATTTTAAAGGAAAATTGACGAAACGTGACCTCAACTCCAATTCAGTTTCCACGCTAAATTCACCATGGAAAATGGCGTCACGTGACTTCATATCGTCACCTATAAAAATATTCAGTTTCTCCAATAGATTTAGCGAGACAATTGACGTCGAATGACCAGAACACGAACTTAGTTTCCAACTTAAATTTAGCGGGGAAAGTGATGTCATATGAACTTCATGTCACGTGACTTATATACAAAGCCGCTTTCTCCGCGAAATTTAGCTTGGAAACTGAATTGATGTTGAGATCATCTAAGTCAGCTTTGCCCCTGAATTCAACAGGGAAAATGAATGAGCAGTGCGGCTTTATGGGACATGGAGGACCTACGCACAAATTCAGTTTGTTCGCTAAATTTAAAGGGGAACAAAATTGGTGCATAGGCCCGTGATGTGCCATGAGGGAAAGCGCGCGGCTGCGCCGACGGCGACGGCAACGGGCGACGCCGACGCCGTCGTCCGTCGCCGTCGACAAGGAAAGCGGCGCATAAGAGCAGCACTCGAAAAAAGGGGGAGAGATCTTGGGCGGGGCGAGAGCCGTATATCGAGAGTTTCCATGGCCATTCGTCGGGAAGTATAGGAGGGAAATGAGGAGACACGATTGGCCGAAGCTGGACTGGGCGTGTTCCAGGGCGTCTTCACACATTCGTATGTGGCCATCCTGTAGTCGGAAATAATAGCTTGGTGGTGGTTGCGAGAAATGAAATTGATAAGTGCGTTGGAGTAACTTTCTGTGACTCAAAATGTGGTGCACGCGATGTTTCAATCATGGTCATCAAAATCACGGAGGAGAGCGCAACTAGCGGAACGATCGACATAATCCGTACGCCAGGCGCCGAGGGCCGGGACTCTGCCGTCTGAGCGGTCACATTCACTCCGAACAAAACAGAGTTGAGCTCCGAACAAAACATTGGTGGGCGGCACATTCGTTTCTTACATCTTTTTGCATGGTAATGATCGAAACATCCCGTCCAATCTATTTGCAGCCATTAAGGTTTACTGCATTTAATACCCATGCCACTCGGCCAACTCGAATGGCTTTTACAACGAATTACATTTGAGCGGACGGCCAATCAGCGCGCGACACTCCGGGTGTAGCGCATTCCACGCGCAACAGATTGCGAGCTGATTGGCAGTCCGCTCAAATGTCATTCGTTGTAATGGCATTTACTTGCCCGTGTGGCACGGGTATAACTCTCACGCTCTTTTTAAAAGATGTACCCATGATTACAACTGTTTCTCGCTACCACCGCTAGGAGATTCTTTTCGGCTTTTAGTTGCCCAAGAGAGCATGTCAAGCCCTCTTTCGGAGTCTGGTGCAAGCCCTGGCTCTAACCGCCCCTCTCATTGACCAAACCTGCTCCATCCCCGGATCTTGGAGGGTAGGAGGGGTAGTCAGGCTTTACATAATCTCCCCCCTGACGGGGGGGATTATGTAGAGCCTGACTACCCCCCATACCCCCCCCCCCATACCCCCCCATACCCCCCCCTACCCCCCCCCCAAGACCCCGGCCGACACGGGGACTTTTTCGCCTGTATTCTACCAGTTTTAAATGGAAATCAATAACTTTTTTAGCACATTCGTTGTTTGATATCCATTCACGCCGCATCGAACTACATTCAATATTTGGAAAGAGATCTGCAAATCTTATAGTAATGTTTTTTTTTTTATATACTCTAATTTGTTCTTGCAAGAAGTTCCACAAAATAAACGCATGTACAACAGCTTACAAAAATGACTTAGATGGGACTGCATTATTTTATTTTTGGGAGCGCAGTTAACCCCATCACTGCCCCCGGACCGATAGTATTATGCAATAAATAGGAGAGTCCTTCACCATGATCGAGATACTGGCAAATTTTTAGGAACCGCCACGCATGTTTTTGTCCACTGGAACCAGCAAAAAAAAAAAGTGATAAGGCTTAAGTTTTTTTTACTGTAGCTTTGCTTGTTGACAATAAACGCAATTTGAGGAGAAATAAGAGGGACTAATTTGCTAAGCTACTTTTTTCATCATATTCAACGTTTTCCTCACTCGCGAAACTTGAATCTAAAATCGATCTGTAGGCTTACTAGGACTAGGGAGCGGTCGATAACTCCGGGTTTTAAATGATCACGTGAGCACGCCGTTCTTCCGAGCGCCTGGTACCTAAACATTTTTTAATTAGTGCTGTGTAATTTAAAACAGACGATGACGGGCGAGTGCCTGATTGTGGAACGGGCGCTGGGGTCTGGTGCGGAGATTGCACGCTTGGTTGCGCAGACTGTATAACAGGGCTCTGGAGATCGCACGCTGCGACATCTGGATGTAAAAAAACATTTAGTTTCATTTCTTTTGATTTTATTCACCTCAAAGGCATCCGAAGACGCATTACATGAAGGGGATTGAAAAAAAAAGAGGCAAACAAGTAATTGAACAAAAACAAGAATAAAATAAACAAACTCCGAGGGTGAAAATCACGAAATTAATTATTAGCAACATGTCGTTGTGATGCAGTTTTACAAATCAAGGTTCACACTTACACAAATCCATACAGTTGGTTTAAATGCAAGGAGATTGTGCTCAGTTAAAATATTGTGGGTAGTTAGTTCCAGTCAGTGTTGCCAAGTACTAAGCGACAAAAGAGAAGCGTGTTAGAAACAGAAATGGTTGAATCTTTCAGGAATGATCTAATCTGGATGATGTGAAACTGAAAGCCCGGCAGTAAGTAAATTTAAAGTAGGAATATACAACCTAAAAAAAAAAAAAAAATATGGGGCTCATTATTTCTTTTTTTTCTAGAGGGGATATAGTTATGTTAGTTTTTTTTTTAAATGGAGACACTAGTTTTGTATGAATAAGAACTCCATATAAATTAGGACGCTTTGTTCTGAATAGATTCGAGCATTGAGATTACGTGATCTTGGAGAAGATTCGAAATGATGCTTGCGTATTTTGATTTTTGGGAGGATTATAATGTTTCATACGCAAGTACTTTTTTTTTTCAATGGGAGCAAGAAATAATGTTAATCTAGTAAAACTAAGTGTTTCAGTGCGGTATTTGTTATTTTCTCGATGTTCTCGTTTCATGGTATGACCTGCAAATTACACGCCCAAATACTTGTACGATGATACGTGCTCTGGTGGTTTCAAAAGTAATGAATACTAGGCTAGTGTTTAAGTGGAGAAATTAGTTACGGACATTTGTTCGTATTTAGGAGTGTTGATATTCGCGTGCCATAAGAAACATCTTAACGATATCGTTTTTTAAATCACTTGAAAAATAGTGCCATCATTAGGTGTATTAATTTTTCTGTAAATACGGCAATCATTAGCGATTCAATAGCCTAAATGTCGATTTATTTGATAATGATTGGTCGTCAATATATAATATAAAAATTATAGAGGCCCGAGTACACTACCCTCACCCAAACAGTCAACAGGTGTTGACTGTTTTATTCGTAGAGGACGGTGTCTTCAATTTCCAACAAGCGCAACCGCGAACTCCAAACGAGCAGATGCGCTTCGCAATTTTTTCAAGTAGTTTGTCCGCAGAAGGAGCTCCCTTCGCCCAAGAAAACGAATTGCAAGATCAACATGGCCATATTAGGACACGGCGGAGTCTTTTTTTAAGTTGTTCGCGTGCAATTGATTGCTTAATGGACTCTTTTTAAACTGGCGAAGCGGCTCGGCAGCAGCGCCATTCACGCTACCCCTACTGAAAACGGCAAGGATGGTGGTTTTAGAGCTCAGATCCCCAGAAGCACATTTCGTCCTAATGCAAAGTGCGATCTTCAATATGGGATTTTCAAGACCATGGATATTCTGTCGGCAGCTCCTACACACTGGTGATCCTTCTTTGTTGTGGGCATGCATGTGACCACAAGCTTCGACGGACTGAAGACACGAACGGCGGACCACCTTCTGTTCCATGTGAGTGACAAGTAGAGGACCTCTTGCACATTGGGGACCGGTGTACTTGCAACGCAATGCACGTTTTGTCACTATCCGATGAAGTTTTTTTGCATTTTTGCATTTTTGCATTTTTTGCATTTTTTGAACCTCTCATTATTTTTCAGCATTTTTTGAACCTCTCATTATTTTTTGTGCGCGTTTATTGCTTAATTTTTATTTGTATTGTATAATTTGCAAGTCCTTATTTGAGTGTCTATTTGTTACACTGTTTATTTTGTATTATCTACTTGCATTTGTTTATTATATATCACACGACCACCATGTCCACCCCTTATGTAATACCCCGCAAGGGGTCCTTAAGGTATGGAAATAAATAAATAAATAAATAAATAAGTTCGATCACGTTTATCTCTGGGCCAGGAATCTCCGACGAGTACGGCGTGTAATCCAAAGTGATCGGACCGAACGGCCCTGTAAAGCGCTATTAGAGCGCAGCTCTTAGGGGCCCGTTTCCGGCTTGAGCGGCGTCGGCGTCGCCGTCGGCGTAACCGAGGTCACCCCAAGGTCACGTGACCCCCAGGACACGTGACCCCCAATGGCCACGTGACCTCCCAAGGTCACGTGACCCCTCTCAAGGTCAGCCCAAGGTCACGTGACTCTCGAGGTCACGTGACCCCTCCCAAGGTCACCCCAAGGTCACGTGACCTCCCAGGTCACGTGACCCCCAGGTCACGTGACCCCCAAGTCACGTGACTCCACCGGTCACGTGACCTCACGTGACCCCCAAGGTCTCGTGACCCCCAAGGTCACGTGAACCCCAAGGTCTCGTTACCCCCCGAGGTCACGTGGCCCCCAGGTCACGTGACCCCCAAGGTCACGTGATCCTCCCAAGGTCACGTGACCCCCAAGGTCTCGTGATCCCCCCAAGGTCACGTGACCCCAAGGTATCGTGAACCCTCGATCTCAACGTCGACCCCCAAGTCATGTGGCCACCCAGGTCACGTGGTCCCCTCCCCGAGGTCACGTGACTCCCTCCCCTCGAGGTCAGGTGACCCCCCGGAGCATATTAAAGAATGAGGGGAGGAGGAGGAGAAGGAGGAGGAGGAGGAGGAGGTGTCTACCCTCCCTTCAGTACCCTTCCCTCCTCCTCCTCAAGAGCTGCGCTCCAATTCGGCGTTACAGGGAGTTGTAAACGGCTTTCACTTCTTGTAAGTTCTTTTGTTTGTAATAGACCGTGAGAGACATTATAATTGCTCATTTTGGTGTTCTAAGTCATTTGTATTTTTTTCTTGTTAAATAATGACTGTCTTCTTGGCAGGTGATGTGTGCTCTAGTGTAGTCCTCCCAACATGTCCAAAGTTTAATACCACAGAAGCTTTGAGTAGTTCTTATTTGCAAGTGTTGGCTTGTTGCGTGGGAGCTGAGTGTCAGTTATGTCACCGCGCTATGTGGGTGTATTTACCAGCAATGGTCTCCCCTCGACAAGTTTTTTTTTATTTTTGTTATTTATTTTAAATTTTTGAATAATTCAAACGACACGTTCGGTTCACTATTATGTTCTTTTCGTATAAAAGTCTATATATTGTATTGTTATTTTCTTAGTACATTTGACACGCCTGAGCTGAGAGGGAGGTCAGCCGTATGATTTATTGCTTGTAAATAAAATGGGAGCAATATAAGGTCATTTAGAACTACATGTAGCTGTTCCTCAAATACTGTATTTTTAAATCATTTTTTTATCGAGGTAAGAAATTGGTGTGAACGTAAATGACAGTATTGTAATAAACAGGTCTTCAGGGTACATGAAGGATTGAGGGACCCTATGATGCTGCAACATTGGGGCTAAGCATGTTATAGGTTATCATTGCTACTATTTGATTGATTTCTTTAATCACTATCACTAGATTAGTCTAGATCGGGCGAGCTCTGAGTTAGGACACGTCACGCGAACAAAACAACAGCAGATGCCTGGGCCAGCTTGCTAGAAACAGGGTCTCAGCTGAAACTGGGGGAAAGAAAGCACTGTCAAAACAAGTGCACCAAGCTGAGCGGGTCTCAAACCTCGTCTGAAGGCGCTCGTGCGCCCCATCCTTTGCAGTGCTTCCTTTCACGCAGTCTTACCTGAGACGCTGATTACAGCAAGCCTGCCCAGGTGTCTTACCTGCGCATCTACTTATTTTCAAGGCAGTAGTGTTATGCCCTAGAATACTCGAGTTTGTTATACACAAAATTACTGAAAAATAATTCGCTAGAGAAGAAAGCTTCTATTATAGAAATCTAAACATGAAAAAAAAGTCAGTAGGCCATTCTGCGACTTTATACTGGGAGAGAAACTCAACCGCTTAATCGAAAAGTTAATTAGAGTGCGACACATAATGAACCTATATTTTATTTTGATATTCATTACTCAAGAACGTAAGCGAGAACTAAGAGTGTCTGGAGGCAAAAGGTAAAGGAAAATTCTATATTACAGCGATATCAGGTTGTCTATTGGGAACTGGTAGAGATGTGACCTCTGAAACCCTTCACTTGAATCCAGGCTCCCGCTTCTGTTTCTTTCGGAACCAAGTGCCCTGATCCCCGTGGGATCCCATCAAGTTCCTACCCGGTTCACAGCTCGCAGTGAGGGATCCTGACACTCATTTTTGTTTTATTTTCTCTTCAATCTAAATTATGAATATAAGGTATTGATGGTGAACTTTGCATTGCATACGTTTATATTTATCTGCATGTAATATTGGCTTAATGTTTTTCCCCAGTAAATGTGAGTTGTCTTCTGCAGCTTCTTTTTCAGATGCATATGATGTGTACTAGTGAACACTATAAATACATCTCCTGGGTAATCATGCTTTCTTTTTCTTTCTTGTTAACACTGTAAGTAATGAAAATTTGATGTACCCCTTATGTAAGCCTCACGAGAGGTCCTTGTGAAATGAAATTTAAAAAAAAAGCTGGATGCCTGCTAGAACGGCTGATGAATCAGTACAGCCCACGCTTAAAATCGGATGCCGAAATTGGAATTCACAAGAACCAAATATTCGATAAGCGAATAATTAAACTTGGATGCCTATATTGGATGCCAATATAGGCTTAGGTGTTGATTAAATTGTTCTCCAACCTTGGCTTGAACGTTGGTTAAAGGGCGATCTAACTATAGCATGAATGATGATCTCTTATTGGTTTAAATATTTGTCAAATTTTTGTCCAACTATAACATTAGTGAATAGTCCACTATTGGATCGGGTAGCGCTTTCGAGAAAACCAATGGTAGGCCAATATTTAAGCAAATGTTTGCCAGTGACGGGCCTATGCTGGTCCAACACTGGTGTGCTGCTTTGGCTGTTGCCGCCTCGCATTCAACATTTTCGTATGAGTGTGTTGCGTTTCAACTAAGTCATTGAGTATGTGCCAGGCGTTAGTATTTTATCGGCTAATGCGTATTTAAATACACACTTTTGAGAGCAGCAACCTAGCTATAATCTGCTTACAGTAAGTGAAGTGACGAAGTGCGTCGAGTGCTGTGTGGTCAATGGTTGAGCTCGACTACTTTGATAAAAAAGTCAAGAAGGCTCAAGCAGAGAACCAAGTCTGCCTGACCTTGGTAGCGTTCAGAACACAATATGACCGAAGGTTTCTTTGACGCCAGTCGTCTTGGGACAGTATTGACAAAAATATTTCACGCCGACTATCTGTGAAAGAGGGCTCCTTAAGGGGAGAAGGCTGGTGATACAACGGAAGCTTCGAAATTATGTCTTGAAGCGTTTACACGAAGCACTTCAAATGATTTAAAAAAAATGCAGAGTAGGAGCTTAATATTAAGTGTGGGGGCCTGGATTAGTCCTCTGCTTGGTAGTTTCTTAACTAACGGTCGATTATATGCCAAGTGGCGGGGCCAAAACGTTGAGCCCATGATTCGACTGAGACCCTGCAAAGAGTGTGACAGAAAGTCGGCGCTGATTTATGTCAAACGAAAAGAGTTCCCACTGTTACAATACCGTTGATTACCTCAATAAATATCCAGAAGTCACTCTCTTGTAATCGCTAAAAAGTGCTAGTGGGTGTTCAGACAAGATCATGCACGCGTGTCCAGTTGACATTTTTTTTGTTTTTCTTCGTATTTTTATATGCTACTCCCCAATGTGTGGAGGGAGCGGAATCACAAAAGGTTTTGCGAAAAAAAAATAATTGTCCTCGAGAAAAAAAAAAAAGAAAGAAAGCACTACACCAAGGCGGCAAACCCGTTTTGGCGTTTTGATCTTTCTGCCAAATTTGGCGGCACGCACTAGACAAAACACGAACAATATAAAACTCAAAACTTTTCCTCAAAGAGTAGTTTATAATGGCTATACAGAAAACAATTTACATAATTTTAGAAAATATATATCGTGCCTAAAAAATGCACAAACATGGCAACTTTAAGGTTCTTATCTTCTATTTGTGATTTGTTATCACTTAGAGTTTTTAAGATGTATTGTTTAAATTTTTTTCGCAGGTTCTTTCTATCAGGGTCTATTGGCTATATATAATGTGTCGCTCTGACTTAAAATAAAAATATTGTCTGCGCTGTAAACATCGTTGAAAACGAGAAGTACGGCAACTTCAACGTGCAATTAAAAAAAAAAACATCTTCGATATTTTTTTTTTAAATTACAGTGAAGCATTCTACACAATATTGCCCTGTTTTCTCGTTAAAACATGCTGCATTACTTTGTCTCTGTTACAAATTCACCACTTCGAATTGAAGAATTTGGCTACTTTGATATTTTAACTTACATTGCTTCGCTATTATCTCGTAAGATTTTCAAGCCTTACTTTTTATTCAAGCCTTACTTTTTATTCTTTACTCTTATATTCTTCTCAGAGGAATCAATCATATACGTATGTTTTGTCGTTCTCGCTTATAATTGAAAATAATCAAACCGCTTCAAACATGTCTCAGTGTAAAATGTTCTGCAAATACAACGCGCAGCTAAAACAAAGCAGAAAAAATTAAGCTGAGATTTTTTTTAGTTTAAGTAAAATATATCGCACCAAATTGCCGTGGTTTTCAGTGAAATGAGTGTTGCTTTATATGGCCCTGGTCAAAACACAGAGCTTCGAATTTATAGTGTATACCCTCCAGATCAACGTGTTTGTTGCTCCTGCCTCGGCCTCAATTACTCCTACATTCTGTAGAATAAACCTATCATAAATTTATATTGTTTTTAATTTCTGGCAAAGTTCAAATTTGAGATATATGACTATGTTAGGACAACTATTAGGCAGTAGTTCAAAGCTTCAACTGCATCCGTCCTCTGACGAGCACGCCCCTCATGCTTACTACAAATGTCGCTGCTCGGTACACGCCTGGCCTAAAACGCAACTTCCCACAAACGAAAAAAAAAAGAACACAACAACCCGGCTTCCGCTTTCGAGGTAAGAACCGAACGCACCTTAGGAAGCCAACAATTAATATTTCACTCTAACAAATGCGCATTGCTAAACGATTGCTAAACGCGGTCGGCACTCTGCAAGTTCAAGCAGTAGTTATAAAGAAATTGTCGCTGTATTGAGCGCTGTACTGTCCGAGGAAAAGTCAGTTTCAAGTTCAGTCCTGTTGTGCCACTTTGCAGTACATGTCCATTTTAATTGAAACACAAAGTATGAGCAAAAAACCTCGATTGGCGCCGTCGAGATAGGAACCTGGCATAACATTTCGGTTGGGTTATAAATTAACAGTTCCCTTCAGCTAAAAACAAAAATATAGTACCGGAAATTACGTTTACATCATGAGATGGGCACTTTAAAAAGATGGTCGTCATTGCGTTCTCTGCGGTGCGAGAGACAGTAAGTTCCAAGTTCAGCCCGGCTGGGCGACTTTGCCATACATGCCACTTTTGCATTCCTGCGACATGGCGCACGTTCCTTCATTCTTTCCATCTCCGGTTTCAAAACTCCATTATTTGACCTGCTTGTAAGTAAATCGGATTGAATCCTTGGAGCCGCTTAGACAATACACTTGACATGTCTTGGGCTGTCGCTTGCTGGCTGTCGCAGGTTGTGTAGAGTGGCCTAATGTTTTACAAGTCCTCCAACATTATCGCGCGCGTTTTTGCCGCCTCCTGTTGCAGAAAACAGCCATGTGGCTAGAAGATATTTCAGTTTCGTGAACTCGTGCCCTGATAATGGTTTCTAAAATGGCTCGCTGCTCCATCGCTGACACAAGTCACTTGCGAGTGAAATGGAGCGTTGTCATCAAGCCAATCTGTGACTGTCGTGTGTGCAAAGCAGGCGCGGGCAGACTCATGACAGAACTAATCGGTGATGACGGCGATGCTGTGTGTTGATTGTCGAGTGGTTGCAACGCATGTAAACACTGAATCTTACTTTTTGTGCCAGTGGTAGGCCTGGATTTCATCGGACAGCACAGCGGTGCAATTCTCCGCGAAATCAAAATGTAGCACGAGGCTTCCTTTTTCTTCGCTACGCTTTACCATGTATATGGCGTTTCTTGAACTTGCCTGATATGATTATGAGGTCTCCACCTACCTACGAGTGTCTGAAGTTCTTCCATGAATGCCACGGACTTCAACGTTCTCTTAATCACATTGCCAGATTTTCACGCAGCTACCAGAACCTCTGCTTCTTCTGGAATGTCAAGTCGTTCAAGCGTAAAATGGCGATCCTTAGGGCATCTCACGCAGTTGCCCAGTTCGCATTCATTGGTTGGCAGAGTACAAATGTACATCGATTCCAGGTCAGAGATGTTGACATTCTTCCTGCTAACGCTTTCGAGACCTGCGACGCAATGCTTGACATTGGCGAAATATATACAAACGCAAACTTCGTTCTGGGGTGCAAACTTGACCCACCAGGGTAGCAAGGAGTGAAACTTAGTGAGGCCAGTCGTAGTTTGTGGGTGTGCACTTTTAAAGAGACGAAAAGCCTCGCGAATCCACCTTGTCATGAAACGCTTGGGCATGTACTGTTTTTTTGTCATTGCCCAGCAGAGAAACGACGTCTTTCTGGTTGGGGCTTTGTCTAGAACAGCTCAGTTTATCCCTAGTGAAAAAACAACAACAAAAAAAAAGCTCAAAAGTTAGAGACAACTATACTATGGTCACCTTGCATCTTGAGTAAGGATCCGGTATCGACCACACACCATGGTTATTTCTCAGTTTCCGAGATTCGTCGATGATGTATCGAGTTGCCTCCGGTAGAATACTTCCGATTTCTTTCCTCGTCAGAAAGAGTGGAAGGAGCGTCACAAGCCGACAGCGTTCTTGGTGGGAAGCACATGCAGCCTATGCGAGCCGAAAGTTCTGCGTCCACTCTCTCCGCCTGTTGCAGTTTCCTCACGATGGTCCTGGGACGTCGGATGGGCCATATGCTGTTCGAATCCCCGTACGAACATCGGGGATTATTGCATCTTCCATTTCGGCTTGTTTTCTTTTTCCGTCGGATTCTCTGCAACGGCTTTTCACTTGACTTGGTGGCTTCAGTGGTGACACTTTTGTGGGCAGTAGATAATCATTAAGCTTTTTGACGGCCTCAATATCTGGGATAGACGCGTCCTCCACACTGTCAGAGGTTTCTCGCACATACTGCATTTCACGGTTGAAGTGCTGGAAACAGTACTGGCAGAGGTAGTCTGGCTCCTTTACTTCTGCAGATGCCTTCTTGGGCAACCCCTTCTTCAAGGGTTTGACACCTAGATATTGCTTGCTGCGGAAATTCCTCCGCTTTGTAATATTTGATTGTGTTTACTGAGGTAATCAGCACAAAACACTTCGTCAACGCTGAAAGTCGCTTCCATAGCTGATGAGCCTTGTGCGACGATGCAACTAAACCGGGCTTGTGGATGGTGCAGTTCTAAATTTAAGCTTTCACACCGTGTCTTTCTATACGGAGTGGCTAAAGTTACGTCCGCACTGAACGCTGAATGTCTTACGTCAATGAACCCTCTCTCTTTCAATTAATCCAAGGAGGCAGGGACTTTAAAAACAACAAAGAGTTACGTCGCCCACAATGCTACACGCTTTGTTTTTATTTTTACTTTACCCAGGGTGTAAGGTTCGTACACTAGACCACACACACGCGCTAAGGGAATAATATTCATGTATGCAGGGCCACTGCGCCCTTAGCCGCTGCCAGATGAATTTCTATCGGCGCTCTTCAGACGGGGGTGGCTGCCGGCAGCGTCATCCGGTGACCAGCGCCGCACCCTACGCCTTTAGCGGCTTAAGATTTTGTTTAGATATCAGAACCTCCATCTCCCGTTCTTGCGTACAACTAGACTCCAGTACGCCAGCCACGGAGCTTTTAAAATCTTATGCCTTAGTTTTTTCGCCAAAAGCATTCTCTATTACCCGTGTCATCAGCGATTAAAAACGATAAATTCCTCTAAACTGCGCTCGTCACGCTCCTTTGCATATCGGGTTACGCATGCTCGCATCTCAGACCTCGTGACTCTCGAATATGTTTCATCAGTCGTCCGGTCACGCAGGACTCTCTGTTTCAACATGGCGAAAGTTTAACAAGGGGTGACGCACTTCGCTTAGCTCTAAACCCGCGTTGTCTTTTAACGAGCGGCGAAAGCTGACTCGAACGAGGCCAATGGAAATGTCCGCGTGCTTCATGCTTGAAGCGCTGAGGTGTTGCGTTCGGTAACATACCCCGAGGTGCAAACCGAGGAGCTTTGTTCGGTTCTTCTTGGTGAGTTGTACTTCAGTGCACGCATATACAGTGCAGCGACACGTGAAATAAGTACGAGGGGCGGGCTTGTCACTGGAAGGCTGCAGTTGAATCTTTAAACTAGTGCTTAATATATCTTGATATAAAGTCATATAGCTCAAACTTGAACTCGGCCGCAAATTAAAGAAAGTATAATATTATGACAAGTTTTTTTGTTTTTTTCTTTTTTGTTTTTTGTATAGAACTTAGCAGTAATTGAGGCCGCAGCAGCTAGCGACCAAAATGTTGATCTGGAGTTTATACATGTACAATTCGAATCGCTGTGATTTTGAACGGGATAAAATACAGCAACACATATCTTAATAAAACGCACGTCAATGTGGTGCAGTTTACTTTACCTAATGAATTAGCTTGCTTCTTTGTTTTTGCTGCAGGATGAATTTGCAGAGCGTTTTACACAGAGACATGTTTGAAGCGCTGTAAATATTTTAATTATAAATGAGAGTAACAAAATATACATATAATATAGATCGTTTTGAGAATAATATATGAGTAAACAATAAATAGTAAAGTTTTAAAATGTTACGAGATAACAGCGAACCAATATTAGTTAAAAACGTCGAAGTAGCCAAAATTCCTGCACTTCCAAGTGTTCTATTCTTGACAGAGGCAAAATAATGCAACATGTTTTAATGAAAAAAAGTGAGATATTGTGTAGAATGATTCACAACCATTAAAAAAAGAATTCGAATATTTTTTTTGTTATAGTTTGCACGTTGAAGTTGTGGGACTTCTCGTTTTCAGCTATGTTTAGAGCACTGTAAATATTTTTCTTTCTACGTCAGAGCGGCACATTATATATACAAAATAGACCATTATGTGAAGAGCCCGTGAAAAACTATTTAAACGCTATATCTTAAAAAAACTCTACGCGATAAAAATCACAAACATAAGGTAAAAACGTCGAAGTAGTTACGTTACTTGCAAAAATATTTTTCAAATTTGTATAAAATATTTTTGTGTATTGTCATTATATACTGCTATTTGAACAAAAATTTTAAGTTTTATATTGTCTGTTTTTTGTCTATCACGTGCTGTCGAACTTGGCAGAAATGGCGAAACGTAAAAACTGGTCCGCCGCCCTGATGTAGTATTGTTTTGTTTTCTCGAGAAATACATTTTTCGTCACTAAACCTTTTTTGTGATATTGTTCCCTCCATACATTCGGGAGTAACATGTAAAAATACGAAGAAAAACAAAAATGTCGACTGGACACGCGTGCATGACCTTATCTGAACACAGACCAGTATCATTCTAAATTTGAAAAGCTTTTTTGCAAGATACGGCGTTCAGGAGGTTGTAGCATCCGGTAATGAAATGCAGTTTGTATTCGGAGAGTTTAAAGCGTTTGCTCATGAGTATGGCTTCTGTGGCGTTATATGAAGCCCAATATGCGCTCAAGCAAACGGAGAAGTAGAGAAGACGGTCAAAACGGTAAAATTTCTAATTGCAAAGGCAGATGACCTCTAGATTGCATTACTAGCTTACTGGGACACCCAAGAGCCCCTTGGGAAAAGCACAGCTGAAATACTGGTGTACAGGTACCTACGAACTAGTCTTCCGCTGCACCCTCAAAGCCTGTTTCCCCGAGCGGTTAGGCTGAACAAGGTCCGAAACCAGGATCACGCGTTCCAGGAAACGCAGTGGAAACTCTTCGATCGCCGCTGCGCAGTGCAAATTCAACCCTTGAGGCCAGGAGCCTCAGTTCGGGTGGGGAACTGCGAGCAGGAGGCCATCGTACTTTGGCTAGGCAATAGACCAAGTTCTTACGTGGTTGGGACGCTCTCAGGAGCGATCGTTGAGAGTAATCGCAGATGTTTGATATCCTGGAGTCCTGAGAAGCCCTGTCCAAATAGTTTCGAGGTCAGCTACGGTTTTCCGAGGAAGGTAGGAAACCGCTGTGCAGAATTATGGCCCACTATAGCACAACCTCCGTTGCCTGCTAGGCCTCCGACTTGTGTGTCTCATGACGGTCCTTGGCCGGCTACGTCCTCAGATAATCTGTTCCAGTAAGAAACACGTTCTCCGAAAACCGGAACGCTACGAAGCTGGCAGCTAATTTTTTTAGTAGTTGCTCATCTGCCTAAAGAGGTTTGCTTGAACAAGTTTGCTTCTGCACCTGAAGCTAGTTCTGCAAAATATATGTTTATTTGCCTAATACCCCAGTTTCAAGATTTTGTTTCTTGCGTCTCTCAGTTGTGCGACAATGTTGTCACGATTGGCGACAGCGCATTTGGCTCATCCCAATCTTTCTAGAAAGCAAGCTACGTGATTCGGTACGTGCTATCTATATATTCCGCCTGCAAGAGAATAAAAAGCTCTTTACCGCTCGCCGCTGCAGTCAGAATATGTTTGGGACATTTTTGCGGCTTTCCCTCGGCGGGGTGCAAAAGATAACACGAAAAATATTTAGATTGGTGTCCATGCAAGAGCTGTGATGTCAAAATTCTAAAAATAAGACATCTTATGGCAGCTGACTGATTACTGTGGTTGTACCCCAGCTGAAAATGGCAAAAATATAGTCATAGCAAAAGGGACAAGCTAAAAAATGGCAAAAATATAGTCATAGAAAAAGGGACAAGCTAAACAATCCTGTCGAAAATATTAAAATAGGCAACACACCTATTTACTACCCGTCAGCCGTTAATGATGCCGAAGGGAAGATATTTTTGAAGCTGTTATAGTTATGTGACATTCCAAGATTTTTCTTTCATTTGCTCAGAAGTTGGTGTGCCGCAGCGTGTTTTTTCAGGTAAATTTGAATCAAGATGCCATATTTGAGTTATTTTCAGCTGGTTTTGTCGTTGGTACCAAATCATCTATTTTTGTTATATCCAATGCCCAGAAAATTTGCTGAATATGTTGGTAAAGTAGTCGTAAGTAAAGTCAGGATGTGGTGATAAGCATAAATGGTACAAGACATCCCAGATGGCGGACGTTAGAATTTGTGGAACCGGGAGCCGAAAAAGAACCAGGAAGTGAGAATTAAACTAAGCTGAGTCGGCTTTTTGCCTTTCAATGTTGTGAAAAGGAAAGGATTGTGTTGAGTGTGGACAAGTGTTTGATGTAATGGCGATCGCCCTCCTACGTCTAATGAACAGACGCGCATCGTTCTTAAAACAAGGGGCGGCAATAAATGTTGCAGCTGAGATGAAGGCAGGTTCGTATGTCGCAATGTTTTGCTCCTCTGTGTCATGTTTTACCCGTGGGAAATCTCACAAGTTTTCTCGAATGTTATTTGAAACTTCTATTATGTGCATAGACTATTCTAACTGCCAAAGCAGCATAGGGTGGCATAAGCGGATCTTCCGCGGTAAAACGAGACAGAAACATAGGTGCATGCACATGAACGTACACTGAACAGGTCAATTTTATTGTTTGAAAATTTTAGGTGTAGGTATTTTTGTAAAATACATTGACCAAATTTTAGCCAAACACAATGTTATGCACGTTCGCAGAAGACGGAGTTAGCTACACTATTAACTTGTGAAGCCATTTTTTTTTTGTTAATAGAGCGCGACGAGCAGAAGACAATTTTTGTCTGTTCGCAGCGCCTATCGGTAGATGGCGCCGATAGTTAATTGCGTGTTGAGTCAGTGGTCAGCGAACGTGCCCAACGTCGACATTACCAAATTATTTGCTCGCTTTTTTCGTTTTATAAATGGTTTGTGCTTTGACATTTTACGCGTTTAAACTGACCTGCTCAGTGCATGAAAGTTTTAACTTTTCATGTGCAGCCGCCAATTTTTCAGCTCGTTTTACATCGGAAGATCAAAAAAGACATATAATTCCGCGTCTTTTTTTTTTGCAAAAAAGTTTAGCAATTATATTCATATAGACAATAAGAAAAGCCCACTTCACGCATCTAAAATGAATATATATATTTTAAATTTTCACGACATTAAATGTAAAAATGCTGTCTACATATGCAATCTTTATTTAATTTATTTGTCCCATCTTAAACGCAATATAACAACGGAATACAAACTTAAATATATTTTATTTTTAGTTAATTCACCTGGAGATTATATAAAATTTTCTCCGGCGCCCTAGGAATCCTTGTCTCTTCATGTTCTGGCTTAGTTGCTTGGTGGCCGGGGCGTAGCTTTGATGAGTTCTGTGTCGTTGAAATCCAGATCTTGATAGTTTCCCAAAATTGATATACTGATACAAATACCGTGAGAATTATTGCCTTCATAAACGCATTTGCAATCTTCGCTGCATCCGGTGGATTCTTCGTTTGGAAGTGTGCACTAAAATAAAAGAAAAAAGATAGGCGAGGGCAATTAAACATACTTTTTTATCTAGCATATATGTAGAAATATAAGGTGTATGAAATTGATGTTGCGTTGAGATTTTTGTTTTGCCAAACGTGTTTTTCGCACCGTTTATTCGACAGTTCCATTAACTACCGATTAAAGTCAGGAGAGCTACGTCCATATATTGTTTCGATCTCCGCAGTCACGCTTAGAAAGGAATAATATGTATATATATATATATATAAATATATATAACGGGCATGGTGGCGGGAGGCCGAAGGCGGGGGTATAAAACTGAGAAGAAAAAAACCCTCAGTGAAAAACAGCAACAACGGACGATTTAATCTTCGACGTTTCAGCCGGAGTCCGGCCTTCGTCAGGGAGAACTTTTACAGATGAACGCGGGTGGTATTTATACAATGCTACGGTCGAGTCCAAATTTCGAGGGGTGACGGTTGAAGCTTTCGAGAGAGGGAAGCGTAGGGCAGGTCTTATCCGGGTGAAGAAGAGTGACGGTCGGTGCCAAGTTTCAAGGACGGCAGGATGACGGTTGTAGCTTCTTGGGAGGGGGCGCAGGGTGACTTTGTGTCCGGGGCGGCAGCGGTCTGTGTACGCTATCGTCTATATAGGTCACCGCTGCCGGCCCGGACACAAAGTCACCCTGCGCCCCCTCCAAAGAAGCTACAACCGTCATCCCGCCGTCCTTGAAACTTGGCACCGACCGTCAAGCTTCTTCACCTGGATAAGAACTGCCCTGCGCTTCCCTCTCTCGAAAGCTTCAACCGTCACCCCTCCGAAATTTGGACTCGACCGTAGCATTGTATAAATACCATCCGCGTTCATCTGTAAAAGTTCTTCCTGACGAAGGCCGGACTCCGGCCGAAACGTCGAAGATTAAATCGTCCGTTGTTGCTGTTTTCACTAAGGGTTTTTTCTTCTCAGTTATATATATATATATATATATATATATATATATATATATATATATATATATATATATATATATATATATATATATATATATATATATAAATAGGTTAACCGCAAATTGTACCATTTGTGTTGAGGCCAGGTTATCGCAAGAGTCCTACTAAACATAAAATTGTTGTATTAACCTGAAGAACTAAGTTAATTTTTTTTAAGAATTTAGCCTTAATATTTATCCTCCTAATGAAACTGGTGTAGGTCATTGGGATGCGATATTAGTAGGCGGGATGTTCAGATAATTAATTTGAAATAATTTATACTTACATTTTTCTTTGCTTACATATATTACAATTACAGAAGTGTTACTAAAAATTGAGACACCTTGTTTTGAACCATTATCCGGATGATTATCTTGTCAAAAATATTAATTGCCCGTTCAAAGTTCCTTAATAAACCTATACAAACCATTTGTAGCCTTATTGTTAGAGAATAAGTTAAAAGTCTTCGCAAATGATATCCTTAGCTCGAACCCAATGACCGACGCCATTATTAAGAAATACTAGCCTCAGTTTATGTTGTACGATGCTGTTCGCCAGTTAAAATTTTATTGTGCGAACATTATCCACTTGTTTGCGACAACAAAGAGGTAGGGCTTTGTGCTATTGAATAATTAAAACAAAATTCGAAACAAAGTGTTGTCAAAACTTTAGTAATACTTATTGGCTAAAAAACAATGTTTAAGATTACTCTAACAAAAAAAAAATCTCAAGAAATTTTAAATCTGTGTTAGACTAGCGCCCCTTAAGCCATTTGATAGAGAGGTGTAGTCTTGTATCATACCTAGAGTCGAGCAATAAACAAATAAAGCCTCCTCTGGAATCCCTTTCTTAACAACGAATTCATATTCCTGTACTTCAGTAACACGATGCTATTTACACTGAGCATAATACTACGACATCCACGTCGTGTGTTTCGATATTAGACCAGACTATCCAAACGCAAGAAAGTAGTATGACGCGCTTTTTTACAATATTTTTTACGAATATGTAAATTTAGTGTACATTTAATGATAACTAATAAAGCCTTAGGCTTCGTTAATGCATTTAGACAGATGCATTTAGAAATTGTATTTATTAATTTTATGAATTATGAATATAGGTAGAAAGTAAACTTGGGCTCCACTGAAGAAACCCTATTACAGTAGTAAACTGCGAGAAACACATTTCGCTGTCAACCATCTTTCCTTTTACCCGAAGCACGTAGCACTGGGTATCGATTTGAAATATTTCTGATGATAAAAAAAAAAAATGTAGAGGTTTACAAAAAAATATAACATCAAAAAAGAGTGTCAAGGGCCAATTAAAATGTTTTTATTAAGATATTCATGCTTATTCAGCGTGGTTGCATTGAATTCACATTACACTATTTAAAGTGCAAAATATAATGCCTTCATTAACAAAATATTTTGATCATACCCATAGAACCAGCTAATTTATAGTTTTTAGTCGTTAGTTATTCTTGTAAATAGACGCCAATCTCACGTATTTAAGGCGGTCATTGTAAGACCGCGCAGAGTTATCATGATATTGCGCTCAAGCACAATATTTACACGTGGTGATTACTTAATTGGAGTTTTCTCTTATCAGTTTCATGCCACTATGATCGCTTTTCCGGTACTGTGTTTGCGCATGGTAAAATATACAGATATCTTAGCCAAATACTTTATGGTATGCGATTTGGGCTATGCTTATAAATATTTCTTTCATTCCGGTATAATTGTCTATTAACACGAATATAGGAATTCGTCTAGTAAATCTCCTAGAAATAGGTATCGAAAGGAATCGGAGGCCTTCTTTAGGACATATATATATTTCTAAGCTTTGATTCGTTTGTTGAATGTAGGATATTAGCAACTTGTTGTTTTTCGGCACTGCTAGATATAAAACAAGAGTGCTGCTTTACGAGACCAGTTTCTGCATGAGCCTGGGCAATAGCCCAGGCTCATGCTGAAACTGGCAATTTGCAATTTGAATTTTATTCAAATTGGTGTGGGCAGCAATTAGAAATTCTTTGCTTTGTGAGAACGACCTCATTGAACAATTTTTGGAAAGTTTATAGTGATATTAAAGGAAAGTAATGGTTACGAAACTCAGTTAGTGTGACTATTTTTACGTGAAATCAACTGTATCTCTTTATATGAGGCATTTCATTAGACCCAGTAATGCGTACAAATAGTGCAAGTACTTCAGTTGACAAGAAAGGGGCACTGCATCTCCGCCGCGTAGCCGCTTAAGATTCAGTGCCAAGAACCATTACATATATAGCTGATGTTCACTTCATAAAAATAGTTGAAGTTATAGATATTTTATACAAGACTTCTGAAAATAAATTACATTCTTGCCACAATATTGCACATAAATGCCATCTTCCTGAAATTCTTTTTCTGCTTGCACCTCTGATCCGGCAACAAGTAAATGGATGCTGAAAGAGAGGTAAGTCTTGCATAAATAATTCGTAAACATCTATTAACTCAGAGCATTCTATACAAACACTGCCCCCCACTGTTAAACCTTATATTTTACTATAATTTTATCTGGGAAACCAGTTCGAGAGAATTTAAAGTATTAAGAACATTGAATAAAATTTGGGTAGTTTATATATTGACCACGCACTTTCGGAATGTCAATGCTTGATTTAAAACGATTAACTACATTCTGTAGTGGTTTTAATTTTATCATTAACTACAACCTATACGGCATTCAGTACGGAATATTTTTTGGCTAATTTCACTATTTTTTTGTAAAACGACACATTTGACGTTTGCTCTTTCAGTGCCTAATGTTAGTGCAGCTTTGAGCTGTGGCGACACTGGTTTTCGCAGTAGGTAAGAAATTAAACCAGCGCTGTACAGCTGCTGCCTATGGACTTTAACGTGCATCAGTGTCTAGTAATACACGAACGCACGCCGGTCCCATTCTTATTCAGATCAAAACTAGCAGGGGCCGGGATTGAACCCGGGATCCCGAGGTGTTGCAGTGCGAGCTTTCACTCAGCATCCTCTGAACTGCCTCGCACTAACGCCCTCGACCACCGATGTACTTTCGTAGCCAGCGAATATTACACGTCTTCACTGAATGCTCCCCATCTCAGCAACCTTGTTGCCTAATTTACGCACACGTAAGGCCGCATGATAATAAAAAGGCAATATGAAGCAATGTGAAAAACACCTTCATCCACAAGGACATCAAGCAAACAGCCAAGTAATGCAGGGTAAAACTATCAAACAATATACAATACAATAAGCTGTGCAAACCTTTATACTGTAAATTTGATGTGTAACATAAATATATTAATCTCTGCCTCAACATCCGCTGAATTTCATAAAATCTACTTGCACTGCAATGAAAAAAAAAATATTTGAGGCAACACGCCAGGAAAATAAAGAAAATGTCAGGTGTGAGCTCAAGATGCCACCTATGAACCGAAAAACTGACAGTGGTGCATAATTCTGCCACGTGTATTCCAATTTAGACCCAAGCTCCCAGGTGAAAACCGAACAACCAGAAATGAAGCTTAATTTCCGAATTTACTGGGGAATTGAGGTAAAAAGAAGCATCATGAAGCCGAGCAACCAGGCAGTGAAGACTAACAACGTCGTTGGTTTTCCGATTTAGATTCAAAATACTTATACTAAATCCAAAGGATGTCAAGTTTGGTTATACTATTTTTCTTCGACTTTCGGAGCCCTAAATTGCGTGAGAAAAACCAAAAACTTTTCCCAGAACTGTGCTACTTGAGTTTATTCACGCTCTTAGGGTATATTCTCACGTGTGCTTGGCAATAAACTGTTCGTTTTAAGTTATTGGAACTACTTGGAAGGTTTAACCAACCTGAACGGAAGATACCGGCATGTATTCTGCATTACTTGATTTATATATGCTTTAGTCTTAACGACTTTGTGTTAGTTCTACGTTGTAAATTTTGCTGCTCATCTGAGTGTACAAGGAGGTTGACTGATGCGTTTTTATATTCTCACAGCACAATTCTGGCATAAAAGACAACCATGAAATCTTATATTCCGTATTCATTCATCGGCGAGAACCCTGGATATCAAGGCCATCGTGATTTGAGTTATCAGTTCTTGCTGTAGGGTTCTCAATAAATCCTTGGGAATCAAACTTGGTATAATATCGTAAACATATTGTAGCTTTGGAGAATTACAGAATAATATGGGTTTCAGATCAGAAAGCTTAGAGGCGTATGTTGATGTGATGTTGTTTTGTTTTACGATATCCTTACACTAATTCCGCTTTTATTGAAAAGAAGATTTGGGCATGTGAATTATTCACAATGGAAACATGGCAACCCGAGTGAAGAAACAATTTACTAGGGTGCCACAATGGTTATTATCAATCAAGTTCAATATTAAAGTACCATACGGCAGACATGATATACTTTATTACTGATGTTTTTTTTTCTTCCACCTATTCTAAAGCTGAATTTCAATTTCTCAAGAGGCACGAACTGTCAGTAGTACATTTCCGCGCCTGAACACGCGCTGAAAAAAGAACTAAATCGAGCAAACCGATTAAGGTTATAACTTATAACTGCCCATGTATGATTGGTAAGTGACCAACACGTTGCCTATTCCATGCACGCGTGGTTTGAAACAGCAAACTTAGCATGTTTTTTTTTTAAGAGGTTTATACATTTTGTTTTTGGTTTCACATGTGAGACTAGAATATGTAATAACCTCCAGGGTTTTTAACTCTTAATTTAGTGCATAGTGCATTATATTCAACCGTCAGGTTATTTCTTATTGAGCACAGCCGACGGTGCGGTAAATAATCATATAAAACATTTGCTCTAAAATTTACTGCTTTGGCTCGGCGGGAATATCAATACTATCCACCAAGAAAAGAAAAAAAAGCCAAGAAAAAATTTGCTTGGATACATTATGTGATCAAATATGGGATCTTGTTTATCACACAAATTGGAAAAATGACTAGAAAAATAGCTTCTGTTGACGCATGCATATTCTCTAAAATTGAAGCGCTAACTGGTAATGAAATGTTGGATTATTGAATACAGACTCCCGGTTTCTACTCGAAAGTTGCTAAGCGTCATCGTAAAAAAAAGATAATTCGTAAATTTTAGAAACACTTGGACCGCGTGGGAAGTGCGCCGTGTGCTTAAGATACAACTCGTACAGCAGGTGCAAGGCTGAAGGTTCGAAAAGGCGCCAGCGAGGTTTTCTTGTCTTTTACCATTCGCATTTTACAACCACCAGCCTTGTGCATGCTGCACAAATGGTAAATTAGGTGCAGTACCGTGCTTTCCACGTGCTCAAAGTTAAAAAAAACTAATTTAGTGGCTATTGATGACCTTGTGCACTTCTTTAATTTAAATAATAAGTCTGTATTCAATAATAAAAAAAATAGATTCACACATTCTTGGTAATTATCTAAGTTATCGTGGCGATTTGTCCCCCATGATAAGCCCCGGTGGCCGTATCACTTCCCATTCACACACCAAAGGCGTCTAGTTCTCAAGGAGTTTTTAACACGAATCTGAAAACCATAAAAATTCTGTAGTCTGTGTAGACTGGCCATTCTATATCTGCCTTGAAAAAAATATAATTTTTTTTAAAGAAAGCTTCGATTGCCGTTACTGAATCTTATCTTTCTATTGCAAAAAAGAACAACATGCCGATTCTTTGTAATGTCGTGTTAATTCAAATGATGTCAAAATATTATCTCAAAGTGTAATATAATGTTTTTTTAGAGATGGCCTGGTACTATAAGTGCCCTGATATTATTTCTCCACTACGCAGAATACGCAATTAGGCTGGTGCATGAAAATGAATATGATGTGTTCTCCAATAAAGGTGAAGCTAAGCGGACGCAAATCTCTGCAGTATTAGAATTCGAGCTTGTGCCATTATAATGCTAATGGCGCACTGGAATAACTACAATAGTTACTATCAGTAAAAAATATTGACATCCTCGGAATGTTTGTTGGCGACGAAAATCCACGTGTTTGTTCACTGTTGCATATGCATTTAGAAGCTTCCGTGAGATTCCAAAATTGAACAGGCTCTATTTTCATTCGCAGTTTACTCTGCCTGCTCAGTGGCTTATTTTGTCACTTCGGGAAAAGGAAATTATGAGCTGCCGTTTAAAGCACTTCAGCTAGTGCTTTGAGTCATAAAGATCCAAATGCAATTGACATGCCAAGCAATTCACACAGTAGAAAATTGCAGTGTATGTTCAACTCCCAAAATACGTGAAGCTGAATACTGAAAATAATAAACAAAATCGCAAATTACATAATGAATTTTGGGTTTAAAATTAAATTCTAGCTACGCAACTTTGTGGATAGATCATCATACAAGTTTAATAATATTTGTAATTCTAAATCTGAAATTTTAGAAAAGATAAAAACGTCTGCTTGGCAACATACCCAAGGACCATAACGGCGGCAATCTGAAGAAATATTATAGTTTTGAGTTCCATTTCAAGTACTTCGTCGGAGTTGTGATAGGGCGTACTTTACCCTCAGAGCTTATATACCGGTTAGAATAAAATGCAGGTGTTATTTTCTAAAATAACTAAGACTGACGTCACTCGCATAGCGTAAGTTCGCCAACAGAAAGAAGCGTAAATAATACACTTTTTTTTTCAATGCGCACCTGTTGTTAGTTGTTATGTATCGTAGGCGTGACTGTATGAAAAAATATTTTATATTCGACTGCCAGTCGCACAATATATTAATTTACAGGGTTCTTTGACCTACGTGGGACAAAAACTTTCGTGTATACAACCTAAAAAGCACATTGAAGTTTGATAGTCTGTTCCAAATTAAATAGAGTGCTTTGTGTAATTGTTTTGCTTAAAAAGCATGGTGAGCAAACAATATTTGTCTCTTAATTGAGCTTACGAAAAAATATAATAATAAAAACCAACTCTAAAGAGGGTTCTCGCAAGTCATGAAATGTTCCGAAAATAACTGAATAAGATATACTGACTATATACGTGCAGGAACAAACGCAAATCTCATTTTGCTGGGAATCGAATTTCTTTGTCTACAAAAAGAGTTTCGAGTGTGTTAACGAATTGTCACACATTACTGAGATTAAAATATTTTGTGTTACATAAAAAAATACACATTTTTTTATAGTAATGACAATGAAATGATGTAGAAAACATACATGCGCCGATCGCTTTTTTTAGATATGAGTAATATGGAGGTAAAGAAGCATTATAGGTTTCCTGGATACTTAACACATATTATATTTACTGAAGATACATCACCAGTTTTGTGATACTTCGAAAAGTCATTTTAATAACTGACATATAACGCTGGGATAACATATAGTTTCATAGTATACTTAATAATCTAGGAATATTATAGATATGTTGCTGTTGAATTAGTACAAAGGTAAAAGTTTCTTCAACTCAAAATGTGTGATGAAACTTGTGCGAACTCACTTCTTGAACCATCAAGACTACTGTCTCATATGTAAAACGCTGTAGTTTAATAGAGCTCAGAAATAAACTACTATCTTCTAGTTAAATACAATCGATTTTAATCTGCTTACATTTCACTAGAAAAAAAATCAACTCAATGCACCTCACACCACAAAACGGAAACAAATATTTTATTAAGAACTACCAATCATAAAAGTGTACACCGGACCATCGATGACGCAAGCGCTTTGTTTTAGGATGGACCTCAACGGCCTCATGCAATGTGCTAAATTGTGTCACAAAATAATTATACATTTATTCATGCGCTTAGCACCAGACCCATGTTTTGTTTTTTAGTTCAAAAAGGCTGTATCTGTTGAATATACTTATGTTATATATAGGTGCACAGTCATTGGCACTGTTTTAAAAAGTCTTTAAATTTCATTACCATAATTTGAGTAATCTTACGTTTTACATACTTTGGAATATTGTAAGATAGTTGAATTTTCAAATAAAATTTTAAACATTGAATAATTGCGATATAAATATAATTTAATAAACTTTTACTGACCTCGTTTTATATGAAAGCAACGAAGATGTCTGGATACGTTCATTCATTCATTTATTTATAACGGTCCACAAACAACATGACGCTTTTTAGTGGTGCGCTTTCCAGATTACTATGTAACAGCAGAAAAATATGAATAGGGAGACAAAATGTTAAACAGCATAATATCACAGAATTTCTAAATCTGCTTGCGTGATCAAAAATATCAAGGCTACTATTTGCAACAATCTGTTCACAATGGTTACACGTTAATTGTAGCCCTTTCATAGCTTCTGCCTTATGCAAATCAAAAAGATAAAACATTTAATGCGATTTGCAAGAATTCCGAGAAACGCGTAAGTACATGCAACTAAGTAATACAGATGTATCGATTATTCCAATCGCGACCTTGCGCCAAAACTGCATGTCTCATTCATCTGTTATGCAATGTATCCAGTTTCATCAATCTGCATATTTTATCATCATCGCAGTAATAATCGCTATAAAAATATAGATCATAAAAACTACATGAATGAATTTCCTTTTAACACCCTGGAATAATCGATACAGATGTATCGATTATTCCAATCGCGACCTTGCGCCAAAACTGCATGTCTCATTCATCTGTTATGCAATGTATCCAGTTTCATCAATCTGCATATTCTATCATAATCGCAGTAATAATCGCTATAAAAATATAGATCATAAAAACTACATGAATGAATTTCCTTTTAACACCCTGGACGATGCATGAATTTTTAACTGCAATAAAATTCCACACCACCAAGGCGTATTCAAAATGACTACGCACGACGAGTGAGCAAAACAAACATAAAAAACAGTGAATAACAAAAATCGCGTGTTTCACGTGTAATCTGTAACAGGCTTGAGCTGAGCTACTTGGTTCATAGTTCACTTACGGCCAGCTGAACTAGAAAAAACATACACATAAAGAAAAGACCATTCACGCCGCTGGACTAACAACTGATTTTCTTTTTCCTCCTCTTCTACTGCAAGCCACACTTGAGGGAACAATTCTCTTTTCCTCTTTTTTGCTTTCTAATCCACCTTAAAATTTCTTTTTCTAATTCTCCTTAAAATGTTAACCCCGAAGGAATCTTTTTTCTTTCTCGTGAAGCACGAGAGAAGGTGCACTGACGCAGTCATCCCCTTTTTCCTCAATGGCAAGTGCCTCTAGGATTTCACGTCCCAGTTTTGTTTTGTTCCTTGCGACGATGTTTACGTCATAGAACAGTGCCGAACATTGACATGCACGACAATGGGTTGGCAAGTGTCCTCCTGCTGACAAGGTTTTCATTGTAATGGTCCTAAGACTTTAAAAGATGTATTCGTTAAAGCAATGACAAGTAATTGAAATGAAATACAGGGTCTATATAGACTCCCAGATCTCAAATCAAGGAAACACGAGCATTGGCGAAGTCGTCGAACGTAAAATAAAATATCACAGTATCACGCTTTCTAGAAAATGGCAAAATTTTTGTCTCCCTTGCATTCAAATCAAGGTCAGTCAGAGAACACCACGCCGAAATTGAATTTACATCACGCTAAAGACGCTCAGAGTCCTTTCCCGTATTAGCCACGTTAAAAAACTTAATGTAGTCAGCAAATAAGAGTAATTGTGCCTGTTTAATGGCCGGAGAAATATCATTTAAGAAAATTAAAACCAAAATGGACCAACATTGCTGTCTTGTGGAATACCAGAAGCAGATAAAAATAATCAGGTGAGCAGCTCGACACTCGCACAAAATTTACTTGAACGATGAATAACTTTCTAAAAGCCGATAGCACTTAAAACAAGTACCGAAGTCGTAGAGCTTTTTCAAAAGTATCTGACGATATACTTTATCGAATGGTTTAGTTATATCAATCTACACGACATTTGCTTGGTTTTGGCTATGTACAAATGGCACGACATGATTAAAGAAGGAGCACAGATTGATCTCCATGATCGGCCCTTCATGAAAGCTTTGCCTTCTCCAATAATCTTCTGACTAAAATATCTGCAAAGGCGAGTATACAAAGCAATTTTGAAAACTTTAGATGAACTACAAATTTAGAGAAAGGACGATCAGTATTAAGCGTCGAACGGCCGCCCGGATTTATGCAACAGAACTACAAGATATAGTTTCCAAGCGGCAGGAAACATTCCTGACTCATTTTAGAAATTAAAAATGTGAAGCAACACTGGACACTGTAGTTGAGCACAACCCTTCTCTATAAAAGTTGACATTCCAGCCGCTCCTGCAGACGACTTCGCTTTCAATTTTCTTATGGCATCCAGTACTCCACTTTCAGTTGCTGGAACGAGAGACAAAAATATGTGCGCTTTCTATTTGAGTATGGTAATAGGCAATAGTTAGTATTGAACCAAGAGCGAAAATGCTTGGAAAAAATTTAAAACCTCATTAGGACTTTAATAATAATCCTCGCCATCTTGCAGTGTGATAGTAGCAACATTATTTTTCGTGATGGCCTTAAGATATTTCCGTAGGCACTGCGGCCGTGTGCTCATTGGTGCTCCGTAATGTTACCGCGCTCTCGCTTATCGCTCTCAAACAATCTTTTCGCCAATGCTCGACACGGACTATATGTTTGATGCCTATTCGATAATCCAGTTTTCCATTTCAGATGATGATAGTGTAGCTTGCGTCTTAAGTACTGCCTAAGTTGCTTTAAGAACCATGGATCGGTCTGCGCTTGAGATGGGTAAGACTTGTTTTCTCAGTAGTTATGCATTTGCCAATGAAATACTACTTCACCTTGGTTGTTCAAGTCTCGCAGAACAATAGTAAGTACAATATTACAGAATGGTACAGTGGCCATCTATACTGAAACACGTATAAAGTATTATCCCTGAGCGCAGTGCGGAGTTTCCTTCTTCACGTGCTCCATGCTGTTGTGCTCTACTACACTTCGACACCAATTCGTCCTTTGCGTCTTCAGTCTTATGTAAGCAACATGCCTCTTAACTGGTTTGAGGTCAAGAGTACAGAATGTATTAAAAATAGAAACAATAAGTGCGGTTGGGGGTGAACTCTTTAACTTTGGTTTTAGCTTGAGCTCCTTTTTTTACTTCAAAGTGCTCTCACACTGACTATAAAGCAAGCTTTCCTGGTCTGAACCTTTCATGTTCAGTGACCCACCTTATTGCTCGTCCGTATAGATTACACACTCTCAAGTCCACAAAAGTGACCAAAATCTGCGTATGCCCATACAGATGCATATGCTTAGTTAAAATAAGCCTCATTTTATTATACCTTGAATCAGATACAATATGTGCTAATTGACTCGAAGGTGCTTGTCCTTCGAATATTGTTATATTTTGCGAATACTTTCCAAAGTTTCTGGTGATTTTTTCATAAGGTACGGTTTCGAGGCGAATGCATTGTCGAGCAAACAAAAAAATGCTAAAGAGGATTTTTTTTCTTTTTAAATCAATATGTAACACGTTTACCGTTTCCCGTTATCGTAATTTCGTTATACGTTGGTAAACGACGTTTTACAACCTATAAGCAATAAAAGAAATGCCATGGGCTATTGGTTGACACAAGTATCTTGTTTTTTTTTCTTTAACAAAAGACTTCGCAGACTTCTTGGATAGTGCGAAGCACGCCACTTACAGTTACAGCGCAATGCCGAGGTTGGTCGTAGATGGAGAACAGGTCAGGCGCAGGAACGGAATAGAAAGCG
This sequence comes from Ixodes scapularis, assembly GCF_016920785.2. NCBI lineage: Eukaryota > Metazoa > Arthropoda > Arachnida > Ixodida > Ixodidae > Ixodes > Ixodes scapularis. The sequence continues at coordinate 139,119,861 of NW_024609868.1, forward strand.
GAAGCGAAAATGGTGTGAAAATTTCAGAATCGTACTCAGAAATCGGGGCAGAAACGAGAACGACACCACAATCATAGACAATTACGCGAGTGCCAAGCCGTGTCGCTGTGACACACGTAATGCTATACCGTAAATGCACGCGATATTTTTTTTATTCGCGATTTCTTTCCGTCGTTCTTTAATCAAGTCCTAACCGGTGCTGCGGGACAGTGCGAAAATAAATAAAACATAATTTAGCTTTGTGACGTACAGGCTGGTGAGGAGATATCTTCGAGGAACGTAGCAGGACAAAAGGCGCGCTAAAAATACAAATTCATAACTTCAAAGAAAACAGAAGGGGCTATACCCCTCTGCGTTTTGTAAGGTCGATGCCTTTCGGAACGCGCTTCCAGATATTGCTACGCGAAACAAATGAGTGTTGAAAATCCGCAAAAAGGCAGCTGTGTCTCTTTTTTTTATTATTTTGCAGCTTTTTATGTTTTTTTTATATAATTTTCATTTACTTCTATATAAACGTGTTAGAAAACGCTTCCCAGGTAGGGTATACAAAAAAACGGCTGAAGCGCAAGAGGTGCTGTAATTACGGTACATGAGTTTCCGACGTAACTAATTTTTAAATTCACGAGATGAATTGTTTTATTCCTTTTTTATGCGTATTCAAAATACGCTGATCATCAACTCTTCTCCTACCAAATACTGCGTTCACCATAAAGGAACACAACACACATACTATTTTTAAAATATTTCAATTCTATTTCACTATTCATCTTTGTGTCGAAACAATTCACCTTTCACTATTTTAGGGATCTTCGACATTAATTAATCTCCAGGGTGACGATTACAAATGAAGACGTTTAAAGCCATAATAAGAAGTATGTTTTAAATCGTAAATTGAATTACGCCGGTTTTACTACGGTGAAATAAATCAATGGGTGCCCGCATAAATAAGATATAAAATATTGTTTTATAAATGGTTTCTCACTTGATGCGTTTTATGCTCTCTTATTTTGTATTTAAAATGAATATTCATTCAGCAAAAATTATTTTAAAAAGTTGAACACGAACAACGCTTCTGAGCAAAATCATAGGTTTTACCTTTTTAGAGCGTTCATCTTTGTTTTCAGCTACGTAGTACGGCTACTACAAGCAAAATATTACGGAAAAAGAAAGCCAACCAAAGCTGTCTTCTCAGGGTATTAATACGTTGATTATGTTCTGCTATGCTGCGTTTACGTCAATATAAACGTGTTAATTAAACTGCACTTAAAATGGTGAAAAAACGTGTCGTTTTCAGTGATCACAAAGATTGATCGAACATTCCGTAATTTATACGAACATGCAGAGCGTCAAAAATGACTTCTTTCTCTCTAGTCATATTTATTTAAATAAAGCACAACTGTTCAAGTAACTTAAATAATTTCTACTTCAAAGACATTTAATGCATTAAGTTTGATTAAATTTGGTTTTACTTTATTTGACCTGATTAAAATACAACTTGACTGTATAAAACAAAAACTTAAAAAAAGTAACTTCCAACAAGATTTGTCAAACAGATATACAAGAAACGACTTCACCCACTGCTCCCAGGAACAAAAACAACTCCAGCTCCATGTGCGTAACGTACCCCCGTGGCGCGAGTGATGTTCTCGCCCGCTCTCTAAAACCGTACCGCATCGCAGTTACACGTAAGCCAATCTCAACCAAAGGCCAGTATATTCCGCTTCCAAACGATCGTCTCCTTAAAGAAAAAACTCAAAGGCTGGTTACCGAATTCCTTGTGCAGAATGCGATTCCTCATATGTGGGGGAAACTAATAACTTTCCCGAACGTCTGCGCAGACATAAGTATGACGAGACCCCGAAAGACATTCAAGGCCATGTGGTGGCGGAAAATGCTGCAAAGACTGTCCACGCTATTGCCTTCAGCAGCAGTTCCGTCCTAGATTGGGAGACGAACCGAAGGAAACGGCTTCGATGAAAATCTTTGCATATACGAAATACGAACCGCAACTTGAACCGATTCCCCGGAACGCTGCCAAGCAGCTATATGCACGGGTTACGATGTTCCAATGTTCCACACACACACACACAAAAAAAAGTAAGAGTACGTTACTGACTGAAAGAAGAAAACAAATTGCGGCCTTTCGGTACACATACAGTAACCCCTGAAGAGTCGCCTTAGAAACGAGTGGCACTATGAAGGATCTGATTAGAGTCTACTATGCAACCCTTTCAGATAAAATATAAATATCAAGATTTGCTTCGGTTAATAAACTTCTGATTATTTTAATGATCATATGTATAAATCTAATTTCAACAAACATGTTTCATTAAACGTGATTTTGTATATTACAATCCATTTATATAATTCTTGTGTATCGAGTACTGCATAATAAACACACCGTCTGTTTAAAAAAAAAAAGCTTAAGAACGTAAATTTTCGGGCCCTTACCCTAATAGATTGCCGTCATTGAAATTACATTATTTCACGTAATTCTCTGAAGTTAACACCCACGGTGGCAAATATGACTACCGTCTGGAACAATCGTACCTGTTATATTTCATCATTAATGTACTATACATATCAAAAGAACCTGTATGTTTTCGGCTCTTTTACACGGAAATTAGCAATCATGGTATTAATTAAGAATCAAGGCAATGGAAGAGCGGTTCAGACGGTGCTTGTTTTGACGGTCTAATAAACGCCTAGCGTGTTCATAATCGTCCGCCTGCTAAGCCTTATTTCACTTTCTTGGAAGATATTTAATCAAGTACCCTGGAGACATTCTGTGGCACTCGGTTAAGACCGGTGACGACGGTAATAAAGGGACAACGCAGCACGTCTTAGCCGTTCGTGTTGTTGCCCGGTCCCTATATTTCTGTCGACTGCGGTTTTAGCCATGTGCAACTTAAAGAGACTCGCCGGTTTATGAACATTATTATTATCAATAGACATTTGGTTATTTTGAGATGAGTTGTCATTGTCACGTCGCGAATACTGTTTCCTCAAGGAGTATTACTTGTAATTATTCTGCCTCATTCCCGGAAACGTTTATGACGACACAGATTGAACGTTTCGGATTGGACACCACAAAACCTTAATCCAAAATCGCATTCAAGCAATTAACTTTAAAAGATCAATTTAATTGGAAAAACGGTTTTGAGTGTTGTGTAGCATTGTTTTTACTTTATTTCAGAAATTGGCTCTGAACACGCCGCATTTTACATATTGTTGTCCAAAAAAAATATAAATTGCACCTCTGTGGACTGAAAATGCCACGATTATTTGTTCATGCAAACATATCAGTCCTGATTCGTTACTTGCTTACTGTTTCTGTAGGGCTTATGGCGCACGAGCTAGTAAAAGTGCACTTGGAAATTCGCTCAGCTATTGCATGTGGAATTTTTTAGAAATACTAACATACTTTCACTTGTTCTGCATTTTGACCCACTTGTGTTTCGTCTTTCTTCCCTAGTTTCCTTAGATTTAGTTGTGATTTTTTTGTGATTCAATGATCATCTCTTACATTCCACTCTCCTGGCTTACTGTCTGTCTTCGGAAGTGTGTCTTACCTGGTTCTCGTGATTGAGGGTTTGCCTGGGGGCCTACCTTTTAATTTACTGCGATGAGCTGAAGACATCTGGCTTGCTCTTCGAGGTGCTTTTAGGTCTCGCCGCTGATAGCTCACTGGGCCAGATTGTCGAAGTGCTGAATAATATCCCCTGCGTTTCAGAAGTAGGTCTGCTTCCCTTCTTTTCTTCCAAGACCTCCACGCAAAAGAGAAGACATCCTTACACTCTGAGAAGCATTTTTTGGTTATGTTGATTATTTCCCAGCATTTCTTGTTTGGCTTTACGTATGGCGACACTGGCACGGCATGCCACGTCAATATGCCGCTCCTTGAAAAGAGGGATCACTGGTTTTTTATGATCTTTCTCGGATGATACCCTTTCCTTCTTTTAAAAAAGCAGGGTCATTCCGTGCACCACGTTGAATAGAATTGATGTTTGTTTGTTGGGTAGTACAGAACCCAACGTTTACGATTGCACATACACAAGCCAATTGTCTTGAAGTGTGTCCCGGCATGCGTACAAGACGCCTGCGATAGTTTTTTTTTGATGTCGACATATTTTTTGTGAATAATGAGTGTTATGCACATATATTTCCTCTACTTTTTATACAGGTACTTTAGTTAGATAAGCACCAGCAAAGGCAGCAAGACAGTCTCATGGGGTCGCACCAAGGATAACTGCATTCCTGCTCGAGTCCCCACTCATGTCACCGAACTTCACTGAACATAATGGTACATTCCCTTTCCTTACATTTTTCCTCTAAAATCAGTTTTTATGGGTTTTTTTTTGTAAAAATGGTAGTGTAACGTTTAAACACCCAACCGTTCCTAAATGGTCTATGTACCAGACAATAGGGCGCCTTAGGCCCGTTTCAGATGAGTTAACTTTTCCAGCAATTTCAAGGTTGCTGGTGGGTTGCTCCATAGCTTTCCCTAGATCAAAACAAATTGCTGAGAACTGGTCCGGCTCGAAACGGACGACCAACTCGGACAACTCGGAAACGTTTGAAGCGGCAGCAGCCAATCGGGAATGTGATATTTTCACGTGACATCCCTGTGGTGGTGATGATAACAACTGAAAACTTAGTTCTGGATTGAAATGGATCGTTTTTGGAAATAAACTCTTTCAAAAAGATGAGTTAGTATTCTCAGCACAATTTAAAGATATACAAACATGTTTACATATATATATATATAACTGTGCATCTCAATAGTACAAGAAAAATCAAATTTCATGATGATGATGGCGAGTCGTAGCAATTCAGTCGCTTTGTCTTGCTAGTGTCGCGACGGCAAGTTGCTGGGTGAAATCGCCCCGTCTAAAGCGGGCCTTGTGCTGAGTGAAATTGCCCTGTCTGAAGCGGGCCCATAAGACCCGTTTCAGACGGGGCAATTTCACCCAGCAACTTGACGTCGCAACACCAGAAACACAGGTCGCCCGCGATTACACGCAGCAACCGAATTGCTACGACTTGCCATCATCATCATCAAATTCGATTTTCCTTGCACTATTTAGTTTCAGAGTTATATAAAAAAACGTGTTTTCATAGATTTAAATTGTGCTGAAAATACTAACTAATCTTTTTTAGAAAGGTTTATTTCCAAAAACTATTCCCTTCAAACCAGAACCAAGTCTTTAGCTGTCATCATCACCATCACAGGGTTGTCACGCGAAAATATCGCATTCCTGATCAGCTGCTGCCGCTTCACGCTTCTCCTAGTTGCTCGAGTTGCTCGTCCATTTCGAGCCGAACCCGACCTCAGCAATTCGTGTTGATCTGGGAAAACCTAGGGAACAACCCGCCAGCAACCTCAAAATTGCTGGAAATGTTGCCCCCTCTGAAGGGGGCATTAGGGAAGTGAAATCAAGAGCACTGGAGCTCTGAAATCCAATCCCACGTGGAGACTTTCTTTTGCCTTTTTTAGTACATATTTACATATATATATACTTTTTTTTTGGTTTTAATGTATAGGCGCATAATTTTCAGACTAATTCACATTCAGAAGGGCTTTGATTCACACTCTGTGGCTCCGTAGTGTTTGCAATAGGTTCTTGGTGAGCTATTGCAAGCTCTACAAAGGGAGGCGCATCTTCCCACCCTTTGCAGGCTATAAAGCTGTAGCTTGCACATCTCTAGCAGGTCGCACCTCGCGCACACGCTCCATCACGAAGCATAGGTGCTGCATGAGTCGCACCACACCTTGAGGCCAAATACGGTCGGGTAGTAGCACCTGGGACCATTCGTCACTGCACTCAGGTATGGTATGGTGGCATGGTCGGGGCATGAAGCAGGGGTGCAACTTGGAAATGTTGATCTTCATCACATTTGAAACGCATTTTTTCTTATTTTTGTGTCAAGTCGTTTGTCTCGAGTCGGTGAGGAGGCAAGCAGCAGCGAGAGAAAGAAAAAAAATATTGAAAGTCACTCTTACTGAGAATCTATTACGAGCCCTAGGAAGCCGCGGAGTATAATTAATAGGCTTCTGAAGATAAATTATAGTATAAATTATGTGCTAGTGCCTCAAAAATTAAAAAAAAATATATATATATATATTTAATTAATAAGTGTACAAATATACACCAGGAGGACTTAAACCACAACTACACAGTCTAAGTTTAAAATTTGATACCTTAAACCATTCGGCCACCACCCATTTTTATTTCCAGGTCGTTTATCAAGGTATACATACGAATTTCGTTTGCAGCTTTCGGCTGCAAGAAAGATTGCCTTATTTTCATTTACTTTACTATTCCCACGAAATATGACAAGCGACCAAGAATAGAACCTCATTTGTCGGCCGAGGCCAAAAAAAATCTCTAAAGGCTCTGTTATACTCCGACGTAACGCGTGCGCGCGTGCGAGCGCGTCACAGCGACGTCACGTCGGCGAAAACCCGACGCTCTGTACTCTGGCGTCGTGGCGTAACCGACGCGACCGGCGGCGTTCGACGCAGCCTGACCGCCTCGACGCCAAAATGGAGCATGCCGTATTCCGCGCCGGCCGCGCCGGCGACGCCGGACCAGGATGCATCACGCGCTGGCTCCCGATAGCCCTCGCGGCGAATACGAGCAATAGCAGACGACGGGAGCACCACTCCATGCGGCGTCATGTTTGAAGAATCGGACGTCTCGGTCGTCGAGAAGCTGATCGAGGGAATTCGTCTTCACCCGTGTGTCTACGACACAAGGAAGCTTGAGTACCGAATACCGTGCGCTTGTCAAAGATGTACCGCATGTACATTGACCGCCTACGCTTGCGGGGCAGGCGGTGCACCTACAGTGCAAGCGCGAGTTTTCGTCGTGCAAGGTACGTCCACGCCATCGCTCGAACTTGCGCTCAAGCAGCTCAAGAAGCGCGAGAATTCTCGTCTGCTATTCGAAACGAAAACGAACCGGAAGTGGCGCACTCTCGCCGGAAACGCACCCTCATAGCCAGATTCTGCGCATGCGCCGCGCTGGCGGCCCACCGACGCGCGCCGCGGAAGTCGCCAGGGCCGCCGGAGTCTAGAGAGAGCGAATATTTGACTCGCGCGGCGTGACTGACGTGACGTAGCCGACTTCGGCCAGCGTTCGCTTGCGCGCGCGTTACGCTGGAGTATAACAGAGCCTTAAGTCTGACTTCTGGTGTGCAGGTACCCTCGGCAGTAAACTCTGCTAAATGGGGCAAAATATATATTATACTTTTTTTTAGCAAATATGCATTGTTTTGGTCAGAACTTCAGCTTGGGCGATTTGGTTATCCATAATAATGCTTCACAGCGCACAAGATCAGACACACTTAAAAGTAATTTCATGCAAACACAGGAAGAATACTCACTCAGCGCTGGCTGACAACTCAAGTGTATTATTCATCATCTTCACCTTCCTTCACTCCGATGCAAATGGCAGTCAAACAAAAGAACCGAGGATCATATGAAAAAGAAAAAAAAAGGAAAGAACGAAAGAATTAAAACAAATATACAAGCAAGAAAAAATATAGAAGGAAGAAAAATAATGAATTCCCTGTACAGCGGACGTTGCTACTGTCCTTGTGCTATGTAGTTCAACTCTTTTTCCGTTAAGGCTAGCGAAGAAGTACTAACATATATTCTATCTAGCCTTACAATGTCAGCGGTTTCTACTATTTTTCGCGTCAGTTTTTAAACGCTCCATCAAAGTATAGTGGAGTGGTCCAGGAGGGGAGAACATCCACACTCTCTGCAGTGGATGCCTAAATGACCCGAGTTAGCATTTATGACATTGCTGTTATGCTCACTAAAGTCGCTGGATCCTGGGAAAGTAACGCCAAGTTCCCCGTGTGGTCGCCATCTTGGTCCGTGAAATGAGCAATTTCTCCTTGACCCCTCCGTTCTTGGTAAGCCGATCTAGATCCGCTGGTGACGGGTAGCTTTATGGAGTGTTTTTTTGTATACCGAGATTTTGCTAATTTCACACCGGCGAAACAAGCGTACACCTTCGTACCACCACCAGATGCTGTCTCGGTGCTTGGAGGCACTGAAAAATACGTTTACTGTTTTGAAATACGCAAGAAGAACAATGCAATTGTAAAAGATTCAAGGAGATGGGCATGAATAATAGGTTGATTGCATACAGAGTGCAAAAGCCTCTTATATTGGCTAGGAACGTCTCCAGTAGGATGATGCTTCATGGTAATCTTGGCGCGACTGGTTTAGAACGACCCTCTGAAAGCTTCGAAGATTTAAATGGACCAAGATGGCGATTTCAATGGCAACGTAGACCGATTAGCCAATCGTCTTGATAGGCTTGGGTCGTCTGTATGTTAGTATCCGTTTGTGTCCTGCTAGCAGGTAGTGAAGGCAATGGCGCTACTTTCCCAGGATCCTGTGATTTTAATGCTCACGAAGTCGGTCATTTAGACAGTGACCCGTCTGTCCGATGTAACAGTTGCAACATGTGAGGGGAAAGGAATAGATTACTCCCTCATTGCAGGGCACGAACTTGGTCTGGTGGTTTTTTGATACATCCAACTGGTCGACTAGATGTCCCATTCACCTCTTTGCACAAGCTTGAAAGTCTATTCGGCGCAAAGAAAACAACGTCTACGTTGACTCTATTGGCCATTTTCTCGAGGTTGTGGAATAGGTTGTGGATGTCGGGAAGTATGACAGGCCTTGTGGTGCGGTTCTGCGTGTAATAGCTCCTTCCTGCTTAACCTCCCTGAGTAGGACTTCGGCAACGGAAGTTAATAAAGACGGGGGGTAGCCCGCTGAAACCAACCGAGAAATTTCTCGATTGGTTTCAGCGGGCTACCCCCCTTCTTTATTAACTTCCGTTGCCGAAGTCCTACTCAAGGAGGTTAAGCAGGAAGGAGCTATTACACGCAGAACTAGAGACCGCACCACAAGGCCAGTCATAGTTTCCTACATCCACAACCTACCCCACAAGCTCAAGAAAATGGTCAATAGAGTCAACGTAGACGTTGTTTTCTCCGCGCCGAATAGACTTTCTAGCTTGTGCAAGAAGGTGAATGGGACATCTAGTCGAGCAGTTGGATGTATCGAAAACCACCAGACCAAGTTCGTGTCCTCTAATGAGGGAATAATCTATCCCTTCCCCCTCACATTTGGCAAGTACTACATCGGACAGACGGGTCGCTGTCTAAATGACCGACTTCGTGAGCATAACAACAATGCCATAAATGCCAACTCGGGTCATTTAGGTATCCACTGCAGAGAGTGTGGATGTACTCCCCTCCTGGACAAATGCACCATACTGGAACGGAGCAGGAACAAACTGACGCGAGGAATAGCAGAAACCGCTAACATTGTAAGGCTAGACAGAATATGTGTTAGCACTCCTTCTCTAGCCGTAACGGAAAAAGAGTTGAACTATATAGCACAAGCACAGTAGCAACGTCCGCTGTACAGGGAATTCATTATTTTTCTTCCTTCTAAATTTTTTCTTCCTTCTATATTAGTTTTTAAACCTTTTTCTGTTCTTTCCTTTTCATTTTTTTCATATGATCCTCGTTTTTTTTTTTTGTTTCACTGCCATTTGCATCGGAGTGAAGGAAGATGATGATGATGCATGATGCACTTGAGTTGCCAGTCAGCGCTGAGTGAGTGTTCTTCCTGTGTATGCGTGAAATTACTTTTAAGTGTGTCTGATCTTGTGCGCTGTGGACCAGTATCATGCATTGTTTTAGCAAAATGAGGTACACTATTTGACTAAGGTGAAACAGAACGAGCCTCTCCACCTGGGTCTGTTTTCATCTCTCGCAGACACTATTTCCTGTTTCTTGTGGTTTGTATCAGACTTTTGTGTCTCTGTCCGTCTAAACAATCTGTGTTAGACTAAGACTGGGTTCTTTAGGATATGTGCAGCAATTCTTGGCAGCAAGTGGCTGTCAATCAGGAACAGGAGTTTGTTCTCGGCCACCAAGAGCAAGTATTTTCAAGGTGAGCTATTACCAGCCAATATGAGTTTTCGGTTCCATTCCGCTTGGATGCAATTTCCTATGTGTAGTGGTCTTGCATTAGTATTTGATTGTTGCTCTTCTGCAAAAACACCCAAATTTGACTAAGACTGGGTTCTTTCTTATGCATGCAGGTCTTGGTGGCAAGTACCAGCCAATCAAGGCCAGAAGTTTGCTCTTTGCCGCTCATGGAAATTGTTTTCAAGGTGAGTGATTGATGCCAATCTTAGGTATGTGCTTCATTCCTCACAGACACTTATTTTCTGTCTTTATAGTGGTCTTCTGTCACGCTTTTGTGTCTCTGTCCGGCCAAAGCATCTGTATTAGAATAAGAGTGGGTTCTTTCGGATATGTGCAGCAATTCTTGGCAGCAAGTGGCTGCCAATCAGGAACCCAAGTTTGTTCTCGGCCACCAAGAGCAAGTATTTTCAAGGCGAGCTATTGCCCGCCTATATGAGTTTCAGCATTTGTCAAGGAGCGCAAAATCAAAGCCCGGTGGTTGGACATTGCAAAAATGTTGAGTCATAGGCGCATAGGGAAGAAGCTTTACAAGATTATCCACCTGCCTCAACAAGTGAAACCGAAACTAAAACGTAAATTGCATTTGAAAAAAAAAAACATTGTCAGCTTGAGTTGACTCGGAGACAGCACGGAGCAAACAAGCCACGGTACGAGTATGCTTGGTTCAGGCTTTTGTAGTGGTGTCCGATGACTCGGTGTTTTCTAAAAAAAAATATTTTTTTCTAAAAGTGTGGTGGTCTAATATTCGGAGATGGGCATTGAGTCGGGATGTCAAGGTAAAAATTTCATCCACATGCCGGAATTCATGTGCCTTGTCCCTCTGGCGAGGGGGGCAAGTCTTCAAAATTTTAGGTTCGCAAAAGGGGTGCGTCAGTATTGACGTCTCATTTTAAGTCAGGCCTCTCAATTTAAAGCGCACTAAAAATTGCATGCCTGAGATTCGTTTGGGTGTACTTCCTCTCAGTAAGTCTATGGTTCTGTCTCAAAAAGGTCTAATCTGATGTTGACTGCACCTCAGGTCTCCACGGACGATTCATCAGGACGAGACCCAACCGGGACACTAGGGAGGAGCGGCTTAAACAAGGGAAGCTACATATACGACAGATTCTTGCGGACAAGAATCGAAAATAGATAGACGGTGGGTGTTTCATTTGCTATGCCTTTTGGCATGCACATTCTGTTTGTTATGTTTCAAGATTCCTGCAGAGTTCAATTTCAACTATTGTAAAATACAGAGCATTCGCCAGATCGCAGAAGCGCCTACCCCCCCGTTTTCAAAACAATCCGGAAATAAGCAAAGGGCATACCAGACACCCATCCACCTGTTTTCAGCCATGCTCAAAATATTAAAAGAAATCATCAAGCGCCCAGGTGCTGTGGCGTCCTTGCCACAATAGTGACGGTCACGGAGCTGACAGATCCGTGCCTGGCACAAGCCGTGGGATGGCATTTGGGAACCAGGGAATCGAGATTAGAGATGTAGCACAGAAAGTGGAGGCAAGCGGCGAAGGTGAGCTGAGTTAACGGAAGACATGGATGAAGGGGGTTCCGTCGCATGAGGCATCTATGTCCCGTGCATATAATTTTGAGTGTGGTGCAGGCGACTACTGAAAACAATTGTTACCTGTACGCAACTAATCACAAATCTCTCTCGCAGTTCCCACGGCCCACAAGCCAGCAGGCGCCAGTTCGTTCTCGTTCAAAGGTGAGGATTCCAGATTTTCAAGTTTGCTCTGAAGCAGCAATACTGAAGCCAAACGAGCTGTAGGATATAATTAATTGACGGAGCTCAGAACGGCTGGAACGCTTTCATTGAAGCGTGTTTTGCTGCAACACACGTGGACAACACATTTGTCGACGTGTGTCCAATTTTATGGCAAGAGGCATATTATGTCACGCGCATGAAATTTTGAATTTATGCGGCTTAGTGTGCTGTAGGTGAACACCAGTGATGTGATTGCTGCGCCGAACTGCGCCGAGGGGCTAACCCTGCTACGTCCTGCTACATTTCGCCATATGGGTAATCTGCGCCAAGCCTGCGCCAAAGGACCAATTTAGGTCGCCTTTAAAAACCGAAACTAAACTGAGTACTATAATTTAGCCGGCGTGTGTTATGTGGCGCAAGCGGCCGCCTGACACAAAGTACCGGGCATCAATTGTCCACCCGGTCTCGCATGGTTTTTCCGGCCTCTCGTGTTTCGCGCTGTCGTCTTGTAAGTCTCGGCTCTCGTCGCCTTTTTTTTTTTTTTTTTTTTTTTCAGCGATAGACGCGTATGTTTGGAGGCGCTCCGACGCTAGCGTGCCGGGTACCAGCAATGGCGTCATGCTGTGAAACTGAACCACGTTTTTGCGCGGCACGAGTTACTTTTTGAGCTGAAGCAACGGGTGTAGGAAAACTATATTTGGTCGCTGCCTTTCAGTCACCGTAGTCGCGCGACGTCGAATGTTTGCCGTCCCCAGATCACTGCAGATATGGTACTTTCTAAAAGGAAACTAAATACCGCCGCATATTCATCAACATTCCTGTTTTTGTTTAAATCATACGTTACTACAAAAATCCATCTTTAATTCAAAGACTGCTCTTTGAAAGTATTGATTATCTAGATTCCTCTCAGTGTGCCTTCTTTCGAGACGGACCTCGGTACGTGAAAAATCTGCCGTTAAAGAAAGTTGGTGAAGGGAAGTGGGCTAAACCAAAGAAGGCAATGTCTGCACGCTGAACCCGCACAGCGTGCTTGTTTGTCTCGAATTCAGTCGTTGGACAAAACGCTCGAAAACTTTTTGAGCCTGACTCGCAATGTCTTGCATCGACGCACCCGGGTTCTTTGTTTTTTGTGTGTTTAGCTTGTACCTTGTTTGCCGGCCTGGCAAGCACGCGCCACTGGACTGTTTGTGTCGCATGCTGAAAGTTAACTTTGGGGATAGGTTAGCGACGGACCTGTGGAGCACGGTTTCGGTTTCGATCGGACAGCCGTTGTCTGCGCTCGCGCGACGAAGCATGCCAAGCAGCAAGCCTGCGGAATTTGGCCTCACGTGCATGCGAACATGATTGCGTGACTGAGGCACAAGCTGGGACGCTTGCAATTCATTGTTTTACGTTTGCTTACTTTTGACGAAAATCTGGCACGTCAGGAACCAGTAAAACGGTGGGAAGCGGTTTTTCGAAATTGCTTGCAATGCCTACCGTACTGTACACCTGTGGGATGTCTGAGCAGTAAAAACAGAAGCAGCGAGTTCCGTCACACGTCACATCAGAACACAGCACAACACAAAGTGCCCTTTGTTTGTGCAGCACTTAAAACGAATATTGTTATTTTCCTAAGAATACCTGCTCCAAAATCCACTTTTGCTGCTGCGAAACACTGTCTTGGCTTCTCCAAAAGCCGCTTTTCCTGCTCCAAAACACTGTCTGCGTTGCTCCTAAGACCGCATTTGCTGCTCCAAAACACTGCTTTGGTTGCTCTGAAACGTGCGCCCAAATGGCTTAGGGCAATCACATCACTGGGCTACTGAAAGAAATAGCTGCTTGAACGCAACTAATCGCAAGTCATACTTGCAGTTTCCATGGCCCACAAGGCAGGAGGTGCTAGTTCATTCTCGTTCAAAGGTGAGGATTATAAGTTTTCTAGATTGCTCTGAAGCAGCAAAACTGAAGCCAGACAAGCGGTACTGCATATTTGATTGATGGAGCTCAGAACGACTGGGGACGCTTTTACTGAAGCTTGCTTTGCTGCAATACACCGCTTGTCTGGCTTCAGTATTGCTGTAGGTAACAAAACGTGTGCCCAGTTTTGTCACAAGGGGAATTTTATGTCACGTACATGTAATTTTGAATCTATCCGGCTTACTGTACTGGTAAATAAAATTGCTACTTGGACGCAATTAATCGCAAATCTTTCTGACAGTTTCCACGGCCTAAGGGCCAGCAGGGGCCAGATTGTTTTTTCTCAAAGGTGAGAATTCCAAATTCCCGAAGCAGCAATACTGAAGCCAGACAATCTGTAGGGAATTTTCAATTGACGGAGCTGAGAACGACTGGGGCTCCTGCATTGAAGCGTCTTTTTCTGTAATACACGCGGGCGACATTTATGTGTGCCCAGTTACGTTTCAAGGGGATACCTATGTCCCGCGCATGTAATTTTGAATCGTTTTGACTTGGTGTACTTTACGTGGCTACTCAAATTATTTGTTACTTGGACGCAACTAATCGAAAATCTCTCCAGTTTACACGGGCTACAAGCAAGCAAGCACCAGTTCGTTTTTCCTTAAAGGTGAGCATTCCAGATACTCTAGTTTAGTACGAAGCAGGAATAGTGAAGCCAGACACGCGGATACGTATATTTAATTGACCGAGCTGAGAATGACCCGTGGCAGTGGCATTGAAGCTTATTTTTCTGCAATCAACGCAGACATAATTTTGAATCTATCCGGCTTAGTGAAGGAGTGCTACTTTTCGTGAACTTTTTATCTTGCAGTTTCTGTATGGCTGCAGCTAGCAGGTGCTGTTTTCATTAAAAGGTGAATATTTCACATTCTGTTTTCAAGCATCAAGTTTTTAAATGAGGGTCCTAAACAATGAACTTTCTTTTGCAGTAAATGCCAGATCGTCCAGTTCAGGAATATGTTAAATATATTTAGTATGAATGAGCCCAGTGTTTTGTTTATTTATTCATAATTTGACAACAGCAACATTTTTAATGTTATTACTCCGAAGTACAAACAAGAAGAGACTTCGTTGCAAAGAAATGTCGTGCTGAACGTGATATTCCAACTTGTACATAGTTTTATTGGTAGCCGATAAAATATATTGGATTCCAATATCAATATTACGCTAAGTACACTAGAATTCTAAGCCTTTATTGGTTCACCATACGACACACAGGGATCCAATAAGAGTTTATGCGGTATGGGATTCCAGCGTTTTAGTGTATTATGGATATTAGAGTCGCATAACAAACCCTTATTGTAATACAATACAATAAATGGAATGTTTTCCAATACACTGTTCATATCGTATTGTAGTACAATAAAATACGCGGTTCATGTGGGGTTTTCCAATAGGGTGAACGTGTTATTCGAACTCGTGTATAGTTTTATTGGTAGCCATTATAAAATACTGGATTCCAATATCTATAATACGCTAGTACACTGGAGTCATAAACCCTTCTTGGATTCCCATACGGCACATAAGGATCTAATAAGGGTTCATACGGTATGGCATTTCAATGTTTTTTGCGTATTATAGATATTGGAATCCCATAACAAACCCTTATTGTAATTCAATACAAGAACTACAATGTTTTCCAATACACTGTGCATATCTTAGTGTAATACAATAAAATATATTGTTTACCAATATATATGCTACGCGTTTCATATTGGGTTTTTTCCAATAGGGTTGTTTTAATCCCCCTGATGTAATGTATACTTTAAGAGTAAGCACTTCGGGGTCCGAAAAAAAGAAGTGAAATAAGCAGGTATACTAAGGTCTAGATATAAGAGGAATGAACATATAAAGCATCGTGAATACGCATCAGCGTAGAAGATATGGTGGAGCTCGCTAGTAAAATACAGCAACGTAGAACCTGTATGCACAGTATTGAGTTTCTTTTCTTCTTTTTTTGCAAGCCATATTTGTGAATTGCTTGGCAACAACGTTCAAGATGATATACCTCAGAAATGATTGCGGAAATGAACTGACTAAAAGAGCAAATAGAAAATAAGAAAAAGGAAGGTACGCAGCTGCCTTCCTTAGGGTCATCCAACCCTGCGTTGTTTTGTTTACTAAACAGGGAAGTGAGTAACGTAAGGTATCGTTCTTACAAGGGTATTGACTCCTCGAATTTGTTGACATTCCGAGGTTGCATCTCTATCGTACTCGATTTCCTGTTTGCTCTTTCAATAAATTCTAACACAAGTGAGCACCGCAAAAAAAAAAGAAATATTTGCCAAAATGTCCTTTTAGCGGTTGGGACCATATGCCAAAGTTTAACAACTTACCTTTGTCTTATATAAAATTAATGATGCTCGCTACGTTCGATGTTTCCCGTACCAGTCGGTGTGTTGCACGTTCTCGGTGCGGTGCAACTTTCCGGTACCAGACACCATTCATCTCCATGAATTTGCGGATATCGTAGGACGTCTCATAAAAATACTGTTTTAGCGAATTGTTTACAACTCTTAAATAACAAAAATAATTTTTTTTAAGTCGTTGGCATCTTGTCCCAGCCATTAATGTGCCATTTTGACGCACAATAAGCGTTCGGCGTTCAGCACTGTAGTTTCAGATTGAGAAAAATACAGTTGTTTTTTTCTTCTTAACACCCGGTACACACAAAACAAGGCTGCACATAAATATTCCACTATACCACGCACCTCGTTATTTAACACGTACCTCGTTACTGACACTATTTTCTAAGTAACTTAAATAATGTTTGTGTTCTGTATTTCTGAATGTGATATACTAGTAGTTTTTTTATAAATTGAGATTATTATAGCAACATTTGCCTAATTGCCATCCTTGTAAACTCGTTACTGACATTTATCTCTGTCGATAATTGAAAATTATAGCAATTCGACGTAATATTTCGTTTTAATTTCGTAAGGGCATGCTAACATTACAGTAAATTATTTTGCATTGGCGTTCTTTCGAAAAAAAGTATTTTTAGATTGCATTATCATTTAGCGGACAAATGCCAACATACGAGTTTCAATGTAATGGTTTATATATTTATATTTTTACAGTTAAATTTGGTGGGCGCACCTTCATTTTGTCCTTTTTGTTGACGGAAGCCTTTCCATCATGAATAACAGAAGAGAAAATGTTATAGCCGCCATACCGTTGTTCGCCTTTTTCATCCTAGGTTTTATTTTAAGATCGTAACTACTATCGGACTATTTATGCTCTTTTT
This sequence comes from Ixodes scapularis, assembly GCF_016920785.2. NCBI lineage: Eukaryota > Metazoa > Arthropoda > Arachnida > Ixodida > Ixodidae > Ixodes > Ixodes scapularis. The sequence continues at coordinate 139,136,801 of NW_024609868.1, forward strand.
TGGTAGACATGTGGAAACATTACTTGCATTTTTCCTGCAATTGAATTTTTTTTTACTGCAGCAACTAAATAAACGTGTATATGTATATATATATATATATATATATAGAGAGAGAGAGAGAGAGAGAATGAGAGAGAGAGAGAGAATATAATAATCAGCTAGGAAATTTAAAAACATTTAGCAAAAAAGTCACTCAAACATTAATTTTCCCGTTCTTTCCACTTCCTTTTGGTCATATGTTGTCGTTCTTCTTTTTAAAAAGTTTTTATAACTTGTTTCTATGTGATTGTTCCTCAACCGAGGTTTGGTGGAGTGCATGTCCGGTGCAGAGAGTGTACTCCTTTGTAAGCTGAAGACTGTTTTCTTCCCTTCGTTTTCCGCGTGTTTATTTTCTTTTGATCATTATGGTTATTCGCATACATCTTAGGAACATTATTACTCACATTTCCAAACCACTTACCCAGGTAGCACCGAGTTCTGGGCCAAAAGTTGGCTTGCGTCTGGGAGCTTAGGGGATTGAAAAGCCCGAAGAAGCCAAAGTAGAGCCCGGCCTGCCCTCCCTTGGCAACAGTCTGGGTATTTTGGCCCTAATTCGCCAAACAATTGCCAAACTCAGGCAACACTGCCTGGTAATTCGGCAGTCATCTGGCATCTTTGGGCTTAAATCGCCTAAACAATGCCAGATTTAGGCTTATTGGCCGGTAGTTCGGCAGATCTTTTGTATTCTTGGGCCAAAATCGCCAAACTAATGCCAATGTTAGGCTTAACTTTTTGATAGTTCGGCCGTCATCTGGCACATCTGGGCCAACGTCGCCACAGATGTGCCAGAGTTAGGCTTACTACCTTGTAGTTCGGTTGACAACTAGCATCTTTGGGCCCAAGTTGCCAAACGAATGCCCAAGTTAGGCTTCGCTTCCCTATACTTCGCCTGTCATCTGGCAGCTACGGGCCAAAGTTAGGCTTCGCATCCCGATACTTCGGCTGACATCTGGCAGCTACGGGCCAACGTCGCCAAACAAGTGCCACAGTTAGACTTCGCTTCCCAATAGTTCGTCTGTCATCTGGCAGCTACGGGCCAAAGTCGCCAAACAAGGGCCAAAGTTAGGCTTCGCTTCCCAATTGTTCGGCTGTCATATGGCAGCTACGGGCCAAAGTTGCGAAACAAGTGCCAGAACTAGGCTTACTGCCTTGGAGTTTGGCTGATGAGGTATTTGAAGTACGCGGGTGGTCTTCATCTTAATTAAATAGAAATGAAGTTTTATTGGGCTGGCAACTTTAGCTTATTTTGGGGGTCTCTTAATTTCTCCAGTCCAAAGGTTGGCAGAATGTTTTGACGCGGCTGGACCAGGCTCTGCAAATGCAAATTGTGCCGGATGTTGTTCTCGCGCGTATATACACACGCCAATATCGGTACGCGCGGTGAGACTGGTTCGTCATTAAAGCGCGTTCACACCGGCGATATTATCTAGTCACGCGATAACTTTCATCGCAAAAGCGACCATCGCGGGCAAAAGGCGACGGGATTTGAGCGGTCGCTTGCTGACCCGAATTTTCGGGATGCGATCATGTCGCAGAGAGGCTGAGCCAATCAACGGGTTTTTGAGAAGCGACTCGCCAACTAAGGCTTTGGACTCGCTCATCGCGCACTCCAGATTGACCATTTAATTGCTTTTTTTTTATTTGCGATGCGATTTAGTTGGATTGCGCGACTGCTTACATCTCCGGTGTGAATCCGCCTTTACAGAAACTGCTGCCATTGAGCTAGCACTGCGCGAGACTGATGTGCGCACGTCTCCTCAAGAGATATCATTATTAGGCGGCGCATTGCAAAAGTGAGCGTGGCTTTGTGCGTGTCTTGCATTGTGATTAAGAACTGTGAACTCCTAGCGATAACAAAGAGCGGAAACGACCGGAGCTCCGTGGCACGGCTCCCGCATCCCACTTGGGGAATGAAAATGATATCCCGGAACTTGTACTATTTTAGCGTGTTGGTACTTTTTAAACATTTAGAAAGTGGAGACACAAAAGGGACGATACAGACAAAACAATCTTTCAACTTTAACAACATTTATTTTCGGCTTCAAGCTCAAAGCCCGCCCGCTCCGTGGGAGTGACGGAAAGGGAAATCTTGAGGGAAGAAGAGGAAGCGGAGGAAGTGTACGCGATACCCCTGCCCTGCGGGGCCAGGTACATTGGGCAAACGGGGCGATGCCTCAACGACCGACTCCGACGGTCCGAGAACATCAGATGCACGCCGAAAGAGTTGCTTCAGATTCTAAGCACCCGATCGTCATTCACGGGAGAAAATGTCCCGGCTGCGCTCCAAATTTCGCCGGCACGACAGCCATGGGAGGCCACTGCGAGCGAGTCGGGAGAGAAATAATTGAGGCCTATCGGATGGCGACAAGCCCGCAAAACATAAGTATCTCTTCCATTTCGCTCTCTAGAAAGGAGATTATCTTTCTGAGGCCCACAATGGAATCCGAACGCTGACAGACTATGCAAGGCGACAAGGTCACCGGCAGAAGCGGCATTTCCTTTTATGCGTTGTTGATGCCCCTTCGACCTAGCCTCTTGCAAATCCCTTCCCCCTGCTTTTATGTCTTCGTGTGGCTGTCAGCGAGTTTGACAGCCGCTTTAAGCTAATCAGAAGGGTGAAGCGAAACGCGTGACCCGCCGTGACCTCCCTACGTAGGACGCGAAGGACAAAAACGTTGGGACGAATATTTGTCACGTGACTTTCTCTGTCACGCTGATGGGATCTCAGGGGCTGTTGTTTACGCCGTTTGCCTACTTATAGAAATGAGCGGGCCACGTAGGTCCTGTTTTCGAACTGCGCTCTTCAGTCTTCTGTTTCTTTCGTGCGTTGCAGACGCGGCCGTGTTTTTTCGTCGTAAACGGTCGGAACACGTCCATGCCAACTTTCGGTAAAAGCCATTTTTTTCACCGGAGTTCGTGGAATTCTTGTGATGTGTTTGTTGAACACGCTTCGAGAAAACTGCTCTTCGCCGACGAGGAGACGTCAGGTGAATGTGCGCAACCTTCTTTCGCAAGTGTGTTTGTGGGGTACCTGAGTTGGATTATGCATCTATCAAGGATTACATGATATCGCTTTTTTATTAGTGAGTAGACTGCAAGCAGGCTTCTGATAGTAGCCCTGGTTTCCTCTCAATCTCCGCAGTATTATGTGTAATGAGGCTTACTTGGCATGAGGACAGTGTTAATTCTATTTTATAATTTGCTTTTCGTTTTACAGAGAAGTGTGGCCTTTGTAAATATGTCGAGAATACACTGTGTGTATTGATAGAGGTTTAATAAACTTCTGGAAGCGATCGAAAAACATTTTGTTTGTCCGTATATGTGATTGGATATGCAACAAATGATATGCAACGTACACATACTTCCACGACGTTCGGCCAATGCGGAGCAGATGCATCGTAGAGTATTCGCACAATATTGCGCGAACGCTAGGCCGGGGCAAAACAACTGTGCGGCAATACCTGCCAGATATCAAACGGTGGTGCAAACCTGGACATTTGAGTGATATTGAAACCTACTTTCGGCCGGCACTGGCACGATACTGAAAATTATTGCCGTGCTGCTTGAGAACGGAGGTGATGACATCTTACCATCATGTTTCCAACGCTTATTCAATTTAATTCTCTTCTGGGACGCGTGAAAGAGCGCTTCCGTGACACACCAGATATATTCGAAACTTGGGCAGGCCTCTTGGCTTTCTTTCTTATTTGGCACTTCAGTGGGTAGCCAGAGAAGAGCCAAACTTCGGCATGCCCCGAATCACCAAATTAAGATTTAGTGCGGCAGTTATGGCTCAAGTCTGGCACTTACTTTGGCAGAACTGTTGCGCACCAGAGAAAAGTCAAACTTGGCATGTGAAAAATACCCAAATTAGGCGTTGCATTGGCAGTTATGGCTCAAGTCTGGCACTTACTTTGGCCCAACTGTGGTGGACCAGAGAAAAGCCAAACCCGGCGTGGCCGAAATACCGAAATTAGGAGTTGCTTTCGCAGTTATGGCTCAAGTGTGGCACTACTTCGGCACTCCTGTGGCGTACCAGAGAAACGTCAAACTTTGGCGTGTCTGAAATAGCCAAATTAGGCGTCGCTCTGGCAGTTATGGCTCTTGTATGGCACTACTTCGACACTCCTGTGGCGGACCAGAGAAAAGCCAAACTTTGGTACGTCCCAAATACCGAAATTAGGCGTTGCTTTGGCAGTTATGGCTGAAGTACGGCATCAACTTTGGCGCTCCTCTGTCGGACCAGAGAAACGCCAAACCTTGGCATGCCCCAAATTCCCAGATTAGGATTTACTATGGCAGTTATGGCTCAAGTAGGGCACCAACTTTGGAAAAAACTGTGAGTGCGCAGGCGAGCTGGTGGATGGTGATCATAATGTAGAAAACCCGAGACTGTGGAAAGCAAGGAAAGGGAGTCGAAAAAGAAAGACAGGAAAAAAGAACGTCTCAACGTTCTTTTCCTCTGTCTTTCTTCTTCGACTCCGTTTCCTTGCTTTTACCACAGTCTCGGGTTTTCTACATTATGACCATCTTTGGCACTCTTCTGGCGTACGATAGAAGAGCCAAACTTTGGCATGCCCTAGGAACGTCCAACTAAGGCCATAGTTAGGCCCCGTACTTTGGCACTGATGAGCGCCATGGTGCAAAAACCTAACTCCGCCAAAGTTGGCCCTTATGTTTGCCAGAACTTTGCCCAAGTTGGGCATTCCTCTGGCGTGCTACCTGGGTACGAACAACTAATATTCACATTTGTTTTGTATTTACTTTGCTTTAAATATTGATATGGAGCTCAATTTAACCTTCAAAATAGAGGCCAGTCTTAGCCATTTAAAGCTATTTCAATGCAAATTGACCTAGGTCATAATAACTGCTGGTGCATATAAAAACATTTTTATAATATCTGAAAAAACGTACGATTCAACATCTACACGATACAAAGGGAATCAGTCCTTCCAAAAGGCTCTTATTGAGTGGACTGATTGCTAAAAAAACGCGAGAAAGAACTAATTTTACAACATGGAGGGCATGCCAGCGGGAACCGTATTTCGCTGAAGTCTATTGAGTCCGTCTTCACGTGCAATTTTCCATTAAACTTGTCTGCGAAACTTAACTTCTTGATTAGCAAGGAGGCAGTACAGCCTTTTAAAACTACCTCTTTATATTTATATTTCACAAATATATCTAAAATTTGACGCCAACACCAAATTTTGGGGAGACTTGTACAATACTTACAGGCCGGCACTTTTGAGTCACTACAAATGCGGGCATACTTATTTATTTCCCCTCAATTGCTCCTATAGATTGCATTCGAATATGTACAAGAATCACACATGAGATAAATTACATAAACGCACAGTCTCTGCATCTCTGAGTCTGTCACTACATTTGTGCCTCAAATCAACATTGGTACAATTAAAAATTCACGGTTATTAGTGTGAACGTTGCAAGGGAAAGTCGGTTCAATGTAATCTGTGCGTCTTTTTAGATTACACTGTTACATTTGTTTGTGACCATGCACAAGTCGATGCAATATATTTTGAGATGACAAAGGCCTTCGATAAGGTTGATCACAATATTCTTCATACAAAACTTGATAGTTATGGTTTGTGTCCAACGTACTGCCACTGGTTTAAACGTTAACTCTCATGTCGTCAAAATTATGTTCGTTTGTCGGGGCTCATGCCTGATAAATTGTTGTCGCCTTTTGGAGTGTCCCAAGGAAGCAACCTTGGTCCACTTTTGTTCTTGATTTTTGTGAACGACATTTCTTATAGCGTGAAAAACTCTAAAGTATTACTCTTTGCCGACGTCATCAAACTGTTTCGCTGTGTTTGTTCGTACTCAGAGTGCAATCTTCTTCAGGATGACGAGTTGGCAATTTCAAGGTGGTGTTCTATGAACAATGTCTTGCTCAATGAGCAGAAGACAAAAATATTGCCCCTGTCTAGAAGCGACATTTACTTTTGTTTCCTTACACAATAGACAGCAGTGTCATCTCCCGAGTGTCCGTCATTCGAGATCTTGAAATTTTTGTTAATTCATCTTTCAATTTTAATAATCATGTTTTAGCTAAATGTTATGTCTCTCTTAGGAATCTTGGGGTGATATCTCGCTTTGCGCGGCAGTTTTGTTCTCCTGATTGTCTCGTGCGTTTGTTTTGCTGCTTAGTGCGTAAAAAACTGCAGTTTGCTTCAATCGTTTAGAATCGTATCAACCACATTGCGTCAGGCTTCATTGAGCGTGTTCATAAGACGCTTCATAGGCATAATGTATGACAGGCATTTCGTGTGCAAGTGTTACTACAACTACAATTATAAGGTACTACTTAAGAAACTAGGGTTGCGCACCTTGCTTAATAGAAGGCGTTTACTCGATTTTATGCTTTTTCCACAAGGTTGTGAACGGAAGTGTTGATTTATCGCTTTTGTTATGTAGTGTTTGTTTCCATGTTCTCTTGCGGTCTAGTTGGTTTTAGAGTCCGTTCTACCCCCGGACTTTATATGATACGTCTCCCTTAACAAGAATGTAGCTGGAATTGAACAAACTTGACCAATCTGCTATAGACATTTTAATGATGTGACATCTTTTCGACGTACATTGGAGTCGATCATTTGTGCATAACATTGAATATATGTGGCTGTCTGCATTTCATTTCCAATGACGAACCGTGTACCACTATTTAGGCTATTTGCTGTTTGTGGACAAAACGAAATAAAGATTATTATCTAAGCCGTGGAAACGTATTTGGAACGAAAATTAATATTTTATTTCCGCTTTCTCTTGTGTGAAATGCTGTAAGAAAAGTCATTCCTTTTTTTTTATTCAGTCACACCTCGCATGCCTTACGCCGCAAAACGCGCACATGGTAAGAAAGGTAAACAAAAAGCTGTTTACTTTAAACATGTGCTTTTGGGGGCGAGCTTCCGTAATGTAAGAATGACGTCAAACGAAGGTGGGTTTAGACAGAAAAAATGTACGAGTGTCAGGTTTGCTAATATAAAACCCAGAGGTTCTTGAATGCTCCAACATAACTCAGACAAAGCTCTTGAAATGGAAGTCAAAATATTTACCTTTTTTCAAATCGCAGTCCTTGTTGCCTTTGGGTAAGAGAGCATATTTATATTTTGTCGTTTTCAAATGTTTTTGATATAAATTGAAAGCAAGATTGAACTCGCAAGAATATCTGATCGATAATTTAAAAATGCCGTATTGCATTTCGGATTCTAAGTTCAGTTTGTTATTTATTACCAGGTTCATTATTACGCGCCGCCGTGACTTTTTCCCGTTTAATGATAAAATAGCATTTTCTTTGTCAACACTTACGGAGATGAATGTTGGGAATCCGAATAAAATATGTCTGTTTCAAATGCCAACATATTTTTGGAAAATTAAAAGCTGAAAGAGTGGGTCTGTTGATCAGCAGATCCATTCTTCTTCTAGCCGACGTAGGGTAATTCGAAATAAAATGAACAACGGGTCAGAAGAATCGACTCGTAGGCAGCGATATATATTGACAAAGATGCGAATGAATATTTTTTTTTGTTCTTTTTCGAAAACGAGTACTTTTATGGCGTTTTTAGCGTATCATATTCCTTGAGAAGTCAATATACAAAATACTTCGTTGACCTCCACTTTTAGCGCAGCGACGTTCATGTTAAATCTTATGAAAGAAAAAAATATCATTACGAGAGTATAACGCCAAATTCAATAAATTTATTCAACATTAAAGCGTATCCAACCTCTTATGAATTTTATAAAACATCAATCTTATTTCTGTGTGTAGTACACCTCGTGATGTAGGCGCCTCAAGCAAAGGTTTTCTAGACATGGAACGGATCCGATTTGTGTTTTAAACGACATCGGGTTTCTTTAACAGTCAATCGTCGGATATTGTTTTTTTTTTTTTCAATGCTGTAATATAAAAAAAGACATACAAAACTGTAAATATCAGAACACATAAAACTCCAAACTTGTAAAATACAGGTCCCGACTGACATGTTTGTTTAAGTAGAATCTGCGTATGTGAATACGCATTGAAGTTTTGTAAATGACGCGGGATGGATCATTCTTATGTTTAGGAATACTCAGTATGAATATTAAAGCTGCGCATTGAATTGTTATAAATGTCGTGCACAAAAACTTGCTTAATGTAGCACATCCTGATAACTCACCGTTGATAACTTCCGGCGGTGCTATTCCAGATCTAAAAGAAACTAGGCCTATTAAAGTGGTATAGATAAGACAGGGTAACTGGGCTAGTTGGTATAGGTTAATCTTGAAACTGCTCGAATGCGGCACGGAAGGAAAAAAAAGTGGACGGTACAGAGCTTGTACCGTCAATTTCTTTGTTCCGTCCTTGTACCATTTGCACTGTCTCAAGTTTAACTAGCATATATGACTTAATATTCGCATGTTATACGCAAACGACAATATTTTTGGGGGGAATGGTATTATGGAAGTACGATGATGGAGCAGGAATGCGTGGCGTCATATCAAGGACGGCAAGTTCATTTAGAGATTGCCTTGAACAATAACACTGACAAAAAGGCGATGAGTTGTTTAATGTTTCAAAATTTAGTAATATGCTCAGCTGTGTATTTTAAATACGTTCCTAACAGTAAATACAATCCTGCTTAGAATTATGTTTCATAAATCGTTTATATATGATCAATTGAATCTTGTAAGTAGTTTAATTTTAGCGCATCGTATCACCAGAAGAAAAATGCTAGTGAGATCGCTTCCTGCTATGCTTGTCGAATACATTATTAAATCAGTTGAACCTCGAAGGTTTCAGTAGGTATTTATAAACCGAATTATACTTTTCCAGCATCCATTTAATTTCTGCGGGACAAGATAAAGATGGTGACGAAGAAAGCAAGGAATACGAACTATTTACTGTTGAATATTGCGGCACGAATGTAAGAAAATTTTAAATTAGCTTAATAGATGTATTTTGGTGCATCTTAAAGGTGCGCCTACTAAACACAACTGCATTTAACATAAAAGCTTTTTTCAAATAACAAAAAGACCGAGTTGCATGAGGTTTTTTGTGTCGCCCCTCTTTAGCACCGATGCTTGACCGGTTATGTTTGCCTATTGCAGAGGCTCCGGCTAAATTATCTGTAGACTAAACAAAGAATCGGTGTCCTATTTTGCACTCAGAGACTGCAAAATAGGGCTCCGGTTCTTTATTCCGCTCTTTTACAGAAGTACAATATGTATGTCGTGTCAATAAAATACATTTACATGGAGCCCAAGTCTGTTAGTGGCCCGAGGATTGGAAGTATTGCTGGGTGGATTATCTTCGGAATTGCTCAACCACTGATACTGATCTGGATTGGCTCTGTTCATTTTTTTTTTCGCTTAATTATTTCTAGTTCTAGAATACATCAGGTGTACAAAACTACAATTGTGCATTTTCCTTTTAAAATTGCTTTAGTCTTAAACACGTAACCTTATCTTTACCTCTTGAAAAATTATAAGCATATGCATACAAATACATTTATGTTCATTATTATATTTATATTTTCAACGCGACACTGTTTTTTTTTTAATATTTCAATATCAGTCATATGGGTAGAGGCGAGGGACCGTTCTGTGAATTTTTCTGTATTTGCCTTTTTAACTTATACTCAGTTTTTGAAATGTCACAAAATTAGTGAGTTTATTTATATTTGGGTTTGAACAAGTTTAAAAACATCTCAAGAGAATTCGTATGTATTCTACTACTAATCATGTGCACAAGTTACTTATAATTCAGCTGTAGATATTATTCGTTGTAATAAGCACTAGTCGTATTTTCCCCAGTTTCAAAGTACTTATTATAAAAAAATTAAATGAGGCACAATTTACAATCCTGTAATATAAATGCAGCATTTACGTTTCTCTATAGCATAGTATTGCAAATTGGTTTCCCAGGGATACTAAAATAAATTGTGGTACTTGTGCAGCGAGCAGTTAATTGCGAAAAAATGTGCAAGAGATTGTACTTCGCATTATGTAACTAACCACTATGTAAACTAAGAGGTGCCAAGAAAATGCAGAAAAGACAAACCATCATTCTATTTACAACGCCTTATATAACAGTTTCTTAATATATAAATAAACGTGTTCATTCTTTTTATTTCCAGTGCACGCAACTTGAAAATGGAAGCTGGACACCATGCACTGGAAAAAACGGAACCTGTAGATGCTTTCATGAAAGCGATAAAAAAGTAGGTCTCTGCCTATCTACCGATTACACTGATTTCAATGATTATCCCTATCCAAATAGTGAGGAGATTAAAGCTGCATCACCTTTACCCTGAGGGGAATTGATAATTTTGTCCCAACCACGAAAACAGAACTTCAATTAAGAGTCCTGCAGAATTTTATATATTACATTAGACTCCAACTGTATCGTATAAAACACAAATAAATAAATAAATAAATAAATTTTGAATAAAATATTTGTCTCTTTATTGGTGGGATGGAGGAAACCTGGGGTGGTTTATTAACAATATAGAAAGAGCGATGTTCTACCTTTTAACTCAAGCAAAGTTCCAACAATAGCAATTCAGATTGGCTCCTACAAAGGGTAGTGATGAGGAGATATTTTTCTCAATTACTCAATTTCCTTTATGAGGTTAGTTCGGCTTGGGATACACATAATTTGCATAGGTGAGTATGGTAGAAATTTATTTTAAAATAATACAAGTGGAATTTAACGCGACCCCTTCACGTGAATTCTCCACCAGCAGCCAATTCAGCCATACTGACAGTGATTAAATAAATTATAATGCCAGACACGCCTCCCCTAATTTCCCAAGACAATTAAAGTATGCGCAAAAGCGACTAGAGTATCGATAATAATAAAAATACAAGTGTTAAGATTTTGAAGTTCCGTGAAAATTGATAAAACTCGATAATCATCCACCTCCTTTTGCTGGCCTGCAACCACTCCAGTTACAAATACGCATTCTCGTTAGCATATGCTATAAATTTGAAATTTTCATAACGAAAGATATTACCAGATTGGCATCTACCCTGCGAAACAGTCTACGATTGTACAAAGTCAGATAGCATGCAATCTGGGTAAAGGTACGCGGCAATAAAGCAAAAACATAGTTTTTACACGTAGGAACCATTTTAACGGGCTAAACGCAGCCGGTTTATTTTTTTTTTAAGGAATAGGAAAGCTGTCCGAGCAGTCACTGGCAGCGCGCAGACGCACTGCGCGATACATCGCCCCCTTCGACGGTCGCCAGAAGCAATACCAGGTGACGAGATACGGCGAGACCAGGGCGCCACTGTCAACTACATTAGGAGCAAGCACACCCAACAGAACTTCAGTTCGGCAGCAGTGCGCACATTAGAAATCGCCTAATAATCTCTGTTTTCCACAATTGAGAGTTAATTACTTTGCTGTAAAAACCTAGAAAAACTCGCACTGCTTCCGGAACAGCGCCGATTATTCGTTGATTGAAGTGTACTGACGGTTGAAGTTCTTTCCTGCCGAAATTAGTAAAAAGTGGATAGATATCGGGAGAGCCCTTGAAGATCTAAGACGCGAGCTGAGGGCCGAGCTCAGGACCATAAAACATAGCGTTAAGTATTACAATGACACTTGCGACTGCGTAAATGAAATCAAAAACCAAATGAAGGAACTACGAAAATAAGTACAGGAACTTACACAAACGAACGAAGAGCTTACCTCCGAAAATCGGAGGTTGAGCGAAAGAATCGAAGAACTGGAGCAATATGATAGGAGCAATGACATTGAGATCAAGAGGCTGCCCGAAACAGGTGACGTGTACGATGTCGTTAAACGAATTGGGAACATTGTTCACGAGCCGATTCTTGACTCGGACATCGACATCTGCCACCGCGTCCCCACTTTAAGACCTAGAGAGAAAAACGTAATCGTTCGGTTTGTGCAACGTACTAAACGAGACACAATCCTGCAGAAATGCAAAAAGCAAAGGTTTAACACAAAAGAACTTGATTATGGCGGGAACAGCAACGCTGTGTATGTAAATGAGCATCTAACTATCTCAAAACGAAAAAAAAGTTACTGGGCGCCGCGGTTGCTAAAGAGAAAAGCGTTGAATGGAAGTTTGTCTGATCTGCAGGTGGGAAGATCTTTCCGCGGAAGGACAAGCACGTGCACATTCTCTAAATCACTAACATGTCCCATGTCGAAAAAAATAACGAATGAAAAAAAATGATAGCACTTTCGGAGTGCATAAAAACTGAAAATGGACGACGATATGCGACTTGATTGTTATTATTATGATTGTCAAGCATTCAATAACAAGTATAAAAACAGGAAGGGACAGTTCTCGACTATACATTTTAACATGAGGAGTGTTAAGAATAAAGCAGAGGGCTTTGAAGTCTCATAACACTCTCGGAGTTTGGAATTCGATGCTATAGCACTCACGGAAACATGGTTGACGAAAGAAGACATACTACCACAACTTTAGGGGTACTCGTGTGAAAGTCTCAGCAGAGAAAAGAAGAGAGGTGGCGGCGTAGCACTTTATTTTAAAGACCACTTCCAGTACCAAGTAATTGATAATTTAATCAGAATAGACGAAAATGTTGAAAGTCTATTTGTAAACATATCGAACGTAGTAGAGGCTGTTTTGTACAGATCGTCTTCCGGCAATATGTTTGAATTTATGACTTTTCTTGATAGTGCACTATGTTATCTTGGAACTGCAACAGCTTTATATTTTATTCTGGGAAATATAAATATTGATACAATTTTGTGACGATCTACATGCGAGAGAAATCCGCGATGTCACACACCAGCATGCCTGTAGCAATGTAATAACACTACAAACGAGGGTGACCACAGACACTGCAACGTCTCTTGACGTCTGTATTACAAAAATTGATAACAGTCAGACTACGGCAGGTGCACTTTTGTACGATATTAGTGACCATTCGGCTATCTTCTGCTTAGAATCGTCCTTAGCTAAGGAAAGAAATAATTGTACAGAAATCTTTTGACATCGCACCATAAATAAAGAAACCCTAAATCATTTTGGCACCCTTATAAAGCAAGAAAATTGGAATGACATTTTCGGAGAGGATAACACTTTAGATGCCCATAAAAGCTTCTTGGCTAAATTTAAACGCTGCTATAATTCAGCTTTTCCTTTACGGCGAAGTAAAACAGGACATAAAAAATATGAAAGAAACATGGATAACGGGCGACCTATATAAAAGGATAACATAAAAAAATAAAAAAAAAATATCATGATTTTATTCAGTGTCGTGATATGTTCGCCCAATTTAAAAAAAAAAAAGAATCAAACTAAACTCCGACCTAAAAACGGCTAAATGTGATTACCATCAAAATAAATTTCTGCATATTCATAATGATCATTAGAAAGTATGCGACATGATTAAAAACGTAACGAATCGAAATCACGTCCATTCTAGTGTGAAACCAATCCTGATAGATGATGTCACGTCACCGGCAAAGAAGTAGCAGATGAAATGAATCGACACTTCGTTAACATAGGAACGTATAAAGGGAAAATGCAGATATGGAGAAATGCGTGCTCGGAAGAAATCAACTAGAATCAATCATGTTTATTCCAACAACGCCGTTGGAAATCGACAGAACCATAAGAGATTTATAAAATGATGTTGCCGCTGGGGATGACGATAAAGCCGAAGTATATATCCTTATATGGCACATTATTAAGCAATATTTGCAAGATTTCCAAGGTTAATCGAGAACTCGCCACAGTGTCTTGCACAAGAAAAAACAGTACGTAGCTTGACAAGCTTATTTGAACAACAGTTAAGTGAAGAATGTCCACTTGGGGTCGTATAAAAACTGGAAAACTAGCTGTTGTGTGAACAAACGCAATTAATAGATACACTTTGTTTCGCGCGACGCAAAGGTTAACGCACATTTCTTTTCTTACGTGAATTTGCAATATTTTAGAGCCTTCGCTGAATGCGTGAAATGAAAACGTAGAAGTGAGTTTCTTAAATCATGTGAGAAAGTAACATTTGTGATGCTTGCAAACTTGCGTGATGCAGCATGCACGCGCACGTACTTGATTTGGATAAAGACGAAGCAGTTCGTTCCTGCTTACTGAGCCCGATCTGTCCTGGACTGATTCATGGTGTCAGCAGTGGTTTGAACGTCCTAACAAGTGCGTTAGCTGCCTCAATCACGAAGGGGCTGAAAGTGCCGGGGCCCTCTCTAGTTTACAAGAAACATTGCTGAAAATTGCCGACGTTTCAATCAACCGCTGGATATCTTCATGGCTGCAAAGCAATGTCCCACTAAAAGGAAGGAGAAGCAGAAGATTGCAGTGCTGCAGCATGTCGCTGGCAGGCAGACCGTGGAAGTCTACGACACCTTCAACCTCGAGGGAGAGCTGACCCACGCGGTCGTCGTAGAAAAGTTTTAAAGCTACTGCTCTCCCAAGACAAATAACTTGCACAAGCGTTACGTATTCAGATTGCGGGTACAAGCAGAATGTGAGCAGCTTGATCTATTCTACCGCGACTTGTTGTTGATAGCCAAGACCTGTGAATTTAGTAGTTTGACCGATTCAATGGTCAGGGATCTGCTCATGTACTGTACCGCGAGAAAAAAAAAAAAACTACGGCAAAGGTTGTTGCGAGAACAAGGCTTGTTCCTTGTCAGAGCAGTCGAAATATGCAAGGCTGAGGAAATATCAGCGAAGCAAAACTAAGCTTTCGGCAAGCCTAAAGAACTCGTACTCAGTATCAACCAGACAACAAAAAGGCGTTCAACGGTGCCAGCACAAGTAACAGCTAGACGAAGCCACTGTGAAAAGTGCATCGGCATATACCGAGGAGCGGGCTGTCCAGCAGTGGGAAAGGAATTCCGAAACTGTCAACGCCAAGTTCACTTTGCGGGTAATTCCAAGCCGAGTGAACGCGATCATCACCAACGACGTCACTGACGAAGAAGCCTCGGAAGTTGGGATCGACATTAAAAATCTAAAACTGGGCATGCGCAGCGCAAGCAATCAAGTAGCGTGGCTGGAGCCGACGAAGGATGCCGGCAAGAACGTCGTCCTGAAGACTGATACTGGCGCGCAAGCTAACTTGATGCCTCTATCGCTGTGGAAACGCGCAGGCACGAACGCGAATTTGCAAAAAAAGCACGGGATTTTGCGCAGTTACAGCGGCGGATTAATTGCGTACGCAGGAAACGCAGCTTTAAGGGTCTTTTGCAACAACACGGCAAAGGTCGTCGATTCCTTAACTCTGAAGAAGTCACGTGCACCCATCCTCGGTATTTCATCCAGCGAAATCCTTGAACTCGTGAATTGTGTTTGTGCAATTTTCTGTGACGACGCGAATGCAGTAGCATTTAAATTTCCGTACGCGTTCCGCGGTTTGTGTTGTGTGAAACAAGCGTACCATAAGGCACTAAAGTACGCGGCCAAGCGAACGTTTCAAGCAGCTCGATGAGTTCCCCGAGCGTTACGACAGACACTGGAGAAGGGCCTTAAGCGCTAAATCACCTTCACCGTCGTCCGGAAAATGGAAAAACCAACAAATTGGGTAAGTCCTTTGGATATTGCGCTTAAGAAAAGTCGGGCAGCTCAGGGTATGCTTCCATGCCCCGAAGCATTAACGAGTGTGTGAAGCGAGAGCATTTCCAACTTCACAAAAGAGAAGACATCGGGTCAAAGCTACCGGGTGTACGGTGGTTTTCAACCCTTATGCAAACTTTTTAGTTTATCAAGTACCCTTGGATGCGGAGACCGCCAGAATATGTACTTTTGCCACGCCATATGAGAGACACCAGTACCTCCGGTTACCCTTTGGATTAATATCTGTGCCGGAAGTGTTTCAAAAGGCGATGTCGCGTCGCAAATACTCGAGGGATTACCCGGAGTGAAAATATATATCGACGACAGTCTCGTGTGGGGTAGAACGCAGAGAGAAAGAGAGACAGACAATATACTTTCTGGAAGTCATCAGGCATGACTTCGGGTGTTCACCCTGGGGTGGTCCCTTTCTCCGGCGTCCCATTGTCCTTGCACGCCTCATCGGCTAGGATAACCAGCTGGCGCTGATCCTCCGCGTCCAAGACTCTAAAGTCCGCCTCCCAGTAAACGAGGCGGTTTCAAAGTCGTGCTGCTTCTTGTGATTTTGGATAGGGTAGATGGTGCCTCGGCCCCGTTGACAGTTAGGGCATGTGGGTGAGAGGTAGAGCTGGGGTAAAACATGTTGAGACTAGATTGCGTTAGGTACGTGTTGGTTTCGAGCTGACGCCACTTGACCTTTTTCTTTCAGTCAAGCGTATAAAAAATGAGGTTGTGGTAGAGTGCGCTGTTACTCCCGATAGTGAATGGTGATGCTCTTGCAGGTGGTGAGCTAACGAACTGGGCAATTATCGACCTGTTTCAATCCTTCCTGTTTTCTCTAAGGGTTTGGAAAAGGTTATACTACTTCGAATGACAACATTTGCTGATAATCATGACTTGATTAGCTCGTCGCAGTTTGGTTTTCGAAAGCATCGATCCACAGAACTTGCTCTCCTTGCGCAAAAAGAACATATACTTAGAAATTTTGAACAAAAGAAACTCACTCTCGGCTTATTTGTAGATTTCACTAAAGCGTTCGACTATCTAGATCATAATTTGCTACTAAAGAAATTAGATATGTATGGATTCCGTGGTCATGTATCAAAACTTCTACGTTCATATTTATCTTCCCGCAGACAGTATGTTCATATAAACGGGCACTCATCTGAAATAAAACCGATTGAATCGGGGGTTCCGCAGGGAAGCATTCTCGGGCCATTCTTATTCAATGTATATATAAATGATATCGTAAATATTAGTCACTCAACTCAATTTTTTATTTATGCAGATGATGCAAGCCTATTGTTTGATGGTAATGATGTGTCGGAGCTCATTGATAACGCGAACGAAACACTAGAAAAGCTTAATAGATGGAGTAGACATAATGCATTAAAAATAAACGCCGGTAAGACAAAGGCAGTTATATTCCGACCTAAGAATAAACATATTAATATTACCAAGGATATTTTTATAAATTCTTCTCAAATAGAAATTGTTCCCGCGTTTAAAACTTTGGGCGTTATTTTTCAAGAAAACTTGTTATGGGACGACCATATTAATCATATCGTATCAAAGTTATCTAGCATCGTCGGTATTCTATACCGTCATAAACACATCCTACCACTTAGAACAAAGTTAATATTATATAATTCATTATTTTATTCACATTTAAATTATGGTCAACTCATATGGGGCACTACTACCTATACCAACCTCCACAAAATCTTTATGCTACAAAAAAGATATTAAGAAGTATCTCTAATGTGCCACTAGAACATCCAACCGATGATCTTTTTTGTAAGATTGGTGTGATGAAAATTTTTGATTTATATAAATATCGTTTATGTGCAAGGTATAAAATAGAAACAAATTTATCCCAATGTCACCTTAAAAACTTAGCGAAGCTAACAGATAAAATTTATAGGTACCCAACACGAATTAAAGAACCTTGGGAAGTACCCTTTTTTAGAACAAACTACGGCCACCAAAGTTTAAAATATACTTTGCCATCTACCCTTAACCAGCTTAGTAGGCAAGGCATTGAGCTTAGCAATATATCGGTGAGCATCTTACGAGAAATGTTTATTTCAAATGTTTATTTCGAGCCAAATTGTCCGTGATAAGCGCTAAAATCTTTTGAATCGATGGTTTCTTTCGCGTTTATTTCAGTGGTGTTTAACGTTCTGTGTGTGTATTCACTATTGTGTAAACTGTATAAATATGCTACTTATCTTGTTTAGCGTCAGTTTTTTCTTTGTAAAGTTGTTCAAACATGTAGTACACATGTCATGTTTCAATTTTGTATAAATCTTTAGTGCCTGCATCGCGACTGCTGGTGTAGGTGGTTTGGGGCTCGTCAAGCTGTTTTTACAGCTTTTTTCCCAAGTCACCTTTTCAACATTGTTTTTGTTGCAAAAATAAAGGTACTATTATTATTATTACAAGTGGGTGGGTCCGGTTGCTGATCTGGGTGTTCTTCCCCTGAAACCATGGCACGGGCGTCAGCTTCTTCGTGTACCAAGTGATGGGTTGGACATTACCCCTCACTTCGGTCTCCGTACGGGACGGAGTCCAGAACATGCTGATAATCCGCTTCCCTTCACGTGGTGTGGTGGGTGTCGAGGATGTTGTGAGCCTCCGGGCAAAGGAGAGCCCATAGGTATGCCCGGCAGGCGTCTTGAGATTCCGCGATGATGTAACGGGGGTGCTAGGTAACGGCCAGAGCAATAGCCACCTGCTCCCCTATCGTGAACTTTTCTCCCCTAGTTGTGTGTTGAGCTGTAGCATGAGGGGTTTCTTAATCATTGTATGCCACGGCTACCACTTCACCGGCGCTAAACAGGGCTGCGTCTGCGTGCGCTACGCTGTTAGGGGTTTTGTTTTGTAGCATCCTGTTACGTGCTCTGTCACGTGCTTCTCGCCTTCCCTTTGTTTCATGGGGTGCATGCTCTTGAGAAGTAAGCGGATGTCAATGAGGGACCTCCAAGCCGGTAATGTTTTCCTGGATTGTTCTTCGACATAGAGGGGGGTGAGATCTAGTTGGAAGAGGATGGCCCTCCCTGGAGGTGTTTTTCCCGAGTCTGAATAGTTGGTTGACGTGGTGGGCCTCAACCAATTCTGTGAGGGTCTTGTGGGCGCCCAACTCCATGAGTCTTTGCGTGGATGACGAGGCTGAACGATGCAGGGCTGTTTTGGTGACATTTAGTATTGTTGTTTTCAATCGGGTTTGTTCCGCTTTGAGGAAATTCATGTATGGAGCCACATAGACTATGCGAGATATGTTGAAGGCGTGCACCAGCCGAAGAGTGTCTGTTTCCCTCATTTCCCTAACTCTAGGGGTTACTACTGTCCGAATCATTTGTCCTAGCTGGTACAAATGCTGCTTGAGCAGGTGGATGTGATGAGTTCATCGGTTGTTGGCTTGTATGTGAATGACCAGGAGCCGGACTGGCTTCTCCGTTGGGTATATTTTCCGCCTTCTATGGCGAGGTACGCTTGTTGAATTGTGCAGTTTGAGAGCTGCCTCTTTTTTAAGGGGTCAGTTCTGTCCTTTTGGGTGCACATCTGAGGTCCATGATGTGCACATGTTTCGTTGTAATGTCTGCACCTTCCTTGAGCGTACATTGGAGCCTGTCCAGAGAGTCCCGTTGGAGGTCCATAAGGTAATGTCGTCTGCGAAGAAGGCCACCTTGAGATTTGGGATCTGTTGTAGTTTATGCGGTAGGTTAAGAAGAATGATATTGAACAAAACTGGAAAGATGACTCCCCCGTGGGGTTGCCCTGCCACCGATCTGGAAGGGTTTGTCTCCAAGTCACCTATCTGGATTTGTGTTATGCGTTCAGTTTGAGGA
This sequence comes from Ixodes scapularis, assembly GCF_016920785.2. Taxonomy (NCBI): domain Eukaryota; kingdom Metazoa; phylum Arthropoda; class Arachnida; order Ixodida; family Ixodidae; genus Ixodes; species Ixodes scapularis. The sequence continues at coordinate 139,156,269 of NW_024609868.1, forward strand.
GGATCGAATGCAGTTGTATGCGTGCTCGCCGAAGTCACTGTTGTTGAGGGTAGAAAAGATCCCGTCGTGGAGCACGTTATCAGCGCCGCTTTGAGGTCCAGTGCCAATATGTCTCTCTGGGTGTTCCGGGTGGTCTTGCCGAATACGTCCTCTTTTAGTTGAAAAAGGACGTCTTATTTACTAAGGTGTCGCCTCTGGCAACCATTTTATATGGGAATTGCTCCGTCTCTTCGAGGAAGTTTTAGAGTCGCCTTAGGTAACTTTTTTTAAAATAACTTGCCTTAGTTGGAGTTTAGGGAGATAGGTCTAAGTTTTCCCATGTTGAGTGGTTTGCCTGGTTTTTGAATGAAGGTCATGGTTGCGAGTGTTCATTCTTAGGGAATGGAACTTTGTTCCTAGGCGTGGTTTATGTGGTGTTGGAGAAAGTCTAGACCGGCATCATCCAAGTTCGTCAGAGCCTTGTACGTTATGAAGTCGGCTCCAGGTGCGCTGTTTTTACTCTTCAATGCCAGAGCTTCTTTGAGTTATTTTATGGCGAGAGGCTAATCCATTGCCGTGCTGTGACGGCCGGTGTAGTCCATTAGTGATGCCTTATTGCATTAAAGGTAAAGTGCCCAGGCTGCCCAGAAGCTGTTGGTGGGTGCCCTTGTAGGTATTGAAAGTGCGGGTGATTTTCCTTCTGGCCTCCGATTTCCCTTTGGTGGGGTAAATCAGTCGGCGAAGAAGGTTCGATATTTGCTTGAGAGAACGGCGGCCACTGACCCCGTCACATAACTCTAGCCAGTCTACTTTCGCCACCTCGCTGGCATAAACAGCAGCTTTGGCGCTGAATTCTGTGATGTGTTTCCGGAGTTTTTCATTGCGTCTTTGTCTTTTCCATCTCTTGCTCAGCTGTCGGCGGGCTTCCCAAACGTGAAGAAGACGCTTGTCAATATAGGGGGTGCCTTCGGTAGTGCTAAATTTACCGGTGGCGCTGCTGATGTTTTTTTTTAGTTAGGTTGCCCAACCACTGCAGTCTAGGTCCGTTCATGAAGTGGTATTCCGTTTTTTTTTTTTTAATTTATCCTAGTCCGTGTGACGTGCTTGGCCAATATTTGCCTTATGTTCGGTCCCAGCGGCTGCGATTTGGGTGATCTTGTGGTATGATTTGAGATTTTCATTAAAAAAAAAAAAAACCCAGGTGATATTGAGTTTGGTTGGCTCAAGCATGAAAAAGAGGTCAGGGCATGTGTCCCGTGCTCTGCTTGTTCCTAGCCTGGTTAGTGTGTCATGGTCGTTGAGAAGTTCGAGGTCTTTCTTCCTTTGAATTCTAAGAAGTTCGTTGCCCCGGGGTGAAGTCCAGTTGTAGCCCCATGTCTGGTGTGCTGCGTTGAAATCGCTATGATAAGGAGTAGGGAGTTCGGTTTGGCTGTAGCTAGTTTAATTGCTTCGATGAATTTGGCATCCAGGCCCCAGGGTTTCTTTGCCTTGGGTTGACAGTAACAGTTGAGAAGGAAGAGACCCCCTTCCTCTTTCTTAGTCGACTTGAGGTGAACCTAGATGATTGTGTGTTCGAGGCCTCTCTAAACGATGGATATCTGCAATGTTGTTCTTGACTAGAGTGGCTGTGACGTTTCCCGTAGGGTCTTCGTAAGAGACGAAGCCACGGGATAAGCGTGGCGCTGCTACAAGCGGATGAGCAGGGACGGCTGCTAGCGGCCTACGCCTGAAGAGGCCTCTCTGGTGCGGTAACACGCTGCTCCAAAATTGAAAAGGAGTCTCTTGGAGTGACGTAAGTTCTTGAAACATTTCACTACCTCATGTAGGGACCCGTGTTCTAGTGGAAACCGACCGTAAACCTCTGATTGCGATTGCACAAAAGTGTGTTGAAGATATGCCACCGCGATTGCAGCGGTTCTTACTGGGCTCATGAAGCATCAGTTCGAGCTGTTGTACATCCATGACAAAGACTTTATGGTGCCAGACGTCATTTCTAGAACGCTTTTCGAAGGACGTCCAAACGGCACGGAACTGACCGATATCGAAGTGCATTTATTGGAGGTACAGCATACCTTGTAAGTGAAGCAACCAAGGCTCAAATGCTGTATGAAACTGTTCCGGACACTGCTCTTACGGAGATAATTAACTATCTGCGGGGAACAGTCCCGTCCAGGGACAGTATATAGCTTTTGCCGGAGAGCCAACAGAAGTAGGCGGAGTTTTGTTCGAGGGCGCAAGAGTGATCATCCCAGAAACCATTTGCAAGCAAATACTGGTTCGCAGTCATGAAGGTCAATCTGGTATTAATAAATTCAATGCAAGAGCCAGACAATTAGTTTAATGGCCGAGCAATTATGGTGCCATCAAGACGATGATTTAGTAATGCCCAATCTGCAAGCAATTTGCGTACCAGCACCCGAAGAAACAACTAATTCTGCGAGACGCTACAAGCTTACCATAGACACACAGCGGCGTAGACCTGTGTGAACAGGCTGGGAACACGTACTTTGTGGCCTACGAAGCATTTTCTATTTTCCCAGAAGTAGAGGGGCTCAGGGAGGCGACGTCGGAGATTATTATTTCGGCATTCAGCAGCATGTATTCTAGATACGACATACCTCTTGAAGTGTGCAGTGACAACGGCCAGCAGTTCTCATCATGTCAGTTACAGGTGTTTGCTTTAAAGTACGATTTCAGTACTTTAAAGTACGAAAATTTACCTCACTCCAACGGACTAGAGGAAAAGGATGTGCAAGTGCTAAAACGAGTACTGAGAAAAATTGCTGGGGATTATGAGGACTCTTGGCTGTGCTTGCATTGTTTCAGGTCTACACTCCTGGAGGACCGCCGGTGCCTCAGCGAGCTTCTCGTGGGACAACGCATTAGGTTCAGTATTCTCGATTTCTCGCCCACTGTCCCGAAACAAGCCCGAAGATGCAGCCCAGATAGCAAAATGGGACGTTTCCTGAGGCCCCTACAGCAACGGAACAAGCTACGCCTGAGAGAGAAAAGACAATGGACTACGACGGCTCAAGTACTACAAAATGTTGCACCTCGTTCTTCATTCGTCATCACAAAGGACTGGCGGGAATTGCGACCGAACCGAATGCATCTGCTCCAGACGAATGAAGACTTTGCGCGTACGGTTGAATTCGAGTCTATTTGTCCATACTGGGAGACGGCCAGCATTTCAGTTGTTTCCACTGCAATGACCCTACCAGTTCAGCAAGATGGCCCAGCTGCGAGCTCATCTGGAACCCTGACCAGCACCCTAGTTTCAGTGACCCCAGCAGTGCAGCGAAACGGTCCTGGGTTGAGTGATTGGTCTGGCGTGCGTGCTACTCGGACGTAAACTCAAACTGTGCTACAACTTGGACAACAACACTACGATGACAAATTCCAGCACTACGCTTAAGCGGCGTGCCAAGAGTTTAATAACATATTTTGATAATTTTTTTGTTTATTTTCTGTTTTATTTTTGTGTTATGTGTTTTGTTTCTTGGTCTTTTTTTCTTATTTTTTATTTCTATCCCGGTTTGCGAATTGCTTTCTTTTCCGAGCTACAAAGAAAAGGAAATGTAACAGTTGTGATGCTTGCAACCTTGTGTGACGCAGCACGCACACGCGCGTACTTGGTTTGTATAAAGACTAGGCAGTTCGTTCCTGCTTACTGAGCCTGACGTGTCGTTGACTGAGTCAGAAACCTGCCACATTTTTGCTACAAATTTTTTAGTGTCCTTGGGTCCTTCTTTATTTTTGGTCTATACAAACCACCTCCATTCTACTTCGAAATCGATAATTAGACTTTGCGCGGACGATTGCTTTATTAACAAAAGAACTGACTTCAGACATTGGTCACATTATTCGCCAAAACAGTTAGAATGTCGTATTGTTAGTTATGTCCATGTGGAAGATGGACATCAACACTCGCAAATGAAAACAAATGTAACTAAATACATCGCAGAACACACAGAGAGTAGTCGTCTATCACAAGTGGAATAAGTATCGTCATAAAAGTATTTGGGCATACATTTCAGAGCCATGCTATCATAGAACGACCATAATAAGAAAAAAGCACTAAAGCAAATGGTTTCCTAAGACGAACTCTATATCTTGCCTTCCTAGAAACAAAACTGTTTGCATACAGAGCACTGATCCTCCACAAATTAGGGCACGAAAGCACCATTTAGATCCTACATCAAAATCACCTACTCTCAAAACTAGAATCAGTTTAGAACAAAGCAGCTCGCATCATTCGCGGCAACTACTCACTCGATACTAGTGTCTGCGTGTTAAAATACTATCAACCCCAGTTATTTAGCAGGAAAAATAGGCCCATCGTGTTCCTTTTTTTCACGAAGTCTACAACAGAGATCTAATTTTACGCCTACTTATTCCCGCCCCGCCCGTCTTATATCACCCAGGTTAGAGCATTGAGGCAATATAAAACAATTCGAATGACACCCTAATTTGTTTTTCCCTTTTAGCACTCTGCATTAACGACTGTAACGCTTTACTCGACCATGTCGTAACCAATCATAATATCACTTAATTTAAACAGAAATATAAACTATCATAAACTGCTGACCATGACTTGTATTTCCTTGCATCATTGTAGAGCAAGATTGATAAATAGAGTGCATGCGTGTGTGTTCAGTCACCGGATTTCATTTTACTGAAATCCGGTTTAACATTTTTGTATATGATTTGTTTTAATATTACGTAATCATAATATTGTTTTGTACCCCAAAACAACCGCAGTGGTCTTCTCTTGAGTGCATTCAATAATCAATAAAAGAAAACACTTGTTACTATCACATAATCAGAAAATAAAACAAAAGTTATGAGTAAATTATAAGGTTATTGAATTGATGGCGGTACAATAAAATTGATGTTTTGAAATCGATGTGAGTATGAGCGATGCTGTTTCATGATGTCTGAATCAGAGTAAGAGTTGAAGTACAAAGTGATGAACGCACTCATATCTTTAGTGTTGAATAGTGCGATCTGAATTATGGTTTCATCCCCCTCATGTAATGCATACTGTAAAATACGCACTTTTGGGTCCGAACAAAATAAATGAAATAAAAAGGTATACCCTGTTATCAATATGAGAGGAATTGACAACCAAAGCATAGTGGATACCCATCAAAGTCGGAGATACAGTCCAGCTCCCCAGTAAAATATAGCAACGTAGGAAACTCATGTACAGTAAACAAATGTTGTTAGGCTTCAGCTTTGTTTTTCCCCGGGCCATATCTATGAATATTTTCGCTGCAACGTTCATAAAAATATACATCAGTAATGATAAGAAGAGCTAACTAAAAGAGAAAAAAAAAGGAATGCACTTGTCTTTCTCGGGGTCATCCAACCCTAAGTTGTTTTTTTCCCTAAACCTGTAAGTAAGTAACGAAAAGTATCGAAGTTAGGAGGGTATAGAGCTTTCACATTTCTTGACATTCGGAGGTTGCATCCGCATAGTACTCTATCTCCTGTAGTACTCTTTCAATGCATCCATCCCTACACGAGCGAGCGCCGCAATAATAAATATTTGCCAAAATGTTATTTTAGCGCTTGAAAGCACGAGCCAAAGTTTAACAACTTACCTCTTTCTCATATAAAATTAATGATGCTCGCTACGTTCCATGTTTCCCGTACCAATCTGTGTCCTGCATGTTCTCGGTGCGGTGCACCTTTCCGGGAGCAGACTCCATTCATCTCCACGAATTTTCGGATATCGTAGGACGTCACATAAAAATACTGTTTCAGCAAATTGTTTACAACTCCTGAATAAAAATAAAGTCAATATTTTTTTTTAGACGTTGATATTTTGTTTCACCCACTAGTGCAAACTATTGACGCAGAGTATGCGATCGATGTGCAGTAGTGTATTTTTACTTTGAGAAAAATACGGTCATTTCTTCTTACAAATACTCGTTACATCAAAACAAGGCTGCGCATAAACATTGCAGGATATTGCTGTACCATATTTTTTTGTACTCTTTTTAAAAGTAACATAAACATTGTTTGGGTTGTGTATTGCTTAAAGGAGTCATGAAACGCTTTTCCAACTTTTTCCTGTTTAGCTTTCCTCAACTCATAAATCGCGCATAGAACCAAACAGTTCGAGAAGACGGAAAGGGGGATCCCCCTCTTTCTCGGATTCTCGTTTATGCACCTGGATACTGCCATCATCTCCCTAGAAGATTAGCTCGTCGCTCATATTTCAGACAAGAAGTTGCTTACCTCGTTCCGTTCACCCCGAAGCTGACAGTGCTGTGGAAGCTACGTGCTTGTTGGGCCAGCCACACTTTTGCAACGTGATCACGCTCTCTCGCACAAACCCACGTGCAGAGAATGAGGTCAGGTGATGAAAGGGAGGCGGCTGATTGGTCCGGCAAGCGCGTAGCTTTCATCGCAATGTCAGCTATTGGGTGAGGGGAATAAGTGAAATCGGTGTCGTGTGACCTGCGTATGGGCCCGGTGACGCGCTGCGGGGGCCTGGTGACGCGCTTCGGGGACCGCGGAGGTATCACAGTGAAACGGCACAGAGCTTACAAAGGTAAGGAGGTATAAAAACAGTCCGCTGTGTTTTCGAATGTTCGTACCGAAAGTCAGGTTTTGGACGTTCTACATTTTTTTTCTCTTGGCCCACTGAACGATGTGCAATTAGTAAAACCCCAATATAAAAGATTTATTCTAGCGCAAAATATTCAATGTCATAAGCTAGTAGCTTTTCATAAAGTGAGATATTTTTACAAACAAATGAGGAATTACCATCTTTGTAAGCGTGTTCCTGGCGTTTTGACACAATAGCTCGTTTTTGTTTGTAAGGGCAAAACTAACATTACACGAAATTGTTCTACCGTTTCGTGGTTTAGATTTTATCAACCTTTAGTGGATATTGGCCAACATATGTGTTTGAATGTAACGGTGCAAATATTTATATTTTCATAATAATCAAAGCATATCTGATAATTGTTGTAATTTAATTTATCGTCTTGCAGTTACGTTGTCATAAGCTGGCTGCGCCCTCTCAGAGGGCCCAGTGAGCAATCTGTGCGGCCTGCGCACGCCACTCTTCCAACATTATAAACAATATTGTTGCTGTTATATTTGGTGATTTGGTGGGCACACCCTCATTTCTGTCCCTTCAAGTGACGTAAGCCTTTTCAATATGGATAATGCAAGGAAAAGTTATAGGCGCCATAACGTCGTTCGTGTTTTTTAATCCTATCCTTTTTTATGATCGTTATCACTATCGTAGTACTTGTGCTTTTTTTCGGTAGACATGTGCAAACATTAGTTGAATTTTTCAATGTTTTCTTTCCACTGCAGCAACTAAGGAGCAAATCTGTCTATACATTGGCAGTAATTATAAATTAGCTTGAAATTTGAAAACATTTAGTAAAACAGTAATACAAACATAATATTTTCCCCTTCTTTTTATTCAGTTTTAATCATATGTTGTCGTTCCTCTCTTTAAAATTATTAATCACTTTTTTATATGGTAATGTTCTCCGATCGAGGTTTCCTGTGCGCAATTCTTGTATACGGAATTTAAAGTATTTCTAAGATCGTAGACTGCTTTCTGCCCTTTGTGTTCCGCGCGTTTTTTGTTTTTTTTTATCCTAATGGGTGTTTTCATACATATTAAGGCATATATTGCTCATATTTCGAAACCACTTTCAAGCAACTAATGCTGACATATCATTTTGTATTAACCTTAATATAAATATTGATACGGGACTCAATTTAATCTTCAAAGTGGAGGCCACCGTGACTCGTTCGCGCCAATGTCGCTGACGAACCCTTTTTTGTTCGACATACAGGCTTGTTTGCTGGGCGATTTTACGAGAGATCGAACCAGCAGGTCCACACAACATTTTTATTTTTTCTAGTTTTTTATATGTGATATGCACTCTCATGAATCGCACGAAACTGAACTTTTTGTCTCAAAGCCGCATTTTCTCTACAAGAAAAAAAAAGTTTCCGGATTGCGCGACGGGCCCGCTCCCACCGCGGACTGCATTAGGTGCCAACTTTGCGGTCCTGTGGAAGGCAGGCAGAGAGTGGTACGCCAAAAATGTTTCTTGTTTCAGGTAACACACCAACGTTTAAGTGAACTTCATGCGAACATTGTGAGCTTTATGATTTCAAAAAAATATATAAGAAATTCCTAACTTCAGACCAAGTGCAACAAACACACTAACTTTCAGGCCTTCTACCTCAATCTGTATGGTATTAACGAGTTCGAAAGCTACACATATTATAGGCCCGGGCATCCAAATTATTCGTGAAAAATGTGAGCTTCCGATAAAAAGTATAAACATAAGAAAACATTATTTTAAAAAGCACATTTAAAAAAAAACATATTGAAAAAATAAAATAAAAAAACCCGGTCTCGATTTTATTAAAACTCTCGCATACAACTGTTCTTAGGCCAGGCAAAAAGAAAGTGCAAAAACATGTTGCATCATTTGCTTGGTACAAAACTTGCAACCGGTCAAAGTGTCGGTTGCAAAGCGTCTTGACTCCGGCGTTTTTCGTTTCTCCCCGCTTCTAACTTTTTTTTTCTAAAAAATTGTAACTTCCTTTTTTTGTCACAAAAAAGAAAGCTTATGTGTTGTAGCTTGCTGTCGGAGAAGATATCTTTCCAGATTTTCTTTTGCTTGTGGCTGTCTACGGGCACTCATGAAAGTTTACGCTCATGCGCGCAAGGTTCTGGTGGAGAGCCAGCATATTACACTTCTGTGTTCGCATCAGTTTTGTAGCTGCCCCGGGCACTTGTGAAGAACATACAAACACGAAACGTTGATTCCTGTTTCGGCGCGCGCCGTAAGCGAAAAACGAGCTCCTACTCGGTGAACCACTGCAGTGATTTGGAAAAAAGGAGGGGGTGGGGGGGGGGGGGGGGGGGCGAAGGAGGCTGGGCAAGGCAGGACTTCTTGAACTTGATCACGCTTGGACTTCGCATGTCTCGTTTATTAGAACTGTAGATAATAAAATAACGACGCTTCGGGAACAAGGGTACGGGACGCTTATGTTACGGCGGAGCCAAGGAGGACGTTTACGTTTACCGCGCGCTATACTTCGCGGTCGCTTTCGCTGTCAGGAGCTGATACTAGTAAGATATTTGAGCTCGCGTTTATCGCTGGGCAAACATACACATCCTCCTTGGCTCCTCCGTAACATAAGCGCATCATACTCCTGTGCCTGAGGCGTCGCTCCTTTAATCTCTACAGTTCTAATAAACGAAACTCGAGCAGTCTTCGGCCCTCCTTCCTTGCGTCTAAAAACGTAACAGCTACCTAAAGAGGACGGCTTGTCAATGCTTCTCCTTGAAGGAATTTTGGAGAATCCACTGAACTCTGATCGCATCAAGGGGGATTACTGTGAAAGTTCATCTAGACTCTTTTAGAATGCGGAGTGGCAGAATTGATGTCTTCGCGGCAGTGATATCATCTTTACACCTGTGTGTTTGTGCGTGTGTGCCCAGGAAAGGCACACAAGATGAGCAGTGCGGTCATATCCTTTTGGTGGCGGGAACTGCTGCAACCAAGCTCACTGCAATTAAACCTTTTTAAATCTGATTATAGCGAATGTGCCATCTTGACATTGGTTTGAACTTGCAGGGCAGCAAGGAAGGCCAACAGCAATTTAATTTTATGTGTGTCGGTTCTAAGCGACAGAAGCATCGCTAACTTTTGTGGTGTTTCGTGTAAATACATACTATGAGACAGAACTTCATGTATGGAGCGGTAAAAAAAAGCGAACTTTTTGAAAGAATGCAAGACCAGCGGCGGGGAGAAGCGAAAGCGCCAGAGTCAAGATGCTTCGCAACCGCCACTTTCGCCTGTTAGAACTTTTGTATGAAGCAAATGGTGCAATGTTCTTGTAGGTTTTTTTTTTTTTTTCCTGGCCTAAGGAGAGTTGTATCCCAAATTTTTGATAGAATAAAAACCGGGTTCTTTTTTTTAATCTGTGTATTTTTATTGTGTTGTTCAAAAATGATGTATTTAATGTTTATATTTTTACCGAATTGAGGGTTTTACGTGCCAAACCAACGACGGGCATCTGGCTATGTTTTAGCAAATAATCATAATTTGTAAGTATATTTTGAATGCCCTAGCATATATTGTCTATAGTTTTCAAACCCGTTAACGTCATACATGTTGGGGTACAAGGCCAGAAAGTTTGTGTATTTGTTTCGCCTAGTCTAAGTTATTCATTTTTTAGATTTTTTTATTTTATAGAAAACATAATAATTTCATGCAGTTGACTTAAACTTTGATGCCTTAGAAGAAACAAAACTTATTTTTGTCGTACCACTTTTAGCGTGAGGGGATTAAGCGCATTTTCTCTTCTATTTTTGTTTTGCCGATTAAAAATCCAACTTTCAAAGGTTTCTGAATTGAAATAATAACACACCATAGGCAAAATATAAAACTTTACTTTCAGGTTTCTACGGAGATTTCGGAAGGTATTCTAGTGCTTCGGATGTTCCTTTTTGAAATAATAATGGGCACAGAATAAAGTTCCCAAGTTACTGTAATGAAATCTGTGTCTTCTGCCGGTTCATACGTTGCGAGTAGAAATTCACTCCGACCGACAGACCATAAAACCATTAGGCCATCAGATGTTCCAAAAATGCGACTGACCATCACACCATCAAACCATGAATGTCCCAAAGTACGAAAGGTCATCAAAACATCACAAAATCAAGACATCAAACCATTACACCAGCAGGCCACCAGACCACCAATGTCCCAGAATACAAACGTCCATCAGAGGGCTTTTCGATAGGGCCCCCTGGCCCTATCAAAAATCTCATCACACACACATATATATATATATTTATATTAACGGCGGAGCCAGGATTTGAACTCTGGGGGGCCCAGAGTTCAAATCCTGGCTCCGCCGTTAATTTTGGCTTTCGACGGTTTCGTAAAACTATATATATATATATATATATAGTTTTTCTTCTATATATATAAAAATATATATAAAAAAACTATATATATAGTTTTTTTTCTTCTCAGTTTTATACCCACGCCTTCGGCCTCCCGCCACCATGCCCGTTATATATATATATATATATATATATATATATATATATATATATATATATATATATATATATATAAACGAACATATGCAGATGAATGAGCCGTACTTTATGCAATGAATCAAAGAATCGAAGTTTTACGAACCCGTCGAAAGCCAAAATTAACGGCGGAGCAAGGATTTGAACTCTGGGCCTCCCAGAGTCCGGTCGGGCGTCATGATCATTACAGCACTCCACCTTGGCTTTCTAGCGTTTCCTATCTGTCTTATGCAAAAGAAACGAAATGTATTAATTTAGTTTCATATATAATTATCTATGTATCACGGGGAAATTTCATCATCTTACGTCTTTTCCAAAGAGAGAGTAATTGAAAACATGTGGATTAATGAACCGCACTTCATCAAATGAATCAAGGCTTTACGAAACAGCCGAAGATCGAAATACTTTTTTGAGCGGGTATTTGAACACTGGGGCTTCCGCTGTCGGCGGGGGGCGGGAGGCGGGTGATGACTACTACACCGTTCAACCTTGAATTTCTAGCGATTCTTGTATCTCCTAATAATGCACAAGAAACAAAATGTTTACAATCAGACGTGTTCTAGGAGGCTCGTACACCACCGCGTGGAACGCGAAAACACTCTTGCTCTTACATCGCACCTGCTGGTTTCATCTTCAAGTTTTCGATTATTTCCTCTTTTGAGACCACGTACGATTATGAAAAGTGCCCAGGATACCCATACAAAAATGCCCTAAAGCCGACTATAAAGAAAGCTGGCTATGAGTGTCTTTAGACTTTTGGCGCAATTAGCAACATTGTTTCATGGCTGCCTTTAGCATTTTCTATGGTTTCCTTAATAGTCACCTCTATGGACTTCTCACTGTCCAGCCATTGCACTCCTTAGCTTCTCTAATGGCTGGCTAAAGAAATTTATATAAATTACTTTTTTAGCCGACGTGCTATATCTGACCACAAATTTTCCTTTCATTGATTTAGCCATGTACAGCTTCTTACATGTCCTGCTAAATAGTGTTGGGGCATCTTATGGCTCTTTTCAGCAAACATGCTATTGCAGCTCATGGCTTTCTCTATGGTTTCTTTAGTCCCCTAGAGCTTCTTGTAAGATATACTATAAAGAATTTTATGGTTTACCTTACGGGTATTTCCAGCCAGCGTGCTATAGCCGCCTCTGGCTCTTCCTGTTGTTTCTTTAGCCGCACATCACTGCTTGTATGGTCCGGTATAGCTTATTTTATAGTTCGCCCTATGGTTCTCGTTACCCGCCTTTCAATAGTTGCTTTCAGTTTTTTATATGAATTCCTTAGCCGCCTTTTGCCATCTGTATGCTCTTTTATTGCTTACCCTATAGCTCGTCCCATGGTTCTATATGCCCGTAGTTCTAGAGCCCGCTATAGATTTACCAACAGTTTCTTTAGCCGCCTATTTCCCCCTGTATAGTCTGCTACAGATTTTGCTATAACTCGTTTATGTTTGTTTTTTTCTTTTTTTATATACATGTTAGTTTAGCTGCCTAAATCTTTCGTACTGTTTCTTTAGCCGTCTGTTGCCTTCTGTGTGGTCTGCTTTAGGCTATTATTTAGCTCGTCTTATGGTTCTCTTTGTCGTAGAATGGCAGCTGCCTATTAATTTTCTATTTACCGCTATCGTGTGAAATGCGACACAAATTGTTTGTTGTCACTGTATAACTTAATAAATAAAAATGACACTTTGTGCCTGGTAATTGCAAAAAGGCCGGTAGGCAGGCAAAATAGATTGTTTCCAATACACCTATAAGTTTATTAGACAGAGCCTCTTCCGTGGACAAGTACAAGCTTGCAGGTAATCCGTGATATGTGAAGAGGTACAACTAAGCTGTTATTCAACTGAAAGTTTCCAAAGCAAGCGAAAACCTGGGTGACGCTTGGGTAGTGTCTATTCTCTCGGTGGAATTATTTTCCTGAAATTATACCCGCAGTGACATGCATTGGCTGTGGATTTACCTCATCGAACGAAGTTTCCTTCACACGCAATGTTTTATTGACAGCTCAGTTTAGCTTTCCTATATAAGCTTCTCTTTCTTTTTCAAGTAAAAGGCCGGGTTGGTGAGCACGCGCCTCAGGGATACATGCGCGACGAAAAGTCCCTACAGCGTCCATTTCCTGTGAAGAGTGTCATTGAAACGTTAGTGTGAACGAAGCGTGTTTATAAAACGTGTATCTCTAAAATGGTGTCCATAAAACGTGTTTTCACAAAACGCACGGACGATAACAACGCGAGTATTCTACCCCTAGTTGTCACGTGATTTTAGACAGAGACTGCCAGGCGACTAACGGTAGATATTTGGTGAAATTATTATCCCGGCACGTTGGCGATAGGAACTGCTAATTCTAGAGGTGATCCGGAAGGGTACCGGTAGAAAAACGGTCAATTGGTGCCGAGGAGTAGGTTGCAGCGCACTTACGATGAAAATGCCGGTCTTGAAAGATGTAATCCAAAATATACGTCGACACGGGCACTGTAGAACAACCATACAAACACCAAAACGAGAAGAAAATTTCCCGTGCAGATTTAACACGATGTGGCACAAGCTGCCATTTGCCGAACTGAACACTAAATACATAACAAGCATTTATTGTCGTTCTTTGAAGTAATCGATTTTTGCCGTTGTGTAGGAAAACGGGAGGAGTTGGAAAGCAGCAGCGCCTTCAAGGCCAAAGCGGGGTGCTCTCACAATGACGTACCTTCAGGGGGATTCCAACAATGAACAATACGAGAGGGTTTATCACTTGTATCCTCTTCAATGTTCGACCCAAAGTTGATAGTGAAGTGGACGCTATACGTTGCCTTCGCCTCCACGAAGGTGCCATGTTCCGCATTATCTCTAGCTTGGAGACTGTAGTCACGCGATCCTACCAGTAGACACAATTGGCCATATACACGCATATCATCTACTCTGCTGTCAATACCGAGTGAAGAGGACAGCTCCATGAAGGCTACTATTTGGACTTCTAAGGAAGCTGCTAAGCCCAAACATTTCACAAATATGGGAAGTTTGAAAATTCTGTGTTTTACGCCGTATTATAATATTATAATAACATTATAATTTATATTTATGAATAAGCCGTGACCACGTTTTCGTCCCGATGACCAAAATAAATAGATATCTATATTTGTATATTGTCACAGGTCGTGACCAAAAGAACAACAACTAAAGTGGAAGCAATAAACGTTTAATGGCGTGAACTTGTGCCCAAATCAATATAAAAAAAGCAACATGCGTCGTAGGCGAGCGCCGATTTCGGCGCAGTAACATGGTCGGACGCTGCCGAAGAACGGACTTCGTAGAGCAGCGCGGAGCGCCTTTGGTAGACGCGCTGGTTTAGCGAACATTCGAAGAAAAATGTTCGGACTTCGAACATTTCAAGCGAGAAGCTACTTGGACGTCACAGAAACTATAATTACAACACAATATTGAGTACGTGCCGCTTGGCTACGCACGCAGCATTACCCGCCCCTCTCCCCCCCTTAAAAGCACGCATCGTCCTGACGCAGCACAAGAGAAAATACTAAGAATAAAGCACGACACAATCAGAAGTCATAATTCTCAGTCAGTCCGCAGCTCCATCAATCGTAATAAGGCTTGAGACTGACGGTGTGCATCACCTCGGGTCGTAGCTGGCGTCTTGTACATGACCGCGATCCGACGGGAAGAACTTTGTAGTTCACATCTCTGAGGCGTCGAATAGTTTTGTAGGGTCCGAAGTGTCGCTTAAGTAGTTTCCCTCTGAGACCGCGGAGTGACGAATTGGTGCCTGCACCCTCACTCTGTCTTCGGGCTGGAAGTCGACGTTGCGTCGCCGAAGGTTGTACCGGTGAACGTCGACAGGTTGTTTATCGTGGATCCGAAGCCGGGTAAGCTGGAATACATCCTTTGCTATATGACTGACCAGACGGGCATCGTCGCTTTCGTCGTCCCTGGCTCATGGGTAGAATCGAACCGAGCGTGATCGTCACCTTTCTGCCATGCAGCAGCTCAAATTGTGTTAAACCCGGTGGTTTCTTGAACAACCGTGCTCAACTTAGCCGTACAACCGTAAGCATAGATCACAGATGTAGCTAACCGAAACCTTAGAATCATCATTGTAGTGCACACATAACGGCACACATATAGGGATGCCAATCTTTCGGAAATTACTCTCGCTACTGGAACCACTCTAGTCCAACTGAACTTTAGGAACGAGCGGCGAACCAGAAAGTGCACAGCGCACCAGCACACAGTTCGCCTGAGATCTGCCCAGGCCATTCTCGGACAGAATGCCATTTGAACGGAACCATCTTCCGGCATTATTAGTAACCCTATCAATTGTTTTCTTCAGAAACACCTTATTTAATCACTTTTGCTAAGATCATGCGGACTAACTTTTATAACCCTATACCCCCTTTTTTATAAACTTTTTACTGAACTACTGAACCCGGAGGAATTGAAATAAAAATGTAAATAAATAGGTTTCCGAGAAGCTTAAAAAACCTGCTTGAGACTGGAACAGGCCGACCAGCAATTATTCATTTATTCATGTGTTGGGGGCACCATGAAAAAAGCTGCCTCCAGGCAGTTTGACGTTCCCTCGGCCCCCTAGACTAGCAGTTAAGAATAAAAAGAAAAACTGATATGTTTCATACGTACACACAAAGTTTACACATGCAAATCGCAGCACATATTGTGTACGTCAAATGTACTTGAAAGCTTTGTGTAAGCAAAACATATATATATATATATATATATATATATATATATATATATATATATATATATGTATATATATATATATATATATATATATATATATATATATTTATATATATGTAGAGAGAGAGAGAGCAAAGAACTAAAAACACATAAAAACATAAAACAATGCAGAAGAAATTATACGTACACCAAACTCAGGTTTCGAAAAGTAGTCGGAGATAAATCACTGTTGTTCACTGTATGGTAAGTCAGAAGATTTAGGAGTGTGTCAGTGAGCATTTGGACTGCATAATTTGTTTTACATACGTCCGCTTTCCAGTATTTGATGTGATGGTTTATATAAGAATGATTATTCCTGGTTAATAAAAACCGGGATGTTAAATTTCAGTTGTTTCGCATCGTTTCCAATAAAAACGCTGCGGCTCAGCCTGTAAGTATAGATATCAAAGATTCTGATAATCGCAAGTCGCTCATATAAGTGCAGGGTATGAGAATCATGAGAACTACAAATGCAGCGTACTAGTTTCTTGTGGGGTACTGCCATGTTTCTACGCTTGTAGCCGCAGTAATCAAACCGCCAAAGCGACGTCAGCTTTGATTACAGCAGTCTAGCGCTGGAGATTTGTTCGGTGGACGATGTGTTTCCAAGACTCCTCCGCGGACGGTTCTTCTCTAAAACTCCACTACGCTGTTTGATATTCAGCCTGGCGAAATACCTCTGGGTGGCTGATGCAAGCGCATTGGTTGATCGATGAACGGGGGAAGTAAGATTTCCGTGGACCGGACTGCTCGCAAAGCGAAGATTTCCGAAGGTGAAAAAAAAAATGATAAGTGGCCAGACTAATACGGCTGAATGTCAGCAATGACGGAAGGTTATAGTTGCTAAGAGAAGCCGGCCACATCATATCGGTCCTTCTTTTTAAACGTAATGGTCGCTTATTTGCAGTGGTTAGCTGATGATGACGCGTTAGTGGAAATATAATGGCTTCGGGTTTGACGAAATGCACGTGTGATGGCACTAAGGTGAAAGTTTGATTGCGCCATGTATCGCAATTTTATGCATCACGACAAGATACAGGAACCATCAAGGTTGCATAATGATAATAGCCCCTCAAGAAGAGGAACAAGATATTTCCGTTCTCCAGCGATTATTATCGTTATTCTTGTCCAACTCGCTTGCACCATGCATTAACTGCATTTTCATCATGGCCGGATGTATGGCGATGATAATATGTCATTAATTTTTATGGAAGTACATAAGCTGCCTTTGTTTCAACTATATTTTTGCAACCAAAGGTCGCGCCTCGTTTGGAGCGCGACAGTCTTTTTACAGGTTTCGTCATTTCGGTCACGTAACATCAGTGAACGTGTCGGCAGCCTACTTCACCTTACGATGGGCCACAGCTGTCAGTACAAATTATTGGAGTCAATCCAGTGTATTGTGAGGGTAGTGTGAGTAATTGAAGGGAAGTACTTGTAAACGATACATAAATCAATAAGTCAAGTATGTTTAGAAAACGTGTACTTTACTTTAGGTACATCCCATGAGCACATAATTGATCTTTATTTCTAGTATTTTCTTGTAGTCTTTGAGGAAAGTGCAAATTCAGACTTTAAGGTACTTTCCCCAATCCTGACTTGTTATATTTGTATCACAAAATGATGGCTTGTCAGCAGATAGGTGCCTTATAATACGATTATTTCAAATATTTAGTCAACCAGAGTAAAACAACTAATGTGTGGCCAGTTTATTTAATCCAATATTTTCTGCCATTTTCAAAAATATATCAATCAACCCCCCATCATCCTGGGGCAACGCATACCATTAAAACACTATATGAAATGAAAGGACACAATGAAAACTTCTGTTAATACGCACATGTAATTTACTTTGAAAGAAATTGCATTCATAGTATTTTACTTTGTGTACAATGCTCCTCGTTTACCTACCCCTGTTTAACTTGGAGCTCAATACCTATCATTTATTTCTACTCTACTTAAAGCACTTTTTTTTTAATTTACTTGGTCATGCACTGGCGTGACCTGTGGTTGCAGGAAGCCGCCGTGTGCGTATTCTGGTGATACGCTCACGATGGTTGGGACCTATGTACATGGCAGGACCTTGGGACAGGGACATTGACGCCTGCTGCGGCTGGTCAACGGTGCGCAGAGGGCCAATCGCTGTAGGCGGTGATGTTCCGGTCTTTTGGTTCCACCTGGTTCTGCCGTGTATATTAAGGCCCTTGGATTGCCTGGTCTGGATTGTAGAGTCCGCAGCGGTACTTGCCAAGGTTAAACAAGTATGCAAAGACTCAAACTCAAAGGAAATGAGCGGGAATCCGCTAGCCTGCTTGGACCTCTAACCTACTGTGAGGTAAAATAACACAGAAAATAAGCCTTGGAGCGAAGTCGGGTTGGGCTCTAAGCGGACCCCCAGATTCTCGATCATGTTATTTAAGTATTATTCGTCAGAGTTAACTTGCCCTTTGCCCTTACGCATGTTTTGTGCATTGTATTTTTTATGGGGAAGTCGGCTATGCTTCGCGAGGAAGATTATTCCCGCAAATTTAATTTTCGCTTTAAGTGCTTTGGTGACAAAAATAATCGCACACGCAACCTCGTTTGCGATCGCTTGACGTATATAAAAGTCCTACAATAGTTCTAACTATGTACTATATAGGAAAGCGATGAACAGGGTGTTCTGCACATATTCTTTAAGAATTTTCCTAAGATAAGATATTGTGAGACTGCTCAGCTGGAAAGCGACGACATGCGTCATTCAATGGAACGATTGATTTTTAACCTGCCGTGCACCATACCGTTCGTCGAAGGGAATTTCATCGAAATTCGTTTCAGAGAAGATTGTCACTTCATCAAAACACAGTTTAGACAAGCCAGGGCCTCCATTTCTTTGGATAAGTGTCGTGAATTGAAAAGAATGCTTAATGAATCCGTTCGGCCGCCGTGAGGAAACTTGGAAGCTGCTAAAGGTTAGAGCCTAACTCACTGAGGCATGTTTACCTAAGCCTCGGCATCGTCCTCACTCTCTACTCATTAATCAGGCGATACACTAATAGGTTATTGATAAATCCGCATGGTTGTGACCGGTATCAAAAGTTGTCAATGGTACCCACAAACTTATCCGAATACGCTGGCCGCCCAAGTGCCGAAGCAACTGACTCAGTGACTGGCTCGCTTAGCCCTTGGATGAGGCAAAACGGTAGAACGGGCAGCGATTGTAATTATATTTGGGATTCCGTGCATTGCGTTTCTTTAAACATTTACTCACAGAAAGAAGGGTCTTCGCCAACCGAATTTAGCTAAAGTGGACTTGGGTTAAATAATGCCTCCGGCCACAAACGTCATGCGTCCTCACCAGTTGCATTCTTGTGTCACCTAATAATGAACTGCTGAGTCGATCCCATCCCGAGTGAGCGTCACGGGCCCTTCGGTAGGAACTCAGTGATGTTGGTTATCATGTGATACAATGAGAGCACTGAATTCGCTGGAGGCTTGCGTATGCTCTCCGACGTTCATCGCAAAGCAAAGCGGAGCATATTGGCTTAGTAGAAACTTCCTCCCTAAAGCAGGCGACATTTCGCTTGTTTTTTTCCTTCGAGCATTTAGGCGGTAATGGACGCTCGGAGAGGTGGAAAACGTGCTTCATCGCCCCATGCTCGCGCTCCGTGGTGAAAAGTTCCGCTTTTTCTCCTTGTGGTGCCCCTTTTTTTTAAAAGTGTGCGACGTGCTCGTCATCGGCTGGGACCAACGGGGCGGGGCATGGTGCTGCCGAACTGAGTCGCCGTCAGGGACAAGGTGCTTGCTGCCCCGTACCCGCCGGTCACTGAGGACGACGCCACGGCCGCCCTTATTACCTTGCACCGCCTCCGCCCTCAGACCCTCTGGGTGGCGGTACATACAGGGAAGCCGCCGAACTCGGGGACTTCATGAACCTGGACCAGAAGTCGTCCTAAAATGGGGAACAAGGTGGCGGTGGCCACCAGCGGTCATCACCAGTGACCCGGGGACCGCCGTCGAGGTTGGCACCTTTCGGAGAGGGGGCGGAAACTTTGGGAACGGGGCGTTCGTGTCCGGGAGACGAATGTAGGGAGACGTGAGCGGCTTTTTGTTCTTAATGTCTTTTAAGGCAGAAGCCTGATATGCCACATTACGCGTAAAGGCGGAGTCGGCGTTGTGCCTAAAAAATGGCCATAAGAATGCGTCGTTAACCACGCGCTGCTCTAGGTCAAAGCGGACTCGCCTAAGAAATACAACACAAAGAAGAGCCCAGCAACGCTGATGCTTATTCACGCCGTGAAGCCAACGGGGGCGCTCAAGGTGAAAGCATGCGCGCCTCAGAAATAAAGCAAGAAGAAAAGCACACCGACGAAGATGCTTCGTCACGGAAGCCGTGAGGCCGGCAAGGGCGCCGCGCCTGCGCAGTGGGGGAGCGTGACGGCACCGCGGGAGCACCGTGTGCAAAAGGAAAACATGGCGCGCTGCTTGTACGAATGAGCTCTGTGTAGGAAGGCTTTTGCATTCCTAGACGTAAGCAGTCTTAAGTGTCTTCGGTGTATTTTTTTCTTTCCTCCGGAGTCGTCAGCATAAACAGGTACGTGGAGCGACCTAGGTCCTAGAGTGGACCAAACAGCTGTTCGACCGCAACCTCCGAACACTTACGCTTGACGTCTGCAATGAACTCCTAACGTGGAACGCGAACGCCCGGTGATCGACGTTCACGTCAAACATTTAGTATACCACCGTGGTATAGAAAAGCCAAATAGCTTTCTTGTCCACATTCTAACTTGCGTCACTAAAAAAAAAAACAACATAATTAGGCGCAGTGGAAGAATGTTGAGCTCACAATGATGTAGTGGTGGGGTTTGATTCACTTGGATGGGCATATAGAATTTTGTTCTCTATTTCAAATTTACAATAGATCTGCATTGGCTCTCCTTCAAAGTTTGTGTTACGCATTTAGTAACGATTTTTTTCGCGTTCCGTCCCATTTTACTAGGCAATCCTTGCTCTTGAACACATCCTGTCTGTGAAAACAAAATACTAGGTTTAGCGGGTCTCGTGTTCACCACTCTTTATCAGGGTCGGGCGACATTTTTTGAGAAAAATAGTTTCCGGTTTTTTCGCACAATTTTCAACTTGCTCTCGGAAAATGTGCCGCTACGACCTCCCCATATTGACGCTTATAAAAGTGGCGTTTTCGTTTCAATACTTGTTAGTTGGATTCGCCAACGACACACAGGCGAAGTAGAGACGACGTATTTGAAACGAGTGTGCATTGCTTAAGCGGTATTGTCGAAGGGCTTCATGGTCTTTTTTCTCCGCTCCTGCATAATATTCCTGAGAAAAACACTACAACTCATCAGTTAAAATCTGAGAAGCAATTTTATCTTGTAAATCATTAAATCGGTTTGGCGTCCTATAGTAGTTACCGTCCGGACTGAACTTTTAACATGTTTAATATAAAATTATTATACATATTACCTTAATTAGCGCGTATTTATCTTTATTGCTATAATTTAATCAATGTGCCCTGAGCCTGACAAGTATTTTGTAAAAACGGTGGCACCCGTGTAATTTATTTTTTGAAGCACAAATTTGTTCAAATTATTATCAAACTGACGTCATATAAGTTGCAATATTTTTAATGGGTTTGCAACTGATGTCACAGTCGTACTGCATATGGTTCAAAACTAATCAGTGCATCGTAGCATAGTCCCTGCCATATTTGAGGAAAACAAAACCGAACTGAAGACAGCGGGAGCAATAAAATCACTATTTAATATAAGTGTATTTTTGTGTCTTCGATAGAAACGCCGATGTTGGAAATTGTGTTTGAGACACCTTAGCAGGAGATGTCTGCGCAATGCGAGACGTTAAACTTGTATCGTTGGGATTGTACTTGGGGATAGG
This sequence comes from Ixodes scapularis, assembly GCF_016920785.2. Taxonomy (NCBI): domain Eukaryota; kingdom Metazoa; phylum Arthropoda; class Arachnida; order Ixodida; family Ixodidae; genus Ixodes; species Ixodes scapularis. The sequence continues at coordinate 139,177,992 of NW_024609868.1, forward strand.
GGTTAGTAAATATTAATTACTTTACAAAAATAGCTGTTATGCGCTCTTCCCAACACTGGAAACGACGTCCACTGCCGCAGGTCGTGGGAGTTTTGTCGTCCATAGCACCAAATTCTAGAAAAGAATCGACCTCCGCCGCGGTGTTTTAAATAATCGAACCTGGGCCCGCTGCGTGTAAAGTGGCGCGATACCACAGCGCAGACTTGTGCCTATCTTAAATACTCTACTTGAAATACTGCATTTCAAATACTTTTCTTCGTATTTCGGTATCTTCCAAATATATTTTGTCTAGAGTATTCGCTACTCTATCTTAATTAAATTTATCAATATCTTGTACTGAGTATCTCAGATACCTTTTTCAACTTTCGAAAGTATTTGTCGCTGTATTAATCTACGGAACTAGGGATCCTCAGACTCAAAGGTGAAGCTAATCCTGTTGCCACCTTGGAGCCAGGTGACTGAACAAAGTGCATGAAAAAGGCACGAGCAAAACAATACCTCCAGCCCCCCCCCCCCCCTCCCAAACAAAACAACAAAAAAATAATGGATAGCGTCAAGTACGTCCGCCTTTATATGTCCTCTTGTTCTTTTTCTTTTTTTTTACTTTTATTTTGACTGCAGGTTACGCTTGGAGCTAGCAACGTGATGGAGACGTCATCCGGATTTTATACCTTTCGTCTAATGATAGAGTGGTACCGCCAGCGGGAAATTCTGACGCTAACGCTCGGTATGGTCAAAATGGGCCATTTTCGGAAATCGCCCATTTAGGGGATGGGGTCTTGGTATAAAAACGCGCGGCCGCATTTTCAAGCGACCGCGAATACTCCCTCCGCAAAGGAAGCTAGATCTTGCTAGATTTATTGAGCTGCAGTGACCTAGATTGGGCTTCCACAAAGCCCCTCGTGTGCATATTCTGGTTTAGCTTCGGCTCCGAAGCTCGATCAGCTCGATCAAAAGCGTTTCTTTTATCTCCTTTCTAATGCGCACATTGTTTCATTCTCAAAATACTCCAACGGAGATTTTTGCCCTCTGGAGCCAGGAATTGCAAGCGGTTTTTTGGACACTCTTTTGTGTTACTGATATTCCTCTCTTGGCCTTCCTAACTATTTTTTTACAGTTTTAATGTAGAGACGCTCCTCCTCACCCGAAAATACTCGCCCTTGGTTGTTGATCAGCGGGCTGCTCTTCTCGAGCCGATGTTTCTCCTGAGCGCGGATGTTTGCCGTTCACTCGCGTGCTTATCATCAAGTCTGGCTGCCTGATCAACTTTTAGTTCCGCTCTTAGGGATACGCAATATCGGATATATCTGTCAAGTCTGCCGAACCCCATCAAGGCTTAATACGAAAATTTGCGGAACGGTCATGAGCCTAGTCTACCGCCAAACTAAAGCAAACCAGACGCAATGCCTAAAATACGTGAGTCCCTGTTTCTAAAATCATTTGGGGCCCATGAACTTTCATATGCCTAATTCTTTCAAACTAAACTTTATTGCAGCAGCCAAGTTGTTTCTTGAAAGTCATAAGCATCACAGCAGAATTATATTTTCAGGAGAGTCATGACAAGTAAATCAACCTCTTTTGAGATTTTTATACTTATATTACCAGCTTGCCACCGACTTGCCAAGAATCTTCAAATGTAACTAAATCACTTTTCAAATTATTTATACTCTACTCAAGATAGTTTGAAGGAAAAGTTACTTAACTGCTATTTGAAATACATTTTGGAATGGGTGTGTAGTATCTTATCTTAAATACATTTGTTTAGTATTTGGCACAATACTGCCAGAGCTACGACAGGGCTTTTTTCTTGTTTTTTTATTATCGTAGGGCTACGTTACCACCTTTGCAATGTTGCTTATTGGTTTTTGATAAGCATACACATACCTTTGTTGGTATTGTGTAGCGCCCGTTAGATAGACACGGCAGCTGTGACGTCGCGATAGATGTTTTTATTATTATTATTCCTAGTTAATTCAAACGTTTACTGTCGAAACTAAAAACTTTAGCTAGGTGACACAAGGCGACGTCCGAATAAAAGACATTGGCCGTATTTATTCATCCAATACTACCTAAATGACAAGGCCTGCGTATAAGCTCATGGTTACTAGGTCGCTGAGCCACTTTAAACGGCAAACGTGCAGAAGCTTGATGAGATTTTACTCATAGAAAAGGTGAGCCATATTTCGTCCTTCCGGGAACCAGACGGGCTGACACGACCATTAGTCCCCTGGGGGACTAACGGGGAGGGGAGCAACTTTTGCATCCCTCCCGTTTGTCACTCAAAGTTGAAACACCTGGGCTAACCTCCGCACACTTGTATTTAGCCCTACAATGCAGAACTTTTTTTATATATTCCTGAAAATATATTTCTTCGGTCTACTGCACCAAGAGAACATACGGAATTTTCTTGTTTTTTTTAATCCGGTTTTAGTTTTAGCCTTTGAAATCAATACACAATGCGTGTATTATATATGATACACCATCCATCTTGTGGCACCATCGGCTCTAAAACGGGTAAAAGCAATCTAATTTCTTGTTGATGCCAAGAGCGACACCACACTTGTCGCACTTCACAAACGTGAGAGCCCAGTACTGTGGAAGTTTGCAGCTCTGTCTCGTGTCCATCCACTGAGGCCAGTGAATGAGCTGGTCAAGCCGGATATCTTCTGGAGCAACGTGCGTGGCAGGCCTTTTATTCTCGTTTGCTTCGATTTCGCGTTGTAGCTCTGTTGATGGTCTGCCTCGTTCGGCGACCATTTCTCCCTCTTTTGGGAGGCAGCGTTGAATGTGAGGGTAAAGTGTACATACAAAAGGCCGGCGTCTGTATCGGGTCTTGCTTGGCTCCCGTCCTCAGCGAAATTTACCTGTTTTATGTTGACGCCAAAGTTCAGGCGGACCTTCAACGAGATTTTCCCGATGCGAAGGTTTTTCGTTATGTTGACGATTATCTCATCCTACACTCCACCATCTCCGTCTCTGCAGCCATAGAGACCGTGTTCCAGAAGAACTCACACGGGCTTACGTTCACCAAAGAGGCCCCCTCCCCTGAGGGCTTACAGTTCCTGGATCTCAAGTTGGTCCCAACTAGCAAAGGTATCTGCTGGGCTCAACAGCAGAGGTCTTCTAAGCCCGTTCTTCCTTTCAACAGCTCACACTCAAGGAATGTAAAAAATGGGATCGTTCGAAATCTAATTGCTTCGGCAAAGGTTAAATCCTGTCAGCACCTTTCCGCCCACAGCCTATCCAAGCAGATTAGTCGCCTCATAAAGGCAGGATACCCGAGAGACCTGATTGAAACAACAATCAAAAGACTTGTCGCGGGGCAGAAGTCCAAACCCCTCCCTCCTAAGTCACGCTTCGCATGCATCCCCTACATACACAACACCTCACATCGCCTGAAATCTATTGCGCTCGGCTTCAACACCAACGTCGTATTTTCCTGCAAGTTCAAATTAGCTTCTATTTGTAGAAAGGTCAACAACCCCGGTCCAGCGCCCCCGTGCCAGAAAAAGCACCAGACCAATTATGTAACCTGCTGCAAAGAGTGCGTGTATTCGATTCCCATGTCCTGCGGTGCTAAATGCATCGGACAGACGGGCCGATGCCTAAACGATCGGGTGAGGGAACATGCGAACGAGATCAAGAAAGCCGCTTCCGACACTTCGGAGATTTGTTACCACCCGATTGCCAAACACACCTCTGAGTGCAGCGAACCCTGTTCGGCCGACCTTCCCTCGACCACCAGGACTGGAGGTCACGCCTCAAGATACGGACGAGAGATCATGGAGGCCTTCGCCATGCACCACAGTCACAGCAACTTCGGATCCCCGTCCATAGGCTTATCCAGGAGGGAGATAAACTTCCTGGGGCCATAGCTGGCGTCCCTCGTTTCCGCGGTTCCAAGCGATTAGATGTCTACCCCACGGGATCGTCCCTCATTTCCCTGGCTCCACACCCTCTCCCATCGCTTTCCCACTTTCCAGTGTAGCGTCTTTCACCCTCCCCTCCTTCACCTATATATGCAAACTTCGGGTCAATAAATGTTGTTGCTAGTTGGAAGTCTTCGTTGTCCGTCCCCCCTTTCTATGTATCTTCCTCATGTCTAATTACCGTTACCAACACGCTCGTTTAGTTCTTAATGAATTGGACATTTCGTTTTAGCTTGGTGATAATTGCAGGTACTGATACAAAAGGTGAGGCTTCATCTTGTAAGCGTCTATTTTTTGGCACACGTACCACAAACAACCGCATCCCGTTATGCGCCCTGCGAAGTAACTTAATTCATATGCAAACAGACAATCGGATCTCACAAAAAATAGCTCTGGTTTACTTATAAATTCCAACCTGGTTCTAACCTGTTTTTTTAGGTTTAACAACCTGGCATATTTACAGATTCCAAGCCTTCGATTTTAGAATAACAGTGGAGTACTCTGCGATGCTGAGGCTTCGAGCAGTTTCTTTCGATACTCTATTCTGTCTGCCATAGACATTCCTATGTTGAGCGAAAATGGCCTTACACACTTCTATATTACAATCCTAGAATATTTCGTCTCATGGTCCCCCCCCCCCCGCCCCCCCCCCCCCCCCCCCAATCTCTTGTAGCGTAAATAAAACTCCAGAAAAATATTAGCTTCGTACAGAAAAGAAAATATGTCCATGAGTAAAAACAACTATGCTGTACTTTCTTTTCATCTCCACACTTTGTTTGGCGTAGTTTTTTTTTGGATCCGGAGCTCAAGGTTTGATATTAAAAAAGTGCAGTCTTCGTGGCATCCTTTTGTTTATATATATACATTTTTTTACGTAAAGTATGCAGGTCTTATCGTTGCTTGCTTGTACTCTAAGCAGGTTTGGTGCAAAAATTATAGCGGCAAGGTACAGTCACCTCCCAATGATTTTCCCATTTTTTTTTATGAACTTTGTTACATTCGTAGGTACTGACTCAACAGGTAAGTAGTTTTTTTGTAAACGTCTTGTTTTTGGCACTTGTAAAACAAGCCATCACATTACGTAATGTGGCTGGCACCTTGCGATGTAACTTGTTATGCAAAGAGACAATGAGATCTAAAAAGAAATAACTCGGGTTTATTTATAAATGTTGAGCTTATTCCATCCTGGCTCCTCCGTTATTCAAACTTTGAATCTGGTTTATCTACAGATTCCCAACTTTAAATGCTGTAAGCATTTTACTTTCTTTTTGCTGCTATTATTAGTCAGATTAATCTGCAGGCCGAGGCAGCTTGTTAAGAAAAATAGTCCTGATTATCCTTTCTGCGACCAAACCCGAGTGGAAATGACATAAAAACAAAAATGAGAAGCAGTAGTAGGCAAAACCATGTGTCACAGTTGAAAAGAAAAAAAAAAGTAGCGACGGGTTCGGACAAAACACGGACAAAGTACTAAACTGCCCACTGTCGCTGCGTACAACTGAAAAAAAAAATATAGCGCAGTCTTTTGCCGTGGCTTGCGAGAGATTATTCAGGAAAAGCACTCCTCAGGGAACCTCTTCACTTATATTGGGGATGTACGCACTCGTGCGTACAGATGGTTTACGCCGGCGAGCATGCGCATTGTTTAAATTAACCCTACAGGGACTTTATTACTGGTTTTTAATTTGCTCCGAACCTGAGCGAACTGAACGTAGTAGACTAAGGAAACTTTTATTTTCTCGAATTTCGCTTTATCTGAAATGTTATAGGCAAATTAAAATTACAAAAACAAGAAAACAAATAACCTCCTTCATGACGTCCTTGGTCGCTTGAGTGGCCGTGAACCCGATGAGGGGTAGTGAGCTCAGCGAGCGCTCACGGCTGCTGCACTCCGTGTCGACGGCTCGAGAGGACGCCACTAAAGCAGGGTGTATGACGCGCGCAGCCAGGCCGGCTGGCATTGCATTTGCTGCACAATTAAACACTAATTGAGCATGACACTTCATTGGCCACAAACGACAGCAAACAGGGGGTAAAGATCAGTTCAGACCGGGAGCCGCTTCGCGCTGCCATACCGCCAAACGGCCAAACCGTAAGCCAAACCTGATCGCCGAAGGGCTTCGAAACGCTCGGAACCGGTCGGATCTCCGAGCCCGTACACGACTGCAGCGCCGCCGCTCTTCGGTGCCTGCTGCTACTACACCTTTCGAGTATGTGCCGCCTTTTCCACCGTGCGGTGGCCGGTATGTCGACGGGTCATTTCTGGGTTTCGTACTTTCTAAACTGCATTTGTTTCTTTTTTGATCTAAAATGCTCAACAAAAACTAGTTTCATAAATAATTGAAATGGTTCGCGCCACTTATATTTTGTATTTCGATTAAAAAGAAGCTTTTAGCGGCTCTGACCAGTAGTAAACCCAGGACCAAAGACTTCACATACCGCGCGCTTTCGGCACCGCGGTTCGCCCCCGTAGGTAGAGGAGGTTTGCCTTGTCGTACGGTTAAAATATGACGAACTGGTAGTTAGTTACTCTTGCCGTGCCCGCTGGCTTCCCCGAAACTGAAGAGACTTCGAAACCGCAAAAATGGTAGAGGCTTAAATATGGTTCAGGGGCCCCTTTAAGCGCGCATATGCGCGTGTTGATGGGGAGAAGCAATGATATGATGGCGGCGCCTTTGGGGACGAAATGGAACTCCGCGCCGCTAGTCCTCTGGAAGTGAATTCGCTGCACACACACACCGAACCGTACAAAAACATGTATGCACACACACATGCTTCAGCACGTGTTTCTTCCCCCCCTGTGGTTCCTCTCCCAACCCTTCAAACAAACCTCAAAGACCAAGTTGCAAAAAAATAAAAATAATAATGGTCAGCTTTGTCCGTTTTGGCCCGCCTTGCAGACTTCAATTCAAGGACCGCACTCGGCCCGGGCTCTTTGTGAATGTAGTCGTGAAGCCCGAGCCCGGCCCTCGGGCCGGGGCGGCCCGTGCAAGTGGGCTGGATTGCACCAGTAGATATCTCTACCTGCGACGCTGACGGCTCGCCGCCTTGTTATGATCGGGCGGCCATCGCCACCTCGCTGCGAGCGACGGAGTTAACGCAATTACACTCGTACTGCTGGGGCGCAAGTCGAATGGGAAGGCCGGAGAAGTCATCGCGCGCGCGCTTCGAGATCTTGGAGGCCATGCTCGCGTACTGTATCAGATCTGTTGCATCATCTGTTCGTGTCGTGTCCAACAACAGATCTGGCGATGTGGACGTATTTTTGGTTTGTATCTTATGTGATACACCATGCATTGTAGGGTTAAGCCACTGGGACTAAATGTGGCGCCCGTACCTTATGCATTACTAGACAGTGTCCTTACAGACCCCGGTGTCGGTAGTCAACGTCAAATTCAAAATTGGTAGAGCAATAATATCGCTGTGATATATCGTTTTTATGCTCGTTACATTCACATTTGAAGAGCACTTATTTTACATTTGCACGTGCTTTACACATTTAACATAGACAAGGAGTTAGGACACTGATGACAAACACGCACAACGCACACGCGATGACACGTGAATCTAATGCCCAGCACTAAAGGCAACCCATGCGCCTTCTAAACTGATTATTCGAAAAAAGTCGTTTGGCCAGTTACCATTTCGACAATGAACGATGTTACAAATATGGTGCTGCTTTCGCGCAAATACTGTTCTCCATATATTCGCTAACCATTCCAAGGAATGTATGTCTTACTAAGAAGTAACGGTACACACACTAATTATTTGCGACAGTCTATAAAACAGTATTCACATAGTCTCCCAGGAACCATGTTCTCACTTTCCCGCATAGCCTGCCCAACTTTCTGGATCCGTGCAACCACACTGTCTCCTTTTAACAAAAACATATATTAAAAAAAATATAGATTGAACTTGTTTTGTCTTTGCAAACGTTTTTACCACGTGCTACATGGATATTGTCATCATAGTTAAACAAAAAAGAAAATATAAACGCTTCCAAAGCACGTTCAGAAAAATTCAAAGGGTAAGGACTCCAGGACAGCGGTCAAACGTATGTGTCCAGTACGTCAACAATGACCGCGTTCGTGGCAGCACTGGCTAAAACGACGAGCTGGAACAGAGGCGACGATCTTAATAAAGTAATCTCCAACCCTTAAATATGCCCCCGCATGCAATATTTTTTGCCACGATTGTCGTTGGATACCTCGTCCTGCGTTCCGAAACTGTACGTGCGTCGCTAAGACTGGCCGTCGGCGTGGCCGTTGATGCCACCATCTTGTCCTCGCGTTTGGGTAACTAAAATATAGAGATGCACCCTGACTTAGGACAAGTAATGGCTGCTCTTGCTCGCGCACACCTCTCGGTTAGTTCCGGTCAAGTGGAGTTAGCACTCAGCATTTGCGCACGGTACCTAGCTCCTGCCGGATGGTCTCTCCGGGAAGCAAATGGGAGTTAAGAGGACCAAATGCTGCCGTTAGTCCTTTCTTTGAGACCATCCTTTTCTTAGAGTAAAGGTACTAAAAATTTCGTCGAAGGTGTATTTCGCAGATCGTTTTATCATATAAGATTAAAAACGTAGCTCAATATCTATAAAAAAAACTTTAGTGTACGCTATAGACTCTTAAGAGCCCTTACGAGTGGGAATGCGAAAACATTCCTACACGCAGCGCACTTCTTCGAGCAGCGCACCACGCCTTCCTCAATCACGGGGCGCTCCGGTGGTGACATCACGCTCCCCCACTGCGCAGGCACGGCGAACCCAGCTGGCTCCACGGCTTCCATGACGATGCATCTGCGTTGCTGTGCTTTTCTTCGTGTTTTATTTCTGAGGCGCGTCCGCTTCGACCTTGAGGGTATATTCAAAATCATACCCGAGTAAACTGTCTCCTACGTCAGCGGGTAATACCACGTGATATCGCGAGTAAACGATCCGCGACTAGATTTTGGCACGGCCTGGATGATCACCTGGATACTAGGCAGATTGGCTTCGTCTTGGGCTGCGGCAAGACGAAAGCATAGCAGGCTCGATTGTGGAAAATATCAGACGATCTGTTTTTATCATGGAGGAAGCACTCTAAGAGACGATGATATTAGCCGCTGCGAAGTGTTTCTTTGATAGTGACGACGCGGGGGAGGAGCGGGAATCCTAGAGAGTTTTACAACGAAGAAGAGGGAAGGAAACATTTCTTGATAACCTTTAAAGCGGCATCTAGCGCGTCAATCGAAAAAGTACCCAGAGCGTGCTTCATTGGCACACCTTGCAACGCCGACTTGAAGCTTATATTAGTTATTGCATACAAATAAAAGCGAAACCATTCACTCCGATGAGAGTGAATTACGTATTCACTCCCATCTTATTCAATAAGCTTCGTGGGAAGCAAAATATAGAAAGGCAACATAAAAAAAAACATTTGGCCGTCATACGTATTTTAGTAAATTATGTTTTGCATGTGGGCTTTATTTATTTCTTTAGCTTTTGTATAATGCACTATGAACGTCCATACTAGCTTTAAACGTAAACATTTTTGACAGAGGTCTGTCTGGTTAGGAAGAAATTGAGAGTTTTTGCGGACTCTAACCAAAGTTTTATACTAGCTACGCTTTACGTCTAAAGGAAGACTTCGGATGGAATCCGTCCCTTAAGTGTTGTTTTTTGTTTCTACATACGCATACATTACCGACTTGTTTGTTCCGAATGAATATTGTTTTTGTGTTACCGGGCTTGCATTCTATGAATCGGCGGTCACCGGGAAAAAGAAAAGATCACAAATGGCACGTGTGTTATGCGTAGCTGGTTGATTATTGTCGGGGATGCAAACCAATGATAAATTATGTATATATTGAAGCAAATTAGACACTTGAAACGAATGCACTTGCACTTTAAAGCAAATCCTACATAATATATTTTTTTATCATTTCAGGCGCAAAGTGGCCAAGAATTTAGGGCATGCGGAAACCATTGTCCCCCGCCAGTCTCCCGTGGACTTCAAAAGTAAATTTCGGCTCCGAAGGACTTCTGTTGAGCGCCTAGTGACGTTGCTCGCCCCTCACCTGCAAGTTCCTCGCCGACGGCCGGCCATAGACGTTACCAAGCACTCGGATATTCGTTTGGAGTCTTGCCAACCTGGGGTGCTTCTTTTGACTTTGGAGGAGCGGGTTATTTTTCGATCTTGAACCAATAATGAATATCCCCAACTCGTTGTTTGTCTATGCGGAGCGCAAGTTCGTCTGCTTCTGGCACAGGGGTTGCAATGATGTCAGAACGCCGAGCTCTTCTTGGCTGATTGAAAAAATAGTGGGACCTCAAGGCATCTAGCGTTGAGATCTACCCACTATATCCTTTCATATGAAACCCAATCAGAGCTCGGCGTCGTTCTGACGTCACCGCAACTCTTACGCAAGAAGCAGACGACTTGCTCTCCGCATAGCCATGCGGAGAGCATGTCGTCTGAGCAGGATTTCCTTACTTAAAATTTCTGAAATGTCTGGTTGACTACAATAATTTCTGAAATGTCTAGCTGTTCGGCGCCAGTGAAAGGGTCTCATCGCTTTAAATTTCAGATGACAAAATAAGCGTATACTGTATATGAAAACGAACTCAAGGTGGTTCATTGTTATAGATCATTTAGATGCTGGCTGTTTTTATATTTTACTGGTCTGTTGGGATACCGCTTTGGACTCTCCAAGTCTACGGTGTGCAGGGGAGTGCATCGAGTTGGTCTAGCTGTTTTGACCCACAGCCTCAACTTCGTGTCGTGGCCGACGGAGAAAAAGGCACTGCATATTATATCCGGCTTCGAGGCGAAAGCAGGCTTCCCTGGAGTCCTGGAAGCAATCGACGGAAGTAATATCGTTTGCAAGGGGCCACAGGGCAAGGATGCCCAGTCGTACATCAACCGACATGGGTTGCCATCGGTGCTCCTTCAAGCTATCTGCGACCACGAGGCGAGGTTCCTTCACTGCAGCGCAGGAGATCCCGGGTCCGTGCACGACGCACGCTTGTACAGGCGGTCCGAGCTACCGACGATCTTGACTGCGGACAAGTTCCCCTTCGACAGTCGCCTGCTCGGAGATGGCGCGTACCCGCCGCGCCAAAGCCTCCTTGTCCCCTACAGGCGCAACGGCCGACTGACTGAGCAGCACAGAAAGTATAACACATAGCACGGAACAACGCGAGTGGCTATAGACCTTTCCAGCGGCAGTCTCGAACGAAGCGATTTCCAGCGCGCGTCCCTGGTTTTGAGAGGGTACGTCAGTGTTGCCCGACTGCGCTGAGCTGAAGGTTTTCTCGTCAATAGGCTGCGGCAGCCTGCGTAGGAGCAATTTTGAATGCTGGTGGCGGCGAAATCGCCTCGCTTTATTTTTCCTTTTGTGTTCTATGGCGATGAGAATTTCTCGAAGTTATTAAAAACGCGTTGAACTATTTTTGGGAACGAAACCAAACAAATGAAAGCATTTTTCGGCAAGTCTGTGCAAATGCAACTGGGATGGTTGTTTCATTTTCTGCTGATACACTTAGCCGTGTCAAATAAAAGGTCTTAACTGCCTAACATATTTGACCACACCAGAGGATAGCCGAACTGCATGGGTATTGCCCGCTGACTGTATGAAATTCAACGAGTCTCATCAATCGAACAACATATGTTGTACGTACCCCACGGTGCCCCGTTATCCGAACAGGGTTTGAAAAGATCTCAAATAACACAGCATATCCAATATACAGTGCCGACGATAGTCACTTCACGACGATCGGACGGAATCCGGCTTGTCTTGGGGTACGTCTTGAAGAGTGATGGTTCTTTTTTTTTTTTTTTACACAGCATTGCACAGCAACGGACGTGTCTATTCAGTTCCCATACCCCGGACCCTATCAGCTACTTCTCACCAAGACTGGGAACATAGCCGGGAAGGCTTTTCGGAGATTTTCTGAACGGAAATAATCCTAGAAGAAAGTCGAACGGCCCGCGTCGCGGCCTGATTGACGTTCGCTCTCTTCGCTCGCTCTCTTCTTCCGTTTCCTGCGAAGGACCAGCAGGCTACGAGCCCTGGTATTCCCTGGCTCTCACAGTGGAAGATTACAAAAATACGCAAGCATCCTGAACAGGCAAATAGAGTAAACACTTTCAAGGAAAGCCGGCGAACTCCGAACACACAATGCAGGTGGGGAGTCGCGCTGACCGGGTTTCCACAGCTCAGGCGGGGGGCAGAAATTTGTGGCTGATAGGGGTCGCTCGAGACGCAAAATGGCGGCGGCCAGCGAACTGTTTCTGCAAAGGTCTGTAGAGCGGGCCTTTGGGATTCTCAAGGGGCGGTTCCGACGTCTCAAGTACATTGAAGCCCGCCGCCCAGAACGCATCATCACGACGATTGTGGCAACCTGCGTCATGCACAACGCGTGCATGGAATGGCGGGACATCTACGAAGGTCCCCTACACACCGAGGACGACGGACCCGCAGGTGACGGAACGGACAGCGACTCCAGAGAGTCCGGTGGGTCCTCCTCGGACGAAGGCGACGCACCCATGGCGAGTCGCGACAAGGCCAGGGGCAAGGCAAAGAGAGACTTTACCACGCACAGCCTGTGAAGCCCCGGTATATATATGTACATATTTCATGTTTATTCACAAGAATAGGAGAGCAACCTATTTTTTTTTATTATTTGCATATTCATCAATCTACTGTTAATAATAAAAACTTGTTGGAACTTTCACATTTCTAATAATAATAATTTGGGTTGTGGGGATATTTATACTGCGTATAGTTGGTCTGCCATTAAAATTGCGACGAGTCACACGCTGTAGATGAGCAATTTAGCCAGTGCAGCACAACCGCTAGCCTGGGGGTCTTTAACGTGCAACACGCAGTAGTGACACACGACCGCACGCCAGTACGATGCTCATCCAGAACGAAACGGGCAGGGGTGGGGCTCGAACCCAGGATCCATACCCAGGCAGCACACGATAGTGGGCCAACATTGGAATTGATGGGACAAAGAATGGCCCAACAATGGCCCTACTGAGCCATGTGTTTACCAATATTGGAATCACCTGGGCCAATAATGGACTATCATAGCCAATGTTTTTTCCGATATTGGTGATGCACTGGAATAAGCTGTCCAATATTGGACTGTGAAAGCCAATGGCTTGCCAATATTGGATAAATGCTGGCATAACCTGTCAAATATTGGACTGTCAAAGCCAATGGTTTTCCAATATTGGATATATGCTGCCATAAGTTATCCAATATTGGACTGCCAAAGCCAATGGCTTTCCAATATTGGATATATACTGGCATAACCTGTCCAATATTGGACTGTCAAACTCAATGGTTTTCCAATATTGGATATATGCCGGCATAAGTTATCCAATATTGGACTGTCAAAGCCGATAGGTTTCCGATACTGGATATATGCTGGCATAAACTGTACAATATTGGACTGTCAGAGCCAATGGCTTTCCAATATTGGATACATGCCAGCATTAGCTGTCCATTATTGGACTGTTAGAGCCAATGGCTTTCCAATATCGGATGCATGCTGGCGTAAGCTTGTCAATATTCAACTGTCAAAGCCAACAGCTTTCCAAGATCAACTCATGCTGGCATAAGCTGGTCCAATAGTGGACTGTAAAAGCCAATTTGGATTTCCAATTTTGGAAGTATGCTGACTTGTGCAGGTCATATTGCACTGCCGAGGCCAAGGGCTTTCTAATATTGAATGTATGCTGTCATATGCTGTTCAATATTGGAGTGTTAAAGCCACAATTTCCAGTATTGGAAATACAGGGATAAAACTGGGCAAAGCAGCTTTGGAGAAATTTTGGGAGCAGAAAAAAACTATTTTCATGAGCTACTTTTAGTTTTACGAGTCTATCGCGCTATAAAGTCATATATTAAACTCGAGTGAAGTCTCAAGAGGGTTGCTTCGACTGCCAGTGGACATGTCATCAGTGTAGGCAGAGCAACGACGTAGCAATCGCGACGCGAGAGCATACTGCGCCTCGATCTGGCCGGCCGCGCTCGCTCTGCGGAAATGTGAGCGTGGGACTCTCGAGCCCCGTTAGCTTACTGATGCTGCAAGACGCTACTTTGTTGTCGCGAATCATTTGCCCTTCGAACGGTCGCGAAGCCGTTGCGCCCGGCGTACCCTACGCAGCATATTTCAGAAACCGTTCGCGCAGCATCGCAACCTTCTTACTGCGAGCGTCGGTGATTCATCGTGTGTTGAAAGTCGGACGATGTGCTGTTCGAGGTGTCTTTTATGTGCAACTCTTTCGTAAAAAAATTTGAAGTTCAAAGACGCGAACCTAACAGTGTACAAACAGTTTTAAATTTATTGATAAAAAATATATTTATATATTTATAGATATATTTGTGTACATCGTGCGCAAAAAATAGTCGCGCTTAGTTCTTCATTCTAAATTATAATGTAAGTTATACGACGCAAAACATACTGTCGTCACACTTGCCCCGTTTAGAACCACTTTTGGACGGGACAGTTTCTTTAGAAGTTCGAAAGCTGACCTTCAAAGAGCTGTCCTGTTAAATCGGTAATAACAGCAAGGTAGACGCTATGCGTGTTTAAGGCCAATCCTGTCTCCGGTTAGGGTCACGTGACTACTGTTTCAAAGCTGGCGATAAGGCAGAGCACGGAACCTGCCTAAAGCACAAGATCACGCATAACTTTTACTGCACCATCAACCTTGGGTAGAAGTGACAAATTCTCTCGCTCCGTTCATTGTTGAGATGCCCCTGAAGATAAGCCTTTGTAAGCGCACCCCACCCCCGTTCTGGCCTGCTTGCTTTGTACTCCTTCTCTCTTTTTTATCTCTCTCTCCCTAAGCTGAAGGCGCGGTTGCTGCGCGTACTCGCCGGACTTGAATCCGCTCTCTGTGCGCGGGTAACGGCAGAAGTGTGATCATGTGGTTTGACGGATGGCACATTAAGGGGTGTCCAAACAGGACACTACAAAACCCGCGACTCCGGCAAACCGTGCCGCGCTCTGCCGCGATCCGCTTCCGGCCGTCGGAGGGAAATTTCCCTCCGTCAATTCTTCCCGGGGGGAAACTTCCCTCCGTCAAATCTCCCCCTCGCTTCCTCCACGGCGGCCTTGCTCTGCTTCTCACGTGGGTCCGGAGAGCCACTCACACGCTCTGTTGGCTCTCGGTCAATTGCTCAAGGCCTCCGCTCACAATACGGAACCGCATCGGACGCCATCACGACGAAAGTGAATCTCGACAAAGAAAGCAGATCCGAGGCGGGCGAAACGCACCCTTCGACGCAGGAATGTCCCAAATCCACCCGAAGCCGGACCTCCTTGGCCTTCGAGCCGAGGCGACGGCGGTACGCGAGGGCATTGGCGAGGTGAGCCAGACGCAGGTGGCGTGTGACGTCATTCTGAAGAGGAGAGCAGTCGTGATCGTAAAAATTTTCACGACTCCTGCAAACATTTTCACGACTCCGACAGACCATAAAAATAGAAGCGTCCGCTTCAATTTTCACGATTTGTCGGAGTCGCGGGTTTTGTAGTGTCCTGTTTGGACACCCCTTTACCCGTTGACAAACTCGGAATGCCTGCGTCGCAAGGACCGGACCTAGTTTCGCGCGTGATGCGGCCTGCGGGGTGCAGGCCCGCTGTGGATTTCGCTTCTGTGGTAAATGGTATCTCGTTCGAAAAGTCCTACCCATGTCGATTTCTTCAAAGAGGCCCAAGACATTCTTGTGAACAGTTTAGTGTCCGGTTCGGCAAATGGCAGCGTGTGCTACATTGTGTTGAATCTTCAGGGATCACTTCCTTGTAGTTTTTGTGTTTGAGTGGTTGTTCTGCAGTGCCCGTGTCGACATATAAGTCGGATTACATCTTTCAAGTCCAGTATTTTCAACGTAAGTGTGCTGCAACCTACTTGATGATCATTGTCCGTTCTTGTATGGGCAATCTTCAGGATAACCTCTAGAATTGGGCATTGCCTATCTCCTGGCAGCTGGGAGAATAATGGCAGGCGACTGTCTTACCGACAGTCGCCTGCCATTATCTGTCTGAAATAATGTCACAACCGCAGGTAGAATACTGACTTTTTTATTCTACCTGCGTTTCGCAAAAACACGTTTCGTTGCCACCTTTCTGGTCGACATTTACGTTTCATCGACATTCGTTACGCGAATTGCGCGCTGTAGGGGCATTTCGTCACGCGTGTATTCCTGAGGCGCGTGCTCACCGAACCAGCCCACCCTTTCACGCCGCTTCATGCTAATCTGAAGCGGTTCATTGCAACAAAAAAAGAAGAAAAGAAAACATATTTTGAGTTTTTTTTATGAAACATCGCGTGCTGATGAAACGACCTGTCTATGAAATGTAGTTCGATGAACTGATTGCACCGCCAATGAGGGGCGACTAGTGGTAGAATTTTGGCGAAACAATTCTGTCAGCTGCCGGGAGACTGGACACTACCCAAGAATTACCCCGGTTGTTGCTTGCTTTGCAGTCTTTTTAATTGTATCACAGCTGAGTAGTACCTCTTCACATATTACGAATTGCTGAGATTGTGCTTGTCTACAGAATAAGCTGTGCGTAATAAACTGTTAGGAGATTTCAAAACAATCCCTTGTGTCTGTTTACCTTCCTTTTTGCACACAACTTGGCGAGGGCACTTGCAAAGAGCTGGGCGAGTGCAACGATGGCCAAAAATCAGCATGACGGCCAACATTGGATCGGGTCGCGCTTCCAGTGTTGTCCAATATTACGCCGGTCTTCGCCAATGTGGCAGCACCTTGGCTGGAACCATGGTTTAGCGATGGCCCAACATTGGCACCAATGATGGGGCCGACATCGGCTGGAACGATGGCTGAACATTGGCCCAACATTGGCACTGATCACTGGGCCACCATTGGAAAGGGTAGCGCTTCCAATATTGTCCAACATTGAGGCCGGTCTTTGCCAATGTTAGGCCAATGTCGGACCGACATTGGTGTGCTGCCTGGGTAGGTTCTGCAGCGCGAGCTTTTTCACATTCCTTTGTGATCTCCTGGTAACGGGAACACGTTAATCATTGTGACTTATATCTTCATACACTCACACAAAGTAAATAACCTTTTAGGTGAACTCATCTTTGCAGCTTGCGATAGTTAAATTCAAGATTACGAGGTTTCAAACAACATGTTCCGGTTCTTCCGCGTTGGCTCTCTCTGCTTTCTTGAGTTTTAAAAGTTCTTTAAAAAAACAATTAAAATCCTCGAGGGCCTTGACTTTCCTTTCTTCTAAGCCATTTTTTTTTTGAACAGCAATTCTTGTGCCTCCGAGAGTTTCGACTTTCTCATGCTTCCTCGGCTGCACTTCGCCTTCGGCTCCTCTCTGGTTTCCCTGACGCTCAGACCAGCTGAGGTGCTTGCAACAGACAGAGGGACCACCTCCGGCCTTCGCCCGAAGATTTCAACCATTTCCTCGAGGAATGGCCAATCCTTCCTGTGAGATCAATACAGTGCTGAAATATTTCATCAAAATCTCTCTCAAGAAATATAAAAATGGAGACTTGAAATGCGTACCTGTCGTTGCCGCTCTTGGCGTTGTGGTCCTTAACACGTTTATACGCTTTTTTCAAATTTTTCTATTTATTGCAACACTGGTCCTCAGTGACTAAGTACCCCATTTCATTGAGGGTCTCGGCCAGCCTGAAATAAATAACCACCAACATTTTAGTGTATTTAGTTTCTTGTGGCCGGATTTGGAAATGAACGCTCCCTGAAATAGTAGTCCGAATTGATATTCTGCCTCTTTATATTAAATCAAGCCCATCAAACCGGTGAGTTCCCTGTGAGTGGCAAAAAGTTTGACTTTTCTAAACATGTCTCATCTTCGGACATGCTCGTGTGAAACATTACGCGCTGTAGGTGTCTAGTCCCAGGTAAGCAAAGACATATTTTTCTTATCTTCGGTAAAAATATAAATAAAATAAAAATGCCTGCTACAAAAAAAAAAGAAAAGAGAAGAAGAGGAAATTGCCACTACGTAGTTGTGGCACGAGCATGCATTTCCTTCATTTCACAGCGATAATACAAAATACTTGAAAATGTATCGTTTTACCCTTTCCAGAACGTCCTGGAGGCAAGATTACTTTTTTTTTCATCTTGGCACAGCGTTCGATTAAGGCCAGTACGGCTGGTCGTGTCCAATACACGTACGCCTCCTTGCTTGGCGTCAATGTTTTGGAGGTGGCACCACCCCCAGGCAGCACACCAATGTCGGTCCGACATTGGCCTAACATTGGCAAAGACCGGCCGCAATATTGGACAATATTGGAAGCGCTACCCTTTCCAACGTTGGCCCAGTGATTGGTGCCAATGTTGGGCCACTGTTCAGCCATCGTTCCAGCCAATGTCGGCCCAATCATTGGTGCCAATGTTGGGCCATTGCTAAACCATGGTTCCAGCCAAGGTGCTCCCACATTGGCGAAAACCGGCGTAATATTGGACAACACTGGAAGCGCGACCCGATCCAATGTTGGCCGTTATGCTGATTTTTGGCCATCGTTGCACTCGCCCAGCTCTTTGCAAGTGCATTCACCAAGTTGTTTGCAAAAAGGAAGGTAAACAGACACAAGGGATTGTTTTGAAATCTCCTAACAGTTTATTACACACAGCTTATTCTGTAGACAGGCACAAAATCAGCAATTTGTAATATGTGAAGAGGTACTATTCAACTGTGATACAACTAAGAAGATTGCAAAGCAAACACAAACCGGGGTAATTCTTGGGTAGTGTCCAGTCTCCCGGCAGCTGGAAGAATTTTTTCCCCAAAATTCTACCGCTATTCGCCCTTCATTGGCGGTGCAATCAGATCATCGAACGACATTTCATAGACAGATCGTTTCATCAACATGCGATGTTTCATAAAAAAAACTCAAAATACGTCTTTTTCCCTCTTTTCTTTTTTTGCAATGAACCGCTTCAGACTTGGCATGAAGCGGCGTGAAAGGGTGGGCTGGTTCGGTGAGCACGCGCCTCAGGAATACACTTGCGTTGAAATGCCCCTACAGCGTGCGATTCGCGTAACGCATGTCAAGGAAACGTTGCGCCTCAGGAATACACGCACGACGAAATGCCCCTACAGCGCGCAATTCGCGTAACGCGTGTCGATGAAACAAAAATGTCGACAAAAAGGTGGCCACGAAACGTGTTTTCGCGAAACGCACGGAGAATAAAAAAGTCAGCATTCTACCTGCAGTTGTGACATTATTTCAGACAGATAATGGCAGGCGACTGTCGGTAAGATTGCGGGAAACTTATTCTCCCGGCTGCCAGGAGATAGGCCCTGCCCAATTCTAGAGGTTATCCGGAAGATTACCCATACAAGAGCGGACAATGATCACCAAGTACAGGGTGTCACAAAAGAAAATTTACACGGTATTTTTTACCGCAAAAATAAACTAGGCGTCGCCGAACGCTCATTCTCCGCCCAAAGGTAGAGCTAGAGGTCACAACCAGACGCCAATGTTTCAGCCCGATCCGATAACTTAATCAAAAGTTATAAGTGATTTTCTGAAAATTTCAATGGGAAAATGGAGCCCATTTTTGCTCGTTTTCTGTTTCTGATGCCATAGAGCCCCATGTGTTTGAAAACTCCGTCGGCCGCCATTTTCCCATTGAAATTTTCAGAAAATCACTTATAACTTTTGATTAAGTTATCGGATCGGGCTGAAACTTTGGCATCTGATTGTGACCTCTACCGCTACCTTTGAGCGAAGACTGAGCGTTTGGCGATGTCTAGTTCATTTTTGCGGTAAAAAAGACCGTGTAAATTTTCTTTTGTGACACCCTGTAGGTTGCAGCGCACTTACTTTGAAAATACCGGACTTGAAAGATGTAATCCGACATATATGTAAACACGGGCACTGCAGAAAAACCACTCAAACACAAAAACCAGAAGGAAGTGATCCGTGAAGATTCAACACGATGTAGCACACGCTGCCATTTGCCGAACCGAACACTAAACGATTCACAAGAATGTCTTGGGCTTCTATGAAGAAATCGACACGGGTGGGACTTTTCGAACGAGATCCCATTTACCACAGAAGCGAAATCCACAGCGGGCCCGCACCCCGCAGGCCGCATCGCACGCGAAACTAGGTCCGGTCTTCGCGACGCAGGCATTCCGAAT
The DNA here is from genome assembly GCF_016920785.2 of Ixodes scapularis. Taxonomy (NCBI): domain Eukaryota; kingdom Metazoa; phylum Arthropoda; class Arachnida; order Ixodida; family Ixodidae; genus Ixodes; species Ixodes scapularis. Next base: position 139,198,071 of record NW_024609868.1, read on the forward strand.
TTTTCAACGGCTAATGCGTCATCCGTCAAACCACGTGATCACGCTTCTGCCGTTACCCGCGCACAGAGAGCGAACTCAAGCGATAAAACGTGTACGGTTCATTGGTCCGGCGAGTACGGACCGTCTACCGCGCCTTCAGCTTAGGGAGAGAGAAAAATAGAGAAGGAGGACAAAGCAAGCAGGCCAGAACGGGGGTGGGGTGCGCTTACAGAAGGCTAATCTTCAGGGGCATCTCAACAATGAACGCAGCGAGAGAATTCGTCACTTCTACCCAAGGTTGATAGTGCAGTAGATGTTATGCGTGACCTTGGGCTTTAGGCAGGTTCCGTGCTCTGCCTTATCACCAGCTTCGAGACCGTAGTCAAGTGACCCTAACCGGAGACACGATTGGCCTTAAACACGCATAGCATCTACCCTGCTGTCAATACCGATTTAACAGGACAGCTCTTTGAAGGTCAGCTTTTGAACTTCTAAAGAAGCTCTCCAGCCCAAAAGTGGTTCTAAACGGGGCAAGTTTGAAGACAGTATGTTTTACGTCGTATAACGTAAATATAATAATATATAAATATATAATATAATGTAATGAAGAACTGAGCGCGACTATTTTTTGCGCTCGATGTACACAAATATATCTATAAGTATATAAATATATTTTTTATGAATAAATATAAAACTGTTTGTACGCTGTTAGGTTCGCGTTTTTAAACTTCAAAATTTCTTACGAAAGAGTTACACATAAAAGACAGCCCGAACAGCACATCGTCCGAATTTCAACACACGATGAATCGCCGACGCTCGCAGACGGAAGGTTGCGATGCTGCGCGAACGGTTTCTGAAAGATGCTGGGTAGGGTACTCCGAGCGCAACGGCTTCGCGACCGTTCGAAGGGCAAATGATTCGCGACAACAAAGTAGCGTCTTGCAGCATCAGTAAGCTAACGGGGCTCGAGAGTCCCACGCTCACATTTCCACAGAGCGAGCGCGGCCGGCCAGATCGAGGCGCAGTGTGCTCTCGCGTCGCGATAGCTACGTCGTTGCTCTGCCTACCCTGATGACATGTGCACTGGCAGTCGAAGCAACCCTCTCGAGACTTCACTCGAGTTTAATATATGACTTTATATCGCGATATACTCTCGTAAAACTGAGAGTCACTTCGGTTGCGGCGTAAGCGGCGGCTTTATGTTTGTTGACACCTGCGTCGACAATGACTAAATATGCACAGAATCATTAAATATAAAAAATAGAGCACGCAGAAAGAAATACAAACATGACAGGGGCACGGACAAAGAGAAGACGTTAACGCTACGTATATATAAAAAAATATATTGGAAAAGACAAAAATACTTAAATCTAAAAAAACGGAGTTAAGTTGTCAACGCCGAGGTAAGGCAATGCGAATGGAGAGCAGCCGGCAACAAAAAAAGGACGTATTTGTGATCGCGGTTATAAAGCGCCAGCGACGTACGCCCCATGAAGTTGGCTAAATAAAATTCTCGCCCGAGCGAGCTCATGAATGACTCTTTTCCAATTTCCTATTTCTGCAATGCAAAAAAGAGGTTCGCGGGTCTATAGCCTAGGCGACGTAAATATCGATAAGCCATAGGTTATGGCAGTACCAATATTGACCAGCCTATACCAAGACATCACCAATATTAGAAAACTCTTGGCTTTGACAGTTTAATATTAACCAGCTTAAGCCAACGTATATTCAATATCGGAAAACACATTGGCTCTGAAAGTCCAATATTGTACAGGTTATGCCGGCGTATATCCAATATAGGAAAGCTATTGGCTTTGACAGTCCAATATTGGACAGCTAATGCTGGCATGTATACAATATTGGAAAGCCATTGGCTCTGACAGTCCAATATTGTACAGTTTATGCCAGCATATATCCAATATCGGAAACCTATCGGCTTTGACAGTCCAATATTGGATAACTTATGCCGGCATATATCCAATATTGGAAAACAATTGACTTTGACAGTCCAATATTGGACAGGTTATGCCAGTATATATCCAATATTGGAAAGCCATTGGCTCTGGCAGTCCAATATTGGATAACTTATGCCAGCATATATCCAATATTGGAAAACCATTGCCTTTGACAGTCCAATATTGGACAGGTTATGCCAGCATTTATCCAATATTGGCAAGCCATTGGCTTTCACAGTCCAATATTGGACAGCTTATTCCAGTGCATCACCAATATTGGAAAAACATTGGCTATGATAGTCCATTATTGGCCCAGGTAATTCCAATATTGGTAAACACATGGCTCAGTTGGGCCATTGTTGGGCCATTCTTTGTCCCATCAATTCCAATGTTGGCCCAATATCGTGTGCTGCCTGGGCCGGCTCCACTTGGTCAGCTTTTTTTTTAACTGCATATTGCGATCAAAACTCATTTCAGTTAGACATCAAACATTTGTTTTTACTAGTTAGCGCGATCGCTGTTATTATACTCCAGGTGCCTTATACATATGCGTTCCCGCATCATAATTTGCATCGATTATGATTTTCGGAAATTTAAAATCATATTCCAAACAGTGTAGTGGTACTCAGTGAAATATGTAACTTAATTACCTTCGTTTTGACGCTGAAGAACAAAACTATATCACAGAGTGAACTTTAAAACTGAACGTCATTTTTTAGGGTGGGAAAAAAAAAAAGCGGGGGGGTGTAGGGCATGTTGGCTGATCATTTACATAAAATTTTCCAAGCCTTCAGTGCTTACAACCGCTATTATGCATACTCTGAAAAAAAAAAAATACTCTCATCTCTATAGTAAAGTAGTAAGCTCTGCGAGTTGGTAAACGTTGAACATGGTTAGAAATCGCGCACAAAGAGAGAAGGACAAACGAGGAAGGAACACAGAACACAGACGGGTCTGTCTGTGTTCCACTCCTCGTTTGTTCTTGTCTCTTTGTGCGCGAATTTTAACCATGTTTATCATCTACTTCATCATCATTTCATCATCATCATCATCGACTGTGTTCGACCATTTTCAGCCTTGAACGTAAGATAAGAGGAACAGGTATACACCATTCCAATATCTACAAGTCCTCAGCCCAATAAACAGAGACCTCCTTCTCAGCTGGCTGTTTCGGAGGTCTTGCTCAGCTTTCGCATGGGCTGTGTAAAGATTTAAAACAAAATTATATCTCCTAATTCAGTTCTTCGTCAGAGCTTTTTTTACCATTACGCAATCATTGTTTGTAAGTATACTGAAATTCCGTGCCCCGTAAAAGTTCAAATACACATCGGGCGAAAGGTGCGTTAGTTCCGGTGCTCCATTCCACCCGGAGAAAACTGACAGTGCAACTTTCTCACTCTAGAAAATAAGAATGTATGTCCACGGCGTTGTCTGTTGCCGTGTGACAGCCTCGTCAGCAATATCTTTTTTTTTTTTTCTTTTCTAGCCAAGTTATACATCACCAAGGAAACGTACACTTCGTCATCGACATTAAACCCAATCCCCGGCGGAGACCTTCTTAGAATCCTGGCATATTCAAAGCACGCCAGGAAACATCAACAGATTTCTCGGTGCTTTACCATCCGCTTACGTAAACGGGCTTCGTCACACCACCGATGCAAAAAGAAAAGCACCACCCTAGACGAAGAAGAAGATGATCCAGAGCAACCTGCTCCTAAGCTTAACGGCCATTCCTGCAGTCACCCCTGAAAAAGAGCCCGATTAGGTCTCGAAACGTCGAGTCCCTCTATTTTAGGGCTTGGTTGGACGTCTCTTTTTAATAACTAAGTAATCTGGTCAGTGTCGAACGCCTTCAATCTCGAAAGCATGAACAGCGAGTTCACTCCAACGCTGAGAGCGAGGATGCAGAGAAATTGCTACTGAGAAATATGTGCATACCTCTTCGCGCAAGATGTACGCTGTGGATGTGTTGCACAGCTAATTCATGAGTTGAGAAAGACATGTCGCAATAACCGCACAAAAAGGACGGCGTCGAGTTCTCACCCATTCTTGCCCTCTGTCACCGAACGCAACAACGCAAACGAGCTTTGACGGCTGTTAGCGCAGAAACCAGACGACGAGCAGATCACCTGGCGTATTTACTCGATTTGATCCGACTTTACTCCCACCCCCATCGAGGAGGGTAGCGCGAGTAATTACTCCGGAGTAAACAACCCGCTTCTGAAACGCGAGTTCTGACATCATTGAGTAAGCTCGAGTAAGTTTTGAAACGCCACGGTGCGAAACCTTTACTCTGGGGTCGGATCGAGTAAATTTTGGAACACAGCCTGGAGTGTCACAACGGCTACCGTCATGGAGCATCTGCGTTGCTGTGCTTTCGGCCAATGGGAATCGAACTGCCGTTTTGCTGCTACAGACGGTCACAGCACCGGCTTCTTTCCAGTGGACAATCAATGCTTTCGCATTAAAGTAGGGTAAAAAAAAGTGAAAGCCGTTTACCACTCCCTGTAACGCCGAATTGGAGCGCAGCTCTTGAGGAGGAGGAGCAAAGTGTACTGAGGGCCACGGTTTCTCAGGGGTCACGTGACATAGGGGAAAGGGTCACACATGACCCCCCCCCCCGAGGGCACGTGACCTTGTTGGGGTCACGTGACCTCAGGGGAGGGGGTCCACGTGGAGGGGGAGTCACGTGCCCCCCCCCCCCCCGAGGTCACGTGACCTCGGGGAGGGGTCACGTGACCAATATTTCCCCGCTAGATTTAGCGGGGAAACTTTTCCACTAGGTTTAGCGGGGAAATTTTTTTCCGCTAGATTTAGCGGGGAAATTTTTTCCGCTAGATCTAGCGGGGAAATTTTTCCGCTAGATTTAGCGGGGAAGTTTTTCAGCTAGATTTAACGGGGAAATTTTTCCGCTATATTTAGCGGGCAATTTTTCCGCTAGATCTAGCGGGGAAGTTTTTAGCTAGATATAGCGGGGAAATTTTTCATTTAGCGGGGAAGTTTTTCCGCTAGATTTAGCGGGGAAATTTTTTCCGCTAAATTTATCGGGGAAATTTGTCCGCTAGATTTAGCGGGGAAAATTTTCCGCTAGATTTAGCAGGGAAATTTTTCCGCTAGATTTAGCGGGGAAACTTTTTCCGCTAGATTTAGCGGGGAAAACTTTCCGCTAGATCTAACGGGGAAGTTTTTTCCGCTAGATTTAGCGGGGAAAATTTTCCGCTAGATTTAGCGGGGAAATTTACCCATAATGCACCGCGCGGTTACGCCGACGCCGACGGCGACGGCGACGGCGACGCCGCTCAAGCCGGGAACGGGCGCCTAAGAGCTGCGCTCTAGAAAAAAAAAACTTGCTATGGTCAATGGCCGATGGGGACGCAGACGACCGAATTGAGTGGCGGTGAGCGTCTGGCTCACGAATAGATTGATAGCGTCGTAAGCAGCGTCGAGAGGTGTAGCGGACCAGCGAAAGAAAGCATACGACACGCTGAAAATATACGTCCGCAGAAAGAGCGCCATTAGAGCCGTCGTTATGCAACACTGTTTTCTTTTATTTTTGTTAATTGAAGTTTTGCTACTATTGTTCCCATTTTGTTTGAAAGCAAAGGTAAATTACAAATCGAATATACTCATTTTAATAGAACGCGGTTGTCACGAGCAGTCTCGATAATGAGAAAGCGCCATCTCTCAATATGTGAGCCAAACGCTCCCCAATACTGTCCCAATTATCTGTCCTACTTGTATATGTATCAGCTTAAACTTTAGAAATAAACTAGAAGACGAAGAACGGACAGGATAGAACACACAGCTGACTACCAACGATGCTTTAGTGTAAACTTCTTCCTTGCGCGTTTGCTCCTTCATTTAAAGTCCCAAGTAGAGCACGACAAACCTATTATGTAAATTACCCTATTCCACTAATAAAGATCACTACCGATATTTACAGTTATACAAAATATACAAAGCATTTACACAAAATCCACGATTTTCGAAAAAGTGCGCGCCGCCTATCGCGCAACGCCGGAAACTTCGACATTTTGGGTGCGAGGCTGGAAAGTGGTTGGAATACAACTAGGCTTCGCGATGCATGGTTGGGCTTGGTACATGTGGGGCGGAAAGTTTGTGTGTGCAGTCTGGTCCAAGCGATGCCCCAAGACCCAGATTGAATAGTGTGGAAAAGTCCCCCAGGAGCGTTCAAAAACGACGCACCCGTGACAATATGTGTGCTGCAGATCCGTCAGTGCTCGTTCGGCTGCCATGGTGAGCCGTCCGTGTTCCTTCTCTACACGACAGCTATCCAAGCCAATCTTAGCAGGATGCAGCCTGCTGCAGACAGAAATTAAAAAAAAAAAAAAAAACTTGGCGTTTTTATTACTATAAAAGTAAATCGCACAACTATAAGAAAAACAATGCACCGACATGGCTTGGAAAAATAGACCAGAAAGAAAAATAGACTAATAAATCTCAATATATCTTTCACTTTTTCAATGGTGAGCGCAACGATAAATTGGTGTATTGTTTTTTGTCATCGTGTTGCTCATGCGTGGACCAGCGTAGTGTAAGGTGCAAGGCCGAGCGCATTTGGGAACGGTCAAGGGGCCACTGCAACAGGCGTTGTCTTTTGTGGAAGGTAGTCTACAAAAAAAAAAAGCAACCTCGATTGGGAGTACATTAAGCATTAAAATGCAATATGAACACAAACCTCCACAGCCCTAATATAAAAAGATGTATACTGAACACACTGGTTTATGACAACACAAAACTGGTAATACACTTCATCGACATGCACAGCAAGCACATGACTGATACCCATCAATATAACACGCAAACAAAATTACAGAAGAGTCATAATATATTGCGCCATAGAATTCTAACATCTTCGCCATTGACAATGTGCACATAGTCCCCCCCCCCCAAAAAAATAGCTGTGGCTTAGCTCGGCTATGCCAGGATATACGTAGCGTGAGCTTATGCGCACAAAATGAGAGGCGCTATCATGCGGCTCCGGTGCAGCGTTATTAGATTACCTCAGTTGTGGAACTCCCGCGGAGTTCCACAACTACTGCGCAACGGAGGCGTCTGCCGCGGCTATATCGTCACTCCTTTGGAATGTGCAGACCGGCGAGGGGTCGCGCGGTGGCGGCGGAGCGCGCGGCGGCGTCGGCTCCGGCCAACGTCACTAGATTACCCCAGTTGTGGAACTCCCGCGGTGGTGGAGTGTGACGACAGTGTCGGCACACTCCACCACTGGAACGGCTTGGCGGTCAGGCTCGTGGTGGACTGTGCTACCTAGGACTGTGGCACGAAAGGGGCTGTCCAGGAGACCGTGGACAATTGACAGCGGTCACTCTCTACAGGAAGGCCCCAATGACCCGCCCTATGCCGACGATGCAGCGGACCGACACATTTAACGTCGTTACCTGGACCATGCTAGGGGAGCACACCTCTGTAGAGTGGTATTTGTAGAATTATTCAATGAATTTATAAATGTACGATTTCTCAAATTTCATGTAATTCTGTGTTTTAAGAATAAATATAAATATTTTTTTCAGAATTTGCTGTGTGTTGTTATGCCTGATTAGTTCCAGTGATATTTGTGACCAGCCAACACTGACTATGTTCTGTTTCACCACTGATGCAGTACTGTAGATGCTATGAGCTATTCCTACCAACCAAGCACAGTGAACATGTTGCACGACTCAAAGCATTCCGTGCCGCAGGCTCTTCGCGAAGAGTTGGATGACATGCTCTAAAGCACTGGATTGACTCGAAAGACTCTTAGCGTCAGCTTCAGCACACCAGAAAGTGAAAATGAGCATATCTTTGTTTAGTCTAATTCCTTTTTTGTCCGAAGTGGCCTGATAGGGCTTTATCTCCGGTTTCAATCCACTACAGTTAAATTCCCGGTATTGGCCAAATCCGATTTAGCTTACAATTTGACCAAGTATGGTTAGACCTCCAGACTGCTTGTTTCCGGTTTAGTTTCTGCTTTCATATGACAGACTGAAACTCCAGATTCATTCTGATTTAATTTCAAACCGTTATTCTGGAAGCGAGATATATCAGGTTTCGATTGGGTACCCCTTTAACTCAAAATTTCACCTGGATATTATGTTATCATCACCTATATGACATGTTCATAATTTGTGTTTAAAGACATGAAGTTCAGTGATTAAATTCCGAAAAAAAACTACTAGCAGTGGTGCTTGGCCAAAGTTCCCAGGGTTCCTTGAATACAAATTAGGTCTACTAAAATAAAATCATAAAACTGTTTCAATAGCTGAAGAACCAGCTTGGTCAGTCCTGGTCAAGATCTGTCTTGGTTATATTAACACGTAAGCATGATTGCGTCTCGAGGAGCGTACCTTCTTTGCGGGCATTCGTGTGACCATCGGCTACAGCGCTACGCACACATCAGATTCAGGTGAAGTAAAATTATTTTAAGTTGCCTGAACGTATGATCATGGTGTCCGAAGAAACGTAATAAATGAACTGTTTTTACGGAACACGATACACTGAGATTGTGTCGTGAAGTTCTTCGCACCCAATACAGGTGCATGCAAATGACCTTGCTTGGACGTTCATCTGTTTTGCGTGCGTATCTACGGAGTGTGAGAATATTCCGAACAAGATTGGTGCTCAGTGAACACACACGTCAAGGCTACGTCTCGGCCAAACACGTTTAGAAAAAATAACACAAGAATACATCGAAAAATATTGCCCTTGAAAATCTCAGCAGGGGTCTTCTGACTTACAGGTTCGCCGGTTTCATCCAAAGTTCGCTTGTTTTTATTCGTTTGTTTCCTCCAGGCAATTGCTTTCTAGAGCATGAGAGCTCACCCAGGCTCAAAGTATTTCTTCCGCTTAACACCCGACTGTACAGATGGAAACAGCTCCACAAAAAGCACGCACGAAAAGCTCGTGAAACCGACCAGATCCGGCCGAATCGAAAACCGACCTTCCTATGAATTGATTGATGTCAATGTCTACACGTCCAAACCTTTTGTATCGCCCGGTAGCTTTGCCACCTTTAACAACAACGTAATGTGGTCATAACACATCCGGTGCGATTCGTCACCAATTCATCCCCATTTTTTATAATAATACTTTATTTGTCCTATTGGAGGAATTACTCAGGCGTTCAGGGTCACAAAACGCAATGCTACCCCTACCAGACTGGATTGGGTAGCCAACCTGGGGCCCGTAAGTGCATACATATGCATCAAAGATAAGTATTATAGGAAGAGGAAAAAGTGCAAGGACCGAAAGCCGTAGCCTGTGACGTTACATGACGCAACAAATGCCCCGCTAAATTTTAAAGGAAAATTGACGAAACGTGACCTCAACTCCAATTCAGTTTCCACGCTAAATTCACCATGGAAAATGGCGTCACGTGACTTCGTATCGTCACCTATAAAAATATTCAGTTTCTCCAATAGATTTAGCGAGACAATTGACGTCGAATGACCAGAACACGAACTTAGTTTCCAACTTAAATTTAGCGGGGAAAGTGATGTCATATGAACTTCATGTCACGTGACTTATATACAAAGCCGCTTTCTCCGCGAAATTTAGCTTGGAAACTGAACTGATGTTGAGATCATGTAAGTCAGCTTTGCCCCTGAATTCAACAGGGAAAATGAATGAGCAGTGAGGCTTTATGGGACATGGAGGACCTACGCACAAATGCAGTTTGTTCGCTAAATTTAAAGGGGAACAAAATTGGTGCATAGGCCCGTGATGTGCCATGAGGGAAAGCGCGCGGTTGCGCCGACGGCGACGGCGACGGGCGACGCCGACGCCGTCGTCCGTCGCCGTCGACGAGGAAAGCGGCGCATAAGAGCAGCACTCGAAAAAAGGGGGAGAGATCTTGGGCGGGGCGAGAGCCGTATATCGAGAGTTTCCATGGCCATTCGTTGGGAAGTATAGGAGGGAAATGAGGAGACACGATTGGCCGAAGCTGGACTGGGCGTGTTGCAGGGCGTCTTCACACATTCGTATGTGGCCATCCTGTAGTCGGAAATAATGGCTTGGTGGTGGTTGCGAGAAATGAAATTGATAAGTGCGTTGGAGTAACTTTCTGTTACTCAAAATGTGGTGCACGCGATGTATCAATCAAGGTCATCAAAATCACGGAGGAGAGCGCAACTAGCGGAACGATCGACATAATCCGTACGCCAGGCGCCGAGGGCCGGGACTCTGCCGTCTGAGCGGTCACATTCACTCCGAACAAAACAGAGTTGAGCTCCGAACAAAACAGAGGTGGGCGGAACATTCGTTTCTTACATCTTTTTGCATGGTAATGATCGAAACATCCCGTCCAATCTATTTGCAGCCATTAAGGTTTACTGCATTTAATACCCATGCCACTCGGCCAACTCGAATGGCTTTTACAACGAATACCATTTGAGCGGACGGCCAATCAGCGCGCGACACTCCGGGTGTAGCGCATTCCACGCGCAACAGATTGCGAGCTGATTGGCCGTCCGCTCAAATGTCATTCGTTGTAATGGCATTTACTTGCCCGTGTGGCACGGGTATAACTCTCACGCTCTTTTTAAAAGATGTACCCATGATTACAACTGTTTCTCGCTACCACCGCTAGGAGATTCTTTTCGGCTTTTAGTTGCCCTAGAGAGCATGTCAAGCCCTCTTTCGGAGTCTGGTGCAAGCCCTGGCTCTAACCGCCCCTCTCATTGACCAAACTTGCTCCATCCCCGGATCTTGGGGGGTAGGAGGGGTAGTCAGGCTTTACATAATCTCCCCCCTGAGGGGGGGGATTATGTAGAGCCTGACTACCCCCCCATACCCCCCCCCCCCCTTATACCCCCCCCTACCCCCCCCCCCCCCCCCCGAAGACCCCGGCCGACCCGGGGACTTTTTCGCCTGTATTGCTACCAGTTTTAAATGGAAATCAATTACTTTTTTAGCACATTCGTTGTTTGATATCCATTCACGCCGCATTGAACTACATTCAATAATTGGAAAGAGATCTGCCAATCTTATAGTAATGTTGTTTTTTTTTATATATGGGTGATTTCAGATAAGATCGACCAAAGGATGGCTAGTCGACATTTTCAAATCAACTGATGTTTTTATATGTTATTGTCTAGTGTCTGGTACGAACGAATCCAAACTTAGTTTTGACTAGAAAAAATACTTGGGTACAGGAAAAATCGTAAGGCATGAGGTGGTGGACAGTTGCATTAACGCGCACTGATGTAGGGGCCCGTTTGAGAGTGTATAACTAAAGCGATAACATTAGGAGAACTCTAATACGTTTTAGGCGCCAACTATGGGTATAGCTTGCTTGTAATATAAAGTAATCATATTTATCTAAAATTAATTTATTTTTCTAAAAATTGACAAACATGCCTGCTCGAACGACAAATGGCAAACTTTGGAGGTCTGTATCTCATGAAATAATTTAATCATTATGATATAATTTGCAGATATTATTCTACTAATATATAGCTCATATTTAAAAAATAACTAAGGTATCTGTGTGATACAATAGTTAGGATATATTTAGTCAAACATGGAAAAAAAATCAAACAAAGAAAAATTCCGATGCGAATAAAAAAAAAACACTACCCTCGATTTTTTTTAAATTTAGGTAACCTGTTATACTCTATTTCGGCATTCATTTCCATTAAAAACATGTTGCATCATTTTATTGAGAAAGAAGATACGACTCCCCAAAGTAGGGTCCTTTTTCAAAGCCTACACTTAGCAGTGTTTTATACAAGAACTGACTCTGAGTTCCAGTTTCATGAAACCAACACACATCTTTTTTATATTTTTATTCAGATGATGCCAATGATAACTAAAGAAATCGTTCACACACTTAAATTAAGGAGAAACTACTGTGTACAAAGAGGTATCATATTACGGACTAGTGATCCGAGAAAAGATCATGCAGCCATCGGCCACTAGGAACTTTGTTTACTTTATTCTCCTGCGACACTATATGCTATTCCCTCTTCCTCTCTACCTTCATCTCTCTCTCTCTCTCTCATATATATCCCTGATATATATCCAGAACAAAACATGTTCAAGCATTCCCTTTCTGCGTGGTAGTGTTCTGTGGCTAGCAAAAATCATTTCCTCGCTAAGCTCACGATTATGGCAAAATAGTTGCCGGAAACCGCAGACGACACTCGTCGCTAGTTCTGGCAAAACGGCCGATACAATCTTTTTTTCGCATTTCCCCGCTCGCTGTCAAGGACAAGGGGGTTCGCTTCAACCAGCAAAACATGGCCGCCGACGCCTGTTTACTGAGCAGTCATGCCTGTCGCCATCTCACTCGCTGGCGTCACGGGCGATAATATCAGGCACAAAGGGGCACACCAACCGGCAGCATTATCCCCAAATACTCGAGCCTCGCGTAAATACATAGAGTGTGAACGCTGTCGCCATGTTATCGTACTAGGACCGCCCCTTCCCCCCTCCCCCAACGGGGGACTGCAGTACGCGACGGCGTACTAACACAACGGCGACGATATCGACATCGCGGGCTCCGAATTTTCCCATAGTTCTACTCCACGGGCATTTCTCGAAACGCTTGATATTGTGTACGCCCGCCTGGAAGGATTTCAGGCGCGTAGTTAAGATAAGGCGGTTCTCCGCGGCAAAAGAAAGCAATTTCACAAAAGCTTAAAAGCGGCGGCGACGCGTGTGCGGTGAACGCTTGTAGTTTTGGTGTAGACAGGGTGTGTGTGTTCTCGTCGTTGACACCAGCCGGCGATAAGGCACTGCAGGCGGTAGCCCAGTACAGCAAGGGCTAATCCGAGTGACCATCAACGTAACCCCACCGCCAACCCCTCGCGAACCGGTCGCCGACATGGCTCAGGCTGTGTCATGAACCACGTGGTAGAAGCTCGAGTGCTTTCATATCAGCGCGTGGAGGGGCGACAGTGCGATTCCGGAAAGTCTTTTTCGAAGGCCGCTGACCACAATTTTTTGTCTGGAGACTTTCCCTCTTTCTTCCTTTGACGTGGATCAAGCTTTGCCGACAGCCTCAGTTGTGACCTCTCTTTTCAAATGTACGTTTGCAGTGAGTGAGCTCCTCAGCCTCGGACTTGTCACTTGTGCACCCATTAGTTCTTTCACTTGGCAATTATATGCCATCAGTTGGGGTTTAATTTCTATTATTTATGTATACATTATGAAGACGTCCTGGAGCTCCGAACGAGTGTTTTGTGCAGATTACTTTTGCAAACACAAAAAGACTATACCAAAGCAGTTGAATTTTCGAAGTGTTGGCGAGTTGGACCTAAACTCGTTGAAGCAAATTCTTCCGCCTGACTGTTCCACCAAAGTGAGTGCGACGGACTACCTGTGCTACCATTGCTTCATGCACATCACTAAGGAGATCTCGATGCGAAGCTCAGAGCAGTGCCCTGACATATTTGTGCCAGCTGAAGAAGCAATTGAAGATCTAAATCGCAGCATACTACCTACAGATGTGTCGCCGCTGAGACAACCAAGCGTCGTAAGAAGTCGGGACAGGCCTGCCTATGTCAAGAGAAAGCAGACAGAACTGGAGCAGGTTGCTGTCAAGAATATACGCTCACGGCTACGTATTGCGTACGACAGGGACGCACCATCGGGGTCGTCCGAACCAACATGCTCCACATGCACTGAGTGGGTGGACAACTTTCGGCAGGCCTTTGAAACCGCCACCTCTCTCCGGGAACGTTGTCAACTGTTTACACTCCTGCCGTCAACACTGACGAAGAATGAGTTTCAAAAGATGATTCCACAGGCCTCAATGTACCTCATCAGTAAATCCCGAAAACTCAAGGAAAAGCATGGCGTGTGGCATGAGCCGGATCCTGACACGAGGTGCAAGGTGAGCCCTGTGAACCTGTCTGCTGCCCTAGAGTACTTCACGAAAGACGAGCTACAATGTTCGCGCCAAAGTCCCAACCAGAAGGACGTCATCTCTGTCATGCTCAACGGAGAGAAAACGTTCGTGCCAAAGCGCTTCATGACACGCTCAATACGAGAGGCCTTCCGTATATACAAAGACAAGCATCCCGACTCCGGCGTTGGGCTAACGAAATTTTATTCGTTGCGCCCTAGATGGGTCCAATGTATTCCACACCAGGAAGTGTGCGTTTGTGTGCGCTGCGCCAATTATTATCTTTGTATTGCCGCTCTAGAGAACGTTACAGGCTCAACATTCAACACTGGTGAAATGAACTCGGCATTTCTGTGCGACCCAGCAACAGAACTGTGCCTTTAAGGAGACTGTGATCACTGCCCAAAAGGCCAGTTTCTTACACTCCAGGAACTTGATATCCCGGAGGATGAAGAGATTGTGCTTGCAACATGGGAGTCCGGCGACCTTGTGAAAAAAACTTTGGAACCTGAGACTTTCCTAAAAGTCATCCAAGTGACGGTTGGAAGTTGGGTACTTCACAACCATATCCGGAAAACGCAAGGTAAAGCGATCTACGATGAAAAACAGTGCATGCAACGCGCGAGCATTGTCTTTCATTTTGACTTTGCTGAAAACTGGACCATCGTGCTTCCTGACGAAGTGCAAGCATATCACTGGAAAAAAAAAAAACAAGTTTCGATATTTACATGTGTAGTGACGACAAGAAAATCTACAAACAGCTTTGCCATCATCAGTGAGGACCTGTGTCACGACGCCGCTCACGCTTGCTTGGCTCTAAAAAAAGTGAAGGAGTGGGTTGAAGACAACGTTGCGGTATACTCGTACGTGACGTACGTAAGTGACGGCGCCGCCAGTCATTTCAAGAATCGCTACCAGCTTCAGCAATTTGCAAAGGACGATTGCCCAGAAGCCCAGTGGTTATTTTCTGCATCTGGACATGGGAAAAATGCATGTGACGGAGTTGGCGGACTCGTGAAGCACCAGGCCACGCTGAACAACCTGAGAGAACGTTCAGTAAGCGCAATTCAGACGGCCAGGACAATGGTGAGCGTTCTATCAAAAAAACTGAAAGGCGTGCATCTTTTATATCTGGACGAAAATGAGGTTGTTCGGTATCGTGAACAAAAAAAAAGAAGAGTGGCTGACGGTGCGCGCCTTCCCTGGCATTCAGTCTTGGCACGCGTGGCGGCTCAGCAAGTCATCAACAGAAGTGACCTGTGACGTATATGTAGCACGGACAGTCGGATCTGCTTGGAAGCAACTTTATTAAATGGGTACAGCGAGGAAAACCTTAGCGTAAAGTGCCGAATTTGATTTCCCGTGGACTGCTCATTTTGAATGCAGGGACATCTTATTTATCACATTTTTCTTCACGGGGTATTTAACCTACTGTTTTTGTTGGTGGTTACTAATAATTTTTATCTGATCACTATAAAAAAAAATCCCAAAATGTTATCCTCGAGCAGGATAAAATATATCGGCTTGCCACGATTCATTCATACACCGAGAGCATCGAAGCTGCTCCAGTTAGGCACTATGGCATCCGTCACCTGAAATTGTTTGTAATCGTAAATACACAGCCAACCTGAATATCTTACTATTATATCTTTGTTTTTGTGTGTGGAAGTAAAGTTATTTATTTTACTCTAGATGTAAAATATACCGGAAGGTACAACTTCACACTGCATCATCTTTTCTCAAATCATTAGTCTCTAATATGATACCACTTTGTACGCTTATGTAAAATGCTGTATATAGTTTCTCCTTCCTTTTACTGTGTGACCGATCGCTCTTTTTATCAATGACCTCATCTGAATAAATGTATACAAAAGATTTGTGCAAGTTTCATGAAACTGGAACTCAGAGTCACTTCTTGTATAGGACACTGCTAAGTGTAGGCTTTGAAAAAGGACACTAATTTGGGGAGTTGTTTCATCTTTCACAGTGAAATGATGCAACATGTTTTTAATAGAAATGAATGCCGAAATAGAGTATAACAGGGTACCCAAATTTAAAAAAAATCGAAGGTGGTGTTTTTTTTTTATTCGCATTGGAATTTTTCTTTGTTTGATTTTTTTCCCATGTTTGCCTAAATATATTGTAACTATTGTGTCACTCAGATACCTTATTTATTTTTTCAATAATAGCCATATATTAGTAAAATAATGTCTGCAAGTTATGTAATAATGATTAAATTATTTCATGAGATACAGATTTCCAAAGTTTGCCATTTGTCGTTCGAGCAGGCATGTTTGGCAATTTTTAGAAAACTAAATAAATTTTTAATAAATATTATTACTTTATATTACAAGCAAGTTGTATCCATAGTTTGTTTGTAAAAAGTTTTAAAATTCTCCTAATTTTATTGTTTTAATTATTCACTTTCAAACTTGCCCCTCCATCAGTGCGCGTTATTGCAACTGTCCACCTCTCCCTGCCTTACGATTTTTCTTGTCTCCAAATTTTTTTTCTGGTCAAAACTAAGTGTGGATTCGTTTATACCAGACACTAGACAATGTCATATAAAAACATCAGTTGATTTAAAAATGTCGACCAGCCACCCTTTGGTCGATCTTATCTGAAATCACCCATATACTCTAATTTGTTCTTGCAAGAAGTTCCACATGTCAAACTTCCAACTATTACGTCACCGTGATAAAACCCTCTACAAAGCAGCCAACAACATCTGTTTTTGCCAAACACAGACCGAAGACGCCATCGCGGTACTCCTAATAGGTTAATTGAGACATCTAAAAAATTGCCGGTGTATGATTATTCGATAAATAAATAGATATCTGTAGAGGAAAAGACAGTTTAGTCACCAACAACCGCAGTTTTGTCCACAGGTTAACTTTCGAAAAATTTTGTGAAATTTTCCGACAGAAAGCTCAAAATTTTCTGCTCCTAAAGTGGGAATCTCTACTCCAAAACCCATTTTCCCCCGCTATAAGAGCTGCTCCAAATTACCGCTTGTCAGTTCCACCACTGTGCCAGTCCAGTGAATAAACCGGAACTGTTCGCGTCACCTACCTTAAACAAGTTTTTCAAAACAGAAGACGAAGATTACTCGCAGGACCGGAACGACACTGACGGCATTCCCTTCCCGGAAGGCCCCTCGTCTCCACGATGGTGGTATAACCTGCGACGTCGGCGACACCAAAAGGAAAGGAACCTTTTTTTTTCCTTCCCTTTGTTTTGCCTTTTACATTTTGGGGGTGCTTTTCTGCTTCCACGGATCTCTTCCCTTTTGAAGAGAGGGGAGGGAGGTATAAGATCGTGCCCACCTCAGATCCATTATGTCGACCTATCTGGAAGGAGTGCGAAAATGGCGTCAGGCTCAACCCTCAACGTCTGTGTTGTCCACGAAGATGCCTCGTGGACAGCACTGTCGTCACACTCCACCACTGGAACGGCTTGGCGGTCAGGCTCGTGGTGGACTGTGCCACCAAGGACTATGGCACGTAAGGGGCTGTCCAGGGGACCGTGGGCAATTGACAGCGGTCACTCTCTACGGAAAGGCCCCAAGGACCCGCCCTATGCCGACGATGCAGCGGGCGGACACATTTAACGTCGTTACCTGGACCGTGCTAGGGGAGCACACCTCTGTAGAGCGGTATTTGTAGAATTATTCAATGAATTTATAAATGTACGATTTCTCAAATTTCATGTAATTCTGTGTTTTAAGAATAAATATAAATATTTTTTTCAGAATTTGCTGTGTGTTGTTATGCCTGTTTAGTTCCAGTGATATTTGTGACCAGCCAACACTGACTATGTTCTGTTTCACCACTGATGCAGTACTGTAGATGCTATGAGCTATTCCTAACAACCAAGCACAGTGAACATGTTGCACGACTCAAAGCATTCCGTGCCGCAGGCTCCTGGCGAAGAGTTGGATGACATGCTCTAAAGCACTGGATTGATTCGAAAGACTCTTAGCATCAGCTTCAGCACACCAGAAAGTGAAAATGAGCACAGCTTTGTTTAGTCTAATTCCTTTTTTGTCCGAAGTGGCCTGATAGGGCTTTATCTCCGGTTTCAATCCACTACAGTTAAATTCCCGGTATTGGCCAAATCCGATTTAGCTTACAATTTGACCAAGTATGGTTAGACCTCCAGACTGCTTGTTTCCGGTTTAGTTTCTGCTTTCATATGACAGACTGAAACTCCAGATTCATTCTGGTTTAATTTCAAACCGTTATTTTGGTAGCGAGATATATCAGGTTCCGATTGGGTACCCCTTTAACTCAACATTTCACCTGGATATTATGTTAACATCACCTATATGACATGTTCATAATTTGTGTTTAAAGACATGAAGTTCAGAGATTAAATTCCGAAAACAAACTACTAGCAGTGGTGCTTGGCCAAAGTTCCCAGGGTTCCTTGAATACAAATTAGGTCTACTAAAATAAAATCATAAAACTGTTTCAATAGCTGAAGAACCAGCTTGGTCAGTCCTGGTCAAGATCTGTCTTGGTTATATTAACACGTAAGCATGATTGCGTCTCGAGGAGCGTACCTTCTTTGCGGGCATTCGTGTGACCATCGGCTACAGCGCTACGCACACATCAGACTCAGGTGAAGTAAAATTATTTTAAGTTGCCCGAACGTATGATCATGGTGTCCGAAGAAACGTAATAAATGAACTGTTTTTACGGAACACGATACACTGAGATTGTGTCGTGAAGTTCTTCGCACCCAATACAGGTGCATGCAAATGACCTTGCTTGGACGTTCATCTGTTTTGCGTGCGTATCTACGGAGTGTGAGAATATTCCGAACAAGATTGGTGCTCAGTGAACACACACGTCAAGGCTACGTCTCGGCAAAACACGTTTAGAAAAAATAACACAAGAATACATCGAAAAATATTGCCCCTTGAAAATCTCAGCAGGGGTCTTCTGACTTACAGGTTCGCCGGTTTCATCCAAAGTTCGCTTGTTTTTATTCGTTTGTTTCCTCCAGGCAATCGCTTTCTAGAGCACGAGAGCTCACCCAGGCTCAAAGTATTTCTTCCGCTTAACACCCGACTGTACTGATGGAAACAGCTCCACAAAAAGCACGCACGAAAAGCTCGTGAAACCGACCAGATCCGGCCGAATCGAAAACCGACCTTCCTATGAATTGATTGATGTCAATGTCTACACGTCCAAACCTTTTGTATCGCCCGGTAGCTTTGCCACCTTTCACAACAACGTAATGTGGTCATAACACATCCGGTGCGATTCTTCACCAATTCATCCCCATTTTTTATAATAATACTTTATTTGTCCTAGTGGAGGAATTACTCAGGCGTTCAGGGTCACAAAACGCAATGCTACCCCTAGCAGACTGGATTAGGTAGCCAACCTGGGGCCCGTAAGTGCATACATATGCATCAAAGATAAGTATTATAGGAAGGGGAAAAAGTGCAAGGACCGAAAGCCGTAGCCTGTGACGTTACATGACGCAACAAATGCCCCGCTAAATTTTAAAGGAAAATTGACGAAACGTGACCTCAACTCCAATTCAGTTTCCACGCTAAATTCACCATGGAAAATGGCGTCACGTGACTTCATATCGTCACCTATAAAAATATTCAGTTTCTCCAATAGATTTAGCGAGACAATTGACGTCGAATGACCAGAACACGAACTTAGTTTCCAACTTAAATTTAGC